>NW_027532203.1:19249271-19566726 GCF_008692635.1 Crocuta crocuta | reverse complement strand
AGCGGGGGGTGGGGGGTGGGTGGAGGGTAGAGGGGAAGAGCATCCAAGCTTTAGTGAGGAGTCAGGGACTCCACACCATTAGGACACTTTTTTTGTTTCTGCACCTGATTTTATAAATGGCAACACCAAGTTCTAGAGCAATTGAGGGACTTGTCCAAAGTCACAGGATGGCTTCACTTAAGTCAACTATATAGTTGCAGTGACAGTATGTGTGCTCTCTGAGGGGTTACTGAAAACCCCTGTCTGATATTTCCTATGGACCCTCAGCCTTCAAACTCCTAAGCCTTATGAGGAACTTACTGGGTGGGAGTCCCACTTAGTGATTAAATCCCAATTAGGAACACAGTAAAATGAAAAGAGGGAGTATGTGAAGAAAGTCATCTTGGTTTATAGAGTAATAGGATTGGATTTTTTTTGTACTTATCAAAGCAAGATTAGAGAATTTAAAATGTATGAAGTAACTTTTTTAAATAATAAGTAACCATTAAGGGCTTATTAAGTGTTAGGTGCTATTCTAAGTGTTTCATATGTATAATTTCATCTTTCCTCTGAGCAGCCTTAAGAAATAGATATTACTGTTATCCCCATTACACAGATCAGGGAACTGAGGCCCAGAGAAGTGAGGTAGATTTCTAAGGACATAGAGCTCACAGGGAGTAGAGCAAAGATTTGCCCTAAGCCAGCCTGACTCCAGAGTCCGTGCTCTTCACAGCCACCGTCCCATGGCCCTTCCTGTTGGAGCAGGTTAGCACATGTAATTTCAATCCCTCCTGCTGCAACAGCAGCCCTCGTTCTTCTTGCCAAGTAACACCAGAAATAGCCATCAGCCCAAGCAGCTTGAGTGACTTCTTCTGGGCTTAGTGACAGCTGTAAGCCATCAGCCTGATTAAGTAACCCCTTACTGTTTACCCTTTGCCAGTGGATTGTGATGGTATGAAACCACGGGAAGAACCACAACAGTAAATCCCTGTTTCCTGTCCATCTTTCATAGGGAACCCATCTTTTCTGAATTTAGGCTTTGTCATTTATCAAAAGATGATTGTTTTCCCGCCCTCCCTGTCTTATAAGAGGTGTGGAATCACAAGACCATATTATGATATAACTACAAAATGGCGTACAGTGATAAGATGGTGTTTGGTCATGGTTATGATTATGATTATACACCATAAAGGTGTGGAGTGGATTTAGGAGGTCCTACATCTAAAGTACTTTGCTCTAACAGTGCCTGACACATACCGGGCACACGTATTACATTATTAATTGTTGTCATTACTAATGTAGCCTGTGGTGACTTAAATTTTATGTAGGAGGCTCAGTCCATGCTCAATTTGCAGTGAATGTTCACTGACTCTGAGATAAGGAGCAGTTACCTGTTGCTTTCACTTTCAGATAACTTCTAACTTCATTAGAGTCTCACGTTGGCCAGGTTTTGCTTCTCTAGAGCTGTGCTTGCTGTTCCCATCTGTCCTTTAAGCGGCCCAGACAACCCTGCACTTAACAATTTAATAGTAATAATAATGATTCTGGACTCACACATTGATTAATGTTGATTAAACCATGGACTCCATCAAGAAACATAGTGATACTTATTTTGTATGAACCTCACCCAAGGCCACAGTGACTTGTGTGATGATTCTTCCTCATCTTCTATAAATGCCCTTAATTTAAATCTACAGTATGGCTGTTCTGTTTTCATAGTGTGCAGTTGCCCTATGAGTTGTTGAGTAATCACTCTATAGTCCACCATTTAGTATCTGCAGGGTTACGTTTGATCAGCTTTTAGGACTACTGTTCATTTTCAGTGTTCCTTTCAGGGTTCAACCTTTAACCAGCTGCATTTTCAAAGCACCATGATTCCCTTCCAGATTTATAGTGACGGGCAGAGAGATCCTGCAGGGGAAGCTACATAAGACTTTCTGGGTTTTTTTTTTAAGTTTTTATTTAAATTCTAGTTAGTGTCCATCAACGGACGAATGGATCAAGAAGATGTGGTGTATCTATACGATGGAATACTACATGGCAATGAGAAAGAATGAAATCTGGCCATGTGTAGCAACATCGATGGACCTTGAGGGGGTTATGCTGAGCGAAATAAGTCAGGCAGAGCAGGACAAATACCATATGTTTGCACATATAGGAGGATTAGGAGGAACTTAACGGAGGACCATGGGGGAGAAGAAGGGGGAAACCGAGGGGGAAAGGGAGAGAGGCAAACCATGAGAGACTCTTGAATGCTGAGAAACAAACTGAGGACGGATGGATGTGGGTGGGAGGGGGGAGATGGGCATGGAGGAAGGCACTTGTGGGGATGAGCACTGGGTGTTATATGGAAACCAACTTGACAATAAACTATTTGTAAGAAAAAAATTTAAAAAAAATAAATTCTAGTTAACATATAGTATAATATTGGTCTCAGGAGTAGAAGTTAGTGATTTATCACTGACATATAACCCCCAGTGCTCAATACAACAAGTGTCCTCCTTAATACCCATCACCCATTTAACCCATTCTCCACCCATGTCCTACCATCAACACTCAGTTTGTTCTCTATCATTAAAAGTCTCTTGTGTTTTATTTCCCTCTCTTTTGTCCCCTTCCCATATGCTCATCTGTTTTGTTTCTTAAATTCCACATGTTAGTGAAATCATATGGCATTTGTCTTTCTCTGACTGACTTATTTCACTTAGCATAATAAACTCTAGCTCCATCTACGTTGTTGCAAATGGCAAGATTTCATTCTTTCTGATGGTTGAGTAATATCCCATCATATATATATATATATATATATATACACACACCACCCCTTCTTTATGCATTCATCAGTCGATGGACATTTGGGCTCTTTCCATAATTTGACTATTGTTGATACTACTGCTATAAATAATGGGTTGCATGTATCCTTTCCAATCAGTATTTTTGTATCTTTTGGGTTAAGTACCTAGTAATGCAATTGCTGGGTTTCTGTTTTAAAAAGAATATTTGGAGCAGAAAACTGGAGTATATAATACTCCAGTAGAGTCTTGTTGCCAGAGGAAAAGCACAGGCAATTTCTAGGCTTTTGGTTTTAATGTGAGGAAGAAAAACACAGATGACGCCACAGTGTATCCTAGGAACAATCCTAAAGTGATATTGCTTCTACTAGTGTGCATAAGCAGACATCTCCATCCCAGTGGGCACTACCCCTTGAGATGGCAATGCTTCATCGTATCGCAGAGACATAGTCATAGACTAACATATTTAAAGGTCCTTCTGCAGAACAGCCTTCTGAATTATTTTGTGGACCATTCTCGAGTCATGTATGATATTGGAGATATACAGGAATAATGAGACTCACGAAGCCACTGGCAGCCAAACCCTTGAGCAAGGATTATTGCCTGCCCAGCAGTGACTAGACAACACAGCTTCTCGTGCAGCTGCCTCTGCTCAAAATGCTTTGGAGCTCTCTTCGAAATTCTTTCAAAGCCCTGCCACATTCTTTTGAATATCTGAAATATCTTCGTCTTTGGGAGGAAGATGTGATTTATGGAAACAGCCGAACCACTTGGAGCCATGCCTGGCGGGGAGGTCAAGATGGGTAATGTTAGTTTAGAATTACCCATTTTAGTTAGGAGTCCTGTCTGGGTTTTCCCAGCAATGACTGGTTTGGTTCTCTCAGTGAAAATCTTTATTATCCTTAAGCTTGTGGTAGAAAAATATACATAATTAAAGTAAATTTATTATCAGTAACTCCATTTGTTATTCTGACTTACTGTTGCACATTAGTAGAGTAGCACGTACGGGCATATATAGTGTGGGCATGTGTGTATGTTGATTCTGTGTAAATAGGCAAACCAGTCTCTAGTTAGACAAACAAACATGTATAGATAGATATAGCTATATATGCTGTTTCTCATGGGATATTTTTTATTCCCTTTTCCCAGACATAGTTTCCAGAATTCTCCTATAAATGTAAACCTTTTCCATTGTTGATATTCCTCTAAGATAAGCAATTCTTAACCCTTTTTTAAGGTTATATACTTATTTTAGGTTCTGCTAAAAGTTATAGACCCTTTTGTAGAAAAAAATAGAAATGTATACACATTCAGAAGATTTGTAAAGGAGATGTGGACGCCACATTCTGAAGTTGTGTTTTGGGTTTAGAAAGAAAAGTGGCTTAAAATTCCACATCATAGAATATAGTTATAGAAACAAGTCAAACATTACTTTTCAAAAGGAAGCTGCAATTTATTTGTCATATAACATCTTCACTTAATTAACTGAATTTCAGATTGTCTGCATAAGGCTAAGAAAAAAAAAAGTGATGATAAGGAGTGCCTCGATGGCTCAGTCAGTTCTCATCAGCTCTTGATTTCACTTCAGTCATGACCTCAGTGTTTCATAAGTTTGAGCCCCTCATGGAGTTCCACACGGACAGTGCAGAGCCTGCTTGGGATTCTCTCTCTGTCCCTCCCATGCTCGTTCTCTCTCTCCCTCTCTCTCTCTCTGTCTTTCTCTCTTAAAATAAACAAATAAACTTAAAAAACTAAGTTATGATATTAAGGAGAGAAGTTATTAGGTCACTTTGTATTAGCATTTGAAATTAAAATCACAAACATGTTTCTATTTTCAAGATATCACAGATGAGATATTCTTTAAAACTCTTTGATACAAAATCTTTAAAAGCTGGATAAAGTGCAAAAAACATCTTTTTAAATACATATCTAGGTTTGTATGTTTGTTGGGGGAAATGGCAGTCTGAGAAGCTAAAACTGTTTAGAAAACACTAATACAAAGAGATATGTAGTCTTAAATTTGATGGATTTTCAGGGGTGTCAGCTTATGCCTGAATGTCCAAACTCTTTGCTTTATCGGGATGCCTGTAGGGAATAGACAAATGTAGTGCCCATGCAATACAGGAGGTATGGGCCAAAAATCCCCTCATAAAGACTAGATTTTACACATAAAACTCTCAGTGAAACAATAATTAAATATAACCAACCTCACAAAGAGAGAAAGGAATCTTGTCTGTCCCTGCTCTGGTTGGAGGGACCAGTCACCTCTGAGAAATCTTAATCTCAAGACATTTCTCACATGAACAAGAGCCGTGTGTGTGGGTGACCCGAAAACGATCATGCCTAATTTTAGTTTTAAATGCTCTTGGCTTGGGATGCTTAGGTGGCTCAGTTGGTTAAGCATCTGACTTTGACTCAGGTCAGGATCTCATGGTTCATGGGTTTGAGTCTCACACTGGGCTTTGTGCTGGTGGTGTGGAGCCTTCTTCGGATTCTCTCTCTCTCTCTGCCTCTTCCCCACTTGCACACTCTCTCTCTAAATAAACTTTAAAATGAATGAATGAATGAATGAATTAAATAAACAAACAAACAAACAAATAAATAAATAAATAAAATGCTCCTGGCTTGGTAGTACCTTAGGTAATTATCAGATGTAAGTATTAATTATTTCTAGAAAAACACATTTAGAAGCCATGAACTCAAAGAATTCTCTCACATAAAATGCTCAAAACATGAATCATAATAAAAGATCCAAAATGAATAAGGGAGGAAGTTTTTATAATAGCAGAAACAAGAAACTGTACAATTAAACCCGCTGAGTCTGCAAAAATGTGACTCACCCTCAAATATAAACTAAGCAATATTATTATATTTTAAAACATAAAGGAGGGCATCAAGAAAAGAATAAATACAATTGACTGTGAAGTAGGACAGATATATTTAAAATCTACTCATAATAAATTCTAAAAATGAAACGTGTAATAATTCAAATTAGAAATGCAGTGGCAGATGCTATAACAAATTAGTCATAACTGAAGAGAGAATTGTTTAACTGGAAGACAGGTCCAAAGAAAATATACATACCATAGACAGAAAACAGTAGATAGTAATAAACAAAGGTTTAGAGAATCATAGGCTAAAGAGCACATTTTAAACATATGTTATTGAAGGTCCAAAGAAAGAGATCATAGAAGGAATAGGGAAAAGAATCATTAAGAATGTCCAGGACTGGTTTAAGGCAAGGACCCCCAAAATTGGAAAACCCAAGAAATTCCAAAGGATATGTTTAAAAAAAAAAAGACAAAAATTCTCCAGGTAGACACACTATAATCAAAAAGCAGCCAGGAGGAAAAGGTAAATGACCTTCAGAAAAAACAGCCATTAGGCTTTTTAGCTGACTTGTCTACAGGAATAATGAATCCAGTAGATGGTTGCAAACTACCTTCCAAGTGCTGAGAGAAAAATAAATTGTCAGGCTGGAAAAATATTAATTGCAATACAATCTTCCCAAAACAAAAATAAAGACATTTTAAGCCTGACAAAACTGAGAACGTTTACTACTGATAGACTCTCCCTAAAGAGATTTCCAGAGTATATACTTCAAAATAAATTTAGAAAATAAAAATATATTAGATATTACATATTTTCAGAAAGAGGAACTGAGTTGTGAGAAAATACAGTGAACAAAGAGAATGGGGGGGGGGGGGGAATGTGGATAAATTTAAATATATAAATATTTGCTATACAAAACAATACAAATAATGTCTAGTTTTCAATGTTAAGAAAAAGATAGAAGTGAAAATACTAAATAATTATAGTATAAATGCCTAGGAGTAATAAAACCAAAATACTCAAAGTTAATAAACTTTGGAAAAGGCTAATGATAATTAACTTTCAACATTATTACATTAAATATGGATTTCAGAATGTCCAGGATAGCCATAAACACGTAGAATTAAAGGTATAATTTACAAACTAGTAAAGGAGGGCCAGGGGCGGGGGAATGATTGACAAAAAAGAAATAAGTCAAAAAAGGAAGAAACATAAGAGATTGAAAACTCTACAATATGAAGAACAAATCCAAATATATCAATAATCACAGTAAACATAACATTTTTTTTGAAGATCAGATTCTGGGGCTCCTGATGGCTCAGTCAGCTGGGCATCTGAATTCAGCTCAGGCCATGATCTCACAGTTCTAGAGTTCAAGCCCCACGTTGGGCTCTGTGTTGACAGCTCAGAGCCTGGAGCCTGTTTTGTGTCTCCCTCTCTCTGTGTCCCCCTCTCTCTCTGCCCCTGCCCCTGCTCACGCTCTGTCTCTCCAAAATAAATAAATATTAAAAATTTTTAAAAAGAAAAAAAAAAAGATCAGATTGGATCCTCAAACTCATAATCCAAAAATATGCTAGTTATAAGACATACACTTAAAATATATGAAAACATATGACTGAGAATAAAGGTATGGGGAAAATATACCACATAAATAGTAATAGAAAGCTGATATACTGATATAATAATATCAGCCACAATAGCCTTTAATGAATTTTGCCTACAAAAAGTTTTTGGTGGTCAAAAGGATCATAGCACAGCCTTAATGATATATTGTTCAGTTAAAACCAAGAAGATTTAAAATCTCTAACTTGAACTGAACAGAAGACCATGGGGGAGGGGAAAGAAAAAATAGTTACAAACAGAGAGGGAGGCAAACCATAAAAGACTCTTAAATACAGAAAACAAACTGAGGATTAATAGGGGCAGGGAAAATAGGGTGATGGGCACTGGGGAGGGAACTTGGGATGAGCACTGGGTGTTGTAAGCAATGAATCACAGGAATCTACCCCCAAAGCCAAGAGTACGCTGTATACACTGTATATTAGCTAAGTTGACAATAAATTATATAAAATAAATAATAAAAATTTAAAAATAAGAAAACCTCTAACTTGTATGTACATAATAACATAGATAAAGACTATATAAAAAAAAGATGACAGAAAGAAATTGACAATCTCAGAATTGAACATTTCAACCAATCTTTCTCAGTAATGGATCAAACAAACAAAAACACATTGAGAAAGGATATAGGAAATTGCAGAAAAACAACTTGCAAATCTCATTTTAATAAATATACATAAATGCCACCTCCAACTAATAGAAAATACAACAAAGCACACATAGAACAATAATGAAAATTGATGACACACTATATAGAGCACAGCTAACAAATTTCACAGAATCATGTCAGAGTTCATATTCTCTAACAAAAGGCAATTAGATTAAAACCCAATAATGAAAAGGCAATTTTAGAAACCTCAAATTGCTGGAAATTAGAAAATACACTTCTAATTAACTCATGGGTCAAAATATTTAGAATTAAATATTAGCAGAAATACAGCATATCAAAACTTGTAGGGTACAACTAGCTTGGTTCTTAGAGAAAATTTTATAAGTTTAATGATTTATTTTAGAAAATAAAAAGGGCCTGATGAAAGACTAAAACATGCAACTTGAGAAATTAGAAATTATTTTTAAATGAATATACCCAAAGAAAGTAGAAGAAAGGAAATCATAAAGATAAAAGCAGAAATCAATAACATACAATACACAGATATAACAGAGAAGGTCAACAAAGGCAGACATTTGTTTGAAAAAACTGATAAAACTAATGAGGGTATGACAAGAGAATTGAGGGAGGAAGGGAAGGACAGAAGGCAAAAATATATATAATAGAGAAAGAAGGAAAGATGAAAACCAGTGCAAAGGAGAGTGTACAGCTGCAAAAGCATTTAAGATGCACAGTCTAATCCATTATGGACAACTAGATGCCAACATATTTGAAAACCTAGATGAAACAGGCACAGTTTAGAGAAGAATATAATTTACCAAAATTGAGTTAAGAAGAAATCAAAAAAACTAAATTTTCCTTTAATCATTAAATAAATTAAATCAATAGTTTAAAATCTTCTCAGTAAAACCCAGTCCAAAAGAACTGTAGTTAGTTTTACCAAGAATTCCATTCTTGCATAAACTTGCCCATAGCACAGAAGAGGTAACTCTCCCCAAGATGCACTCTAGCTCACTATCAGATGAACACAGAATGAGAAAAACAAACAAATAGATGGTCAATGCCACACATAAACATAGATATAAACATTCTAAACAAAATAATGGAAAACCTAATGTAGCCATGAATTTAAAAGGATATATTCTGATCAAATTTGATTTAACTCAGGAATACAATTTGGATTTGATGTTAGAAAATATATTAATGTGATTCCCCATATTAACAGAACAAAGGGAAAAAGGCAGATGATTATCTCAATTGATATAGAAGTCATCCAATAAAAGTCAACATTCATTTGTGACAAAAGCTTCCTGCAATCTAAGAAACTTCCTTATCCTGGTAAAGGATATCAAGAGAAAAGCCTCCAGTAGACCTCATATCTAACGGTGAAACATTAGAAGCTTTCCTTTTAATATCAGAACAAGGCAAGGATGCCCTTTGTAAACACTTGTATTCAAAGTTGCTTTAAAGGTCTCAGCCAGCAAGATAAGGAGAGTCAAAGAAATAATTGGTACAAGGTTTAGAAAAGTAGAAATAGAACAGCTTATGAAATGACTACATTTAAAACCAGAAATAATACATGCACAAGTTATCAAAATTAATAAAAGTATAAGTTACTAAATAAATACAGAAAAGCCTTTTTGATGTGTATTTCTATTAGTGGTTGGTATACAGAAATGCAGATTTATAATAACAAAAATAATGTTACCTAGAAATAAATCCAAAAGAATATGTGCATGATTTCATTTTTAAAATTGAAACTTACTGAAGTACACAAAAAATGTAATTGGGAAGCTCTTATTGATAGATATACTCATTATCATAAAAGTGTCCATTCTCTCCAAACTGACCTATAGGTTTGCTGGAATTCCAATCAAAACTTCAACAAGATTTTTTTTAACTTTCTAAGATAAATCTAAATCTCATATGAAGAAGCCTAAGTGGCAGATACATGAATAACTAACATTCTCCTAAAGAAGAAAAGATGGAGAGACTTACCCCATCAGGTGTTCAAATACACAAAACACCATGTATTAAAAAAAAATACTTTCAAATGAATTGCATAATTAAATGTGATAGCTGAAACTTTAAATTTTAGAAAACACTTTATGACCTCAGGATGAAAAGGTATTTCTTAAGGCAAAAAAGTGAAAACTATAAAGAATTGATAAATCTCTCTGAATAAAAAGTGTTTATCAAAAGACATTGTAAAGATAGTGATAAACTACCAACTGGGAAAGTATTTGCTTTGCATATAACCAACAAAGGAGAAGGATTCTGAATATTTACAGAACCCCTACAGTTTAATAAGAAAAAGCAAGCAACCTGATTTAAAAAAAGAAGAAAAAAACCTGGATGAAAGACATGCAAGGGCATTTCACATAAAAGAACATCAGAAAAAGTGTCAACTTCATTTGTAATCAGGAAAATGCAAATTAAAGCCAAGTCCACCACATTGGCAACAATTAAAATCTGATAAGACCCAGGGTTGGAGAGGTTATACAGCAATACTGCCATTGGGAGTATCAGTTGCTACAATCATTTTGAAACGAAATTTGACATCATATAGTAAAATCAAAGATGTATTACTCAGCAGCTCCATCCCTGAGTATCTACTCTAGAGGAACTCATGCACAGATGCATGAGGAAAAAAAGTGCTGAGCACACTTTTTTTTTTTTTTTTTTTTAAATAACAGAATACTGAGAGTGCCTGGGTGGCTCAGTCAGTTAAGTGTCCGACTTTGGCTCGGGTCATGATTTCACAGTTCATGAGTTTGAGCCCAGCATTGGGCACTGAACTGACAGCTCAGAACCTGGAGCCTGCTTCAGATTCTGTGCCTCCCTCTCTGCCTCTCTAGCCCTCAGAAATATATTTTTTTTAATCATTAAATCACAAAATACTGGGCACAACTTGGGTATCCACTGACAGATAAATGGATCAGTAAATTGTAGGTTATTTATACAAAGGAATGGTATTAGCAAAGAAAATTAGCAACCCAGCCACAGCTACATATATTAGCCTAGATGAATCTCAGAAATAGGTCCAAGAAGAACATAAAACTATTTCTATAAAGTTCAAAAGTATGAAAAAAGAAGCAATATGGCATTCCTGGCCCATGTGTCAATGTATATATGATAAAACTACAAGGAAAGGGAGGTTGTGCTGGGTGCCCTTGGATTTCTGTACATCACACAAGGATTTCCAGCCAAGAGGGTGATTGAAGCTAAAATCTAGACCTTTGAAAGCTACTCCCAAGCTTTTTACCCTGGTGTGAACAATGCATCTCAACTTGAAGGAAAGGGGAGCACCTTTTTCAAGTTTACTTGTTTACTTCACTACTGTGTCGGGAAGTGAGAGGGTCATAAGAGGGTCACAGGTATTAGCAATATTCTGTGTCTTAAGCTACATGGTAGTAAATACATAACTGGCCATGTTATTTATATTTTGTAAGCAAACATTTGAAGAACACATATTTTAAATGTACATATATACATATATATACAACATACATGGATAATTATACATATACTGTATGCAATTCAAATTTGCATAATATATGGAATACATACATACCGTATGTGTATATGCTTAGTATGTATGAAGTGTGACATATCTTACAATTTCAAAAATTTGCATAATGCATGTGACATTAAGTTTTCTTAACATGGTTATTTTATTAACTAATTAAAATGAAGTAAATAATGAATTTCTTATGGCCATGACTATTTGTCTTGGGGAAATAGTATATATTTTATATTATATACATATATCAGGCATGTAACTTTGGCAAATGATTTGATTTGATCTTTGTCAGGAAAATGTCTTTTCTCAACTTTAAGAAATCAAAACTCAACAGGACCATCATGAACTTTGAATTAGGCTATCCCAAAAACCTAATACAGAGGTTATGTTATGTTAAACATCAAGTAGCTACTTTCCTTACTAGTCATTCTCTCCTCTCTTCCTAAATATAAAATACTGACAACGCGGCAAAGAATAGCGTCTTTAAATAAAGCCTAATGGCCAGGAACGATGTTTACCTGAAAGATCAGAAGTCTTCTCAAAACAGTCCTTCAGAGAATTACATAAACTAGAATCTTCTCACCTTGGCCCAGATTTTCAGTGGCATAGGGCCATCAGTGTACAACATACTCAGAACTTGTAGAGAAGAGGAACTTCCTGTGTGGAGTTCAGGGATCTTTGCCTTTCCTCCTTGGCTTGGTTCAGCTCTACAGTCACCTCTGAGAAGTGCCTCTGTGCTCTGTCCCCACCGCAGTGAAAAAGGGAAACACCACGGCCTTAACTTTCACTCCATCAGGCACTGATAGCTCTCCCCATGAAGATAAAATGGCTGAACTGACTCTAAGAATCCTTCCCACATATATACAACTTTATAACTTCTAAAGGGCTTTCACCTGTGTTATTCCATTTGCGTTTCTAGGCACTGCAGTCAGGAAGGGACAGAACAGCAGATGTTAGCATTTCTGCCTCATACAACAGAGAACCTCAAATCCTGAGACATGAAATGACTCTTGTAAAGTCAAGTCAGGCAGGTCTCCTGGCTCCTTCAGTAGTCTTCCTTTTCATTCCATGGGGGAGTGGTTAAGGCAGAAGTAAAGGAGAAGACAGATGGAAAAGGGGGAAAGATTAGGGGCTGGTTGAAGAAAGGGGCAGAGGGAACTGGCAAAGTAGATAGAAGTTCCATGCAGAAGCAGTGACAGGAAGCAGGGGTAAGTCTCAGTCAAAGAGTATATACCTAACATGTTTCCTTCAAGCCCTATCATTCACCAGGGGAGTGCAGATTAGATTGGGGGCCAGCGTTTGCCATAAGAAAAGTGGTATAATCAGAGATGAGCAGGTCTGCTTAAGGGTGTTTGGGACTGAGAGTTGAAATTTAGTCTCTCTGTTCTAAGGCCTTCTCTTTGTTCTCAGCAAGTCACACCAGGCAAGCTGCATCTGCCCCCTCTGATACTGGCTGATCATCCAACTCCCCAGAATGGGCATCCCTAGTACTCCATGGGCATGACTTACAGTTACCATGACATCACAATGGGCTGAGGTCTCCCCAGAAGCCTACCATCACAGGACCCCACTCTCCAGCAAGCACACACACCTTCCACTTGCAAAAATCAGAGGCCTTATGCTTGGCCTCTTTGCCAGTTGACTCCCCACTCTAATCCTTAAGCACCACAGCCCATGGTCAGTGTGATGCTGAGTATTCCAGTGTAACTTTTTTTTGCAAGGTTCTAGCCAAGCCCTGGCAAGATGCAGTTGAAGATAAGAAAGTCTTCAACTCAGGTAGAGGTCACTATGCAATGGTGCAATTCTTGGAATCTAAAGATTGAGTTCTTTAAACTAACGATTTGATCTCCATTGCTTTAGTATAAATTGGAAATGGATACCATATCTTTAATGCTAATTAGGCATTGCATTACTTAGTCTTCCAGGCCTCATGTAAATAACAATTAGTAATAATGTAGCAGTTGTGCATGCTGGCATCTTCTAATCCATACCATTGTATACCATTCCAAATTCCTTTGCATTAATTAGGATCATAAGCCAATCAGTACTAATTAGGAAGAAAATAAGTATAATAATAAATGCAACAAAATTAGTGATTTGTATCTGGTCGGTAGTTCCTTCCCTCTGCAGTTCATCAAATAGTCTTAATGCGTAGGAACTTCTTGTAATTGAAACTAATTATGAGGTTTCCCCTGCTACTTCGAGCCTCATGTTCAAATCCCACAAAGCTCATTAAATAAGTAACAAAACTGGAATCTTTAACACATATTGTAACTTGGATCGTGTTAATTAGCACCACACGCAAAAGGCAGCAAGAGGCCGTTTAGCAGCCCCTGCTCTAGTTAAAGGGAAGGGAGATTGGGATCTTTACAGTTCTTCAGGGCTTTGAAGAAGCCAGGCCAGTAGTGGGTGGGCACCGTGGTGAGCAAGTCTGTGTGGTACTTCAGGGGCAGAGAGGGGACAAAGAATCCAAGGCCATGCTTTGCCTTCACTGGGGCACTTCCAGCAACACCAGCATGTAAGGAAAACACGTGAGTGGGGTTGGTGGCCCATTTACAGGGGAGTCTAGTTACTCCAGGAACTCGTCCCGGTCTTGACTACTCTATGGTGACCTCTCCCTTACTTTGGGCGAGTTACAGAGCTTTTGTCTTCAAGGTTGAGTGGTGAGCATGAAGGACCCCAGAAAATTCACTTGCCCTGCACAGACTGAAATTGTATACACATAAACCCATGTGTCTGTTTCTAGTCAAACATATGTACCATTCAGTAGACATATTGACTATATTCACAGCTTCCAGCGCTGATCTAAACGGCTGCCGTTCCTTTTCCATATACAGCTAGATCTGTAGATAGCTCTCTAGGCCTCACTGGAAAGGCACTGAGAAATACACTCACCCCCCAATGCATCTCTCGCCCTCCTCTCCATGCCGTGAGCAATCCATAGTCAAGCAGTGGGGATAATGGTGGGAAGGCTGGACATGGGGCTGTCAGTGTATGGCCTGCCCACCTACGGTACTAGAATACCATGATAATATTATTTATTGCTGTTTAATGAGAAGAAGTTCTGAAATAATCCTAACAGAAAACACTTGTTACCTTACAACTGGGATTTCTCAAGCTTGATGGCTTAATGAGAAAAAAGATAGGGCAGGAGATTTCCAGGCACCCAGTTGAATCAGAGCTAATGATGTCATAAGCTGTTAACATCAACCTTATATGCTTGGGGATAGAATCTTTTGGTTCTTATGTAACAAATAGTCAATAATTCTGAACATCCATCTAGCCTCCACTAAGGTCTTATTCCTAAATAAAGGAGCTCCAACTACTTATTCTAGCCATAAAAAGTCATTCCTTTTTTTTTTTTTAAACTCCTATAGCTCTGATTATCAATAAGACCTGTTTATGCATGGCTGCAGGTTGTTTGATGAGAATCTTCCAGGCAAGTTTGGTCTCCCTAACCAGACTCTTCATTGTACAAGAGCAGGAGAGTCCTCAAGTGTCATCCTGCTTTTGAGCCCTATAGTGGCTAACTCAGACTGAGAACCAAAAGTTTCCAGTAAATTCTGATTCATTGATTAAGTAAACATTTAAAAGAGCATCCAGGAGCACTTGGGAGGCTCAGTCAGTTAGGCATCCAATTCTGGATTTCGGCTCAGGTCATAAACTCACAACTCCTGAGATCAAGCCCCACATCAGGCTCTACACTGATGGTGTGGAGCCTGCTTGGGATTCTCTCTCCCTCTCTCTTTCTGCCTCTCCTCCCTCAACAAATAAATGTTTTGTTTTAAAGGAGCATCCAGAAAACAGCATAAGAGTGACACTTTAAAAGTACAAAAATAAAATTTTCATTATTCTTACAGTCACACAATTTAAATTTTTTTGTATTATGAGTGGGTAGAAATGTGAGAAGCCTGTAGTCTTGATATTAGCTGCTAAATGATAGCTGGAAAGAACTCTGGGATATGTGCAGTGTGTATCTATATGACTTGCATTATTTTATCTGACATTAATTGGTTATGAATGTAAGGCTTTGTCTATACTTACGCACAATGGGATAGAGACTTAGAACAACCTAACTCATGACAAACCCTCTTACCAATGCTCCAAAGTAAAGGGGAATATAATAGTTACGAGTTTGCCTGCAATGCTAAAATTAGCTGACCTGGTTAATCCATTTCATAGTGATTGATTTAAATTGTCTATGTATGCTCAGCCTTCAACGTGACACACAGGTATTTTTAAGGACATAATTGCACATCATGAAATGGTGAATAATTGACAATGAAACTAGTAAGGCAATAGTTATACCCTGCCACTAGTCGCTTACAGTCTACAAGTTTTCTTATCAAGCGTTTGTGACTGATCATAGTGAAATTAAATATAGCTGAGTTACAGTGTTTAACCAAGAGAGAGAAAAAAAGCAAAACACAAAAGGATTGTTACTCTTTCTTTCCTTAACCAAAGATTATAGTTGCCAGTATTCTTTTGTCCATAGTCCAATGTTACATTATATCACAATGTTATGTTTGCATGCCTGCCTCCCCTACCAGCATTGGATTCTGACGTCCTCACTGGCGCGAAGGCCAACAATGGGTCTCAGATGGTGTTTACGCAACAGGGATCTGATCTGGCATAAGGACGCCCACACTGGGCTTCTGAGACAAAACTCAGTAGAGTAATCGTAGTAGAGGATGAAACAGGAGGCTGGTCTTGGTCATTAGGGAACCAGTGCAGACACTGGACTTGGACAAAGAAGTATACACTTGGATCAGTAGAATCAAGTCACAAGGCAGATTCCACAGTCACAAGGGAAAAGCAGGAGCCAGGGATGAGACCCAGGCCCAGAGGCAAAGCCAGGGCTACACTGGGCAGCCAGGACGCCGGGCAGCCTGTGTGTCACCCATAGGTCTTCTGTACATGCTCCTGACAGAAGGTTTGGGGGGGTGGGGAGAGGAGATACGGGAGAGAATTGGAGACTGGGTAGAGCCCTGTGGGTCGTTACAAAGCCCCCCCACTGGCCACAAAACCTGTCCAAAACTTGTCTAGGGGCACCCGAGTGGCTCAGTCGGTTAAGGGTCCGACTTCAGCTCAGGTCACGGTCTCATGGTTAGTGAGTTCGAGCCCTGTGTTGGGCTCTGTGCTGACAGCTCAGAGCCTGGAGCCTACTTCAGATTCTGTCTCCCTCTCTCTCTCTGCCCTTCTTCACTTGCACTCTCCCTCTCACTCTCAAAAATAAATAAACACTTTTAAAAATCCAAAATGTATCTGTCTAAATCTTACTAAATGCAACTTTAAAATTAAAAATATACATGTATGTTTTAGGCTTGCTAAGCAAATCTCTCAGATTTGTGTAGCTTTTCCATTTTATGATTTTCTCACTGAAAAAAAAGATAAAAGAAGAGAAGTTGTATATGAATATAATAAGGACCTTAGACAGTAACTAAGATGCTGCTAAAAACTGGACTACTAGATCCAGGGTGCATGACTGGAAATGCACACGCACTCACGCACACACACACACACACACACACACACACACCTAGGACACTTCACACTGGACAGAGTGCATACTTTACATTTGTATCTGCTTAAATGTGGTGCTAAGTTCCAAAGACAGCATGAGGCAGGAGGTACTGAAGGACCCAACAGAACGCAGTTCATGGCACTGCAGCTCCTGACTACTATGCAATAGGATGCTTCTTTAGCATGTGTTCATTTGTTCATTCATTTACTCATTCTGCGCTTGCTGAGCACTTCCTCTGAATCTAACACAACATTACATGCTCAAGTTGCTGAGGACAACAGTGTAGTCTAAGGATCCAGAGTCAAACTGACTTAGGTTCAAGTCTCAGCTCTTCCACTTTCTATGTAAGACATTTCTGGCAAGTTGCATAGCCTCCCAAAGCCTTGGTTTCCTCGTCTGCATTAGGAGGGCAGTATTAATTTCTGCTTCATTGCACTGTGTGGATCAAATCCGATAATGCCTGAAAAGCCATTAGGCCAGGGCATGACGTGAAGTAGGTGCACAAGAACTGTTAGTTGTTTTTGTGGTTGCTTTTAAATGTCAGTATTCTAACTGAGTAGAAAGTGGAGGGAGGCAAATACTGGCTCATAGGAAGAGCTTCCCAACAGTGAGAGCCCGTCCATACAGGATGGACCACTCGGGTAGGTGGTGGGCGTCTCATTTCATCCCTGCCTGCATTCAAGCAGAGCTATGATTTCCCATCTGTTGGGGATGTGGTGGAAGGAATCCCTGTTTGAGGAAGAGGCTGGGACAGATGTGCTTTTCAGGATCTTACAACTCTGCCCTCTCCATCCCATCATTCTCCAAGGGAACCTCAGTGGGAAAGGAAGTAACATTTCTGATTACAGCTGTGCTCTGACTCGAACCTCGCAAACTCCACACAATGAAGATCTTGCAACTCTCCTTTTGCATTAGGGAAACTGAGGCTTAGGAGGAGCTAGTAACATGCCTGAGATGGTGCAACCAGGGAGAGGTAGAAAAGACATTCGACCCCTGGTCCATGCTCTTTCACTGTACTACACTCACTCTGAGCTAACTCATTCCAAGAATCCTCAGGAAAGTTGTAAGAGAATGAAGTCAGAGCAGGATTTTGTCCCCACAGAGTTAGCAGGGTTTTGTCCCCACAGATGCCCCTCCCTCCATCTCTAGATCTTGTACGTTGGCCAAAGCCCCTGCCTCCAAAAACCAAAACAAAACAAGACAAAAACTTTGCCTAAAAATACCTCAGATCCAGCAAGTCTGAAAAACTCCCTCAGAAAATCCTCACTTCCGCACATTGATCTCTTTCTGAAAAAACAAAGCCACTCCATCATCTAGCTACACTGATGAAAGACAGGCCCAAACCGAGCATTCCAGAAATTCACTATAGAATCCCATCTGTCAGATCTGGAACCGGAACGTGGCAAGGGGTGGAAAGGGTGGTGGAGGGTGAGGGTTGAGGAGATTTTTTTTTTTCTTTTCCTTTTTTTTGTCAAGAGAAACATTACATTCTTGAATCCTTTGCCATGTTATAAACAAGACTAAGCACACAGCATTCCTTCCGAAGCACATGGCCCTGTTTTTAAAACACAGGTCTGGTCTCCCCTGGAATTTAGTGTTTGTCTCAATACTGTTCTTCCTATCCCTTGGGATTTATTATAATTCGGTGCTATTAATGGCAGCCAGGAATGGAACAGCTCTTTTATTCATCCTCTCTTTTCCCTCATCTCCCCTTCCACACCCTCTATCTTTTATAATTATGTTTGTAAGCCCATAAACGTTTCCAAGGGCACTGCCAAATTTTAAGTGCTGCTTGTTATTATGTTGTGTGGGTGGTTTTACCCTCGTACCTGTAGGCTCCAGTTTTTGCTGGCATATTGTGGTTCCTTCTCCAGAGTACTCAGACCGCAGCAAGGACCTCACTTGAGAAGATACTACTGAGATTCTTTCCTTTTCTTTTCCTTCTTTTGTTTCTTTTCACCTTTTCAGACCAGTTGGGGTCTGTTGGCTGAAGACCCAAGCTGTGGGAGCCTTAATTCTGACTACTTCTTTGGAGATGGATTGGTAGTTAAGGAGTTGGGCTTTTGGGGTGGGGTGGGATGCATACTTTGGTATATATGAAGGATCAGTATTAAGTAATTATATTAATCCAGTTAAGAAATAACCTCTGTCTCGAGAAGATATATCACATTCCACAAAGCTACTATTCCTCAAAGAACTTTTGGAATATTTCTGGAATTGCTTCTAGAGACTTTGGTGCATTTTCTGTTACATATTCTCAATTAGGGAAAACCTTTATCCGCTGTCCACAGCACTAGTGAATCAGTATTTGTTTTTAGTTCCCAGTTCATGATTATCACAGGATCCTGAGACTGACTTTGTTAGTTGGTTCACAATCCAGTTCAAATGGTTCCAGACTTTCAACAACATTTGAACAATGGCAGTATCGTGGTGATGTATAATTTGCTTTCCATGATGAGTCCCTTCCAGTACAAGCCATCTATGTATGTGAGTCCAGGCCTCCTTAGTGGGCTGTTGCCCTATTCAAGGAGCCTGGCAGTCTTCGCAACCCAGCACCATCATGAGCCCAATACATAGGCAATGTCTACCTTGAGCACAGCTTCAGAACAAGTGCTTCTCCCCATAAACATGTGAAGAAGACCACCCACATCCTCACAGTCAAACATCCTCACCTAAGTCCACCAAAGATCCTGCCTCCTCATCCACATTAGATGCCTGATGAAAAGCTATGAAAAGCTATGCCATGAAAAATAAAATGGCAATAATCTGAAAGTCACACTTTTTAAAAATCTTTAGAAGGCATTTAGTTGCACAGGGAATCAAATGTGTATTGGCAGTAAGAGTTTAATGCTGTGGCTCTCTTTGAAAATTTAGAAGTGACCTTTCTTAAAGTTGTGCTCTATGATTTGGGTGTGGATAATCTTTGGGAAATGGTTCTCACCTTGGAATGATTTTGTCCCTCAGAAGACATTTGGCAATGTGTGGAAACATCTTTTTTTGTCATAGTGTAAGGAAAGGTTGCTAATGACATTTAAAGAGTAGAGGCCAGGGACACCGCTAAATATCCCGCAAGGCACAGGACATCCACGTCCCTTCACACACACACACTCACACACACACAAATATTTGACTCAAATTTCAAGAGATCTGAAGTTGAGGAACCCTGTGCTGAAGCAAGTTTCACTTAGTGAATCATGTGGCATAAGTATGAACATAGCCCTGGAAAAATACCATGAACACTCTTCTTCTTTGAGCAAGAATTAGTAGAGGGGCCAATTACTATGGTTCTTTTCCATTCATGCCATGAAAATCAGAATGTTCCAAATAGATGGTGCTCTTGGCATTCTCAACTCATCTTTTCTGCCCCCGTGTTTGGTGTGACAAGACCCTCATTTTACCCTGGGCACGGCACATCCTATTCCATGCACTGTGTGGAAGACACAGGACATCTCTACCACCCATGCTGTTGTTAAACTCTGTCTTCTATTGTGTAACCAGATGCCTGTTACAGAATCAAAGAATATTTGAACTGAAAATTATCTTCTGGTTTTCTTACCTGTGAGGAAACAGATCTTGAGAATTTGGCCAATTCTTCTGGTAGATAGAAACTAAGCCAAGATGAGAATCCGGTCTCCTGAGATCAACCTGGGGTTTATCTCACCACCTTATTTTTTACCACACTTCCTTCTTGTAGGCATAAAGAGCAGCAGCCCCAGGTCAATTGTACCCAGCTTGTAACAGATTTCTTTACATGTCCAGGCAGTGAAATCACGGGCTCCACTCAAGGGTGAGAACATATTTCTCTCTCCTGCTGGACCCTGCAGAGTCTCTGAAGTGTAAAGCTCGATTCCCTGACTTTTTTGTTAGGATTTAGAGAATGGTTCTCTTTCTTCAACTTGCTCCCCATGTCATGTTTAAAACATCATTAATTGATAGCGGGAATAATCCTGATAAGTTTCGCCATCATTATAGTCAGAGAACAAATCAGGAATATAACTGATGTGAGACAGAGAATTTCATGGATTGTGATTGCTATTTTAAAGGTAAATAAGTTGGGGTTCCTGGGTGGCTCAGTTGGTTAAGTGTATGACTTTGGCTCAGGTCATGTTCTCACAGTCCATGGGTTCAAGCCCCATGTTGGGCTCTGTGCTGACAGCTTAGAGCCTGGAGCCTGCTTCAGATTCTGTGTCTCCCTCTCTTTCTGCCCCTCCCCCACTCATCTGTCTCTCTCTCTCTCTGTCTCTCTCTCTCTCAAAAATTAATAAATATTTAAAAAATTAAAGGTGAGTAAGTAGAAGACCTGTGATCTGCAAAGTACTGCAAGGGTTTTGCCACATCTCAGTAAAGGAATGAAACCTAATGTTGTTGATAAGACATTATCACTGTACAAAGAAAGATGTGGGCACACTTGGGTGGCTCAGTTAGTTAAGCATCCGACTTTGAGTCAGGTCATGATCTCCCAGTTTGTGAGTTTGAGCACCGCATCAGGCTCTCTGCTGTCAGCACAGAGCCCACCTCAGATCCTCTGTCCTCCTCTCTCTCTGCTCCTGCCCCTCTTGTGCTCTGTCTCTCAAAATAAATAAATATATAAATAAGTAAATAAACATTAAAAATTTTTTTAAAAAGAAAAAAAATTATAATAAGAGTGAATCTCAGGATATTAATTAATTATTTTTTTCTTTGAAATTTACTAAAACTAAAGTCTTGATGGTCAGCCTTTTAAAAATCCCCCAAATTAAGGTGATTGTCAAAAAATTCTTAGGCTCACCACCAGGTAAGTGAAAGGAAGCATAATAGTAGTATTTCTGATGATGGGGAAACTGAGTAGAAGAATCTTCAGCCCACCTGTCGGCAGATGGGCCTGGTTTAAGAGGAGACCCCTAATAGAGTTCTGGTTATAGGGTCAATAGACTCTTAAAACTGAGAAAGAACTTCTATACCACCCAGACTGGCTCCCAGAAAATGTACATTGGATCTTGGCTAAGGACTTTAGATAAAAGAAGAGTGTGAAATAAAACTCAGGGAAAGGGATGCAAGTACCATAAACATGGTCCTGAGGGGACAGAATACAAAACCACTCGCAGACTCACCAAATCAGGGGATAAGCTTTGAAAACTGTTTGAGCCTGACTCAAGCCCTCCCTTCTTCCATGAAGTTTTAAAAATTCCTTAACCAGAATATCTCCCCTTCTACTCCGCACTCCTAGTCAATATATATTTGTTCCTACTGTCTTGCCTTTCAGTTGTTCTTTGTAGGTGTGTCCAGTCTCTGTAACTGTATTAATTTGCTGGGGCTACTGTAACAGAGTCCTGTCCGCTAGGTGGCTTAAATAAGAGGAATGTACTGTCTCAGAGTCCTAGAGTATATGAGTCCAAGACCAACATGTTGGCAAGCAGGATTGGTTCATTCTGAGGGCAAGGAGGGAGAATCTGTTCCATGCCTTTCCTTGCTTCCAGTGGTTTTCTGAAAAACTTCTGTATTCCTTTTGCCCCTATGTCTGCCTTCATGTTCATATGGCATTCTCCCTGTGTTCATATTTGTGTCCAAATTTACCCTTTTTATAAGGACTTCAGTCATACTAGATTACTTTCCGCCCTAATGACCTTATTTGAACTTGAATAGCTCTGTGTAGACTCTATCCACAAATAAGGTTACATTCTGAGGTGCTGGGGTTAGTTAGGACTCCAACATGTCTTTTGCTGGGTGGGCGGGGGCGGGGGGGGACACAATTCAGCCCACAATAGCCACTAAACCTTAAGGTGTTGACCTTAAGGAATTGTGATAGTTGTGTGGCTCTCTTATACCAGGCTAACTGTGTAGCACAGAGCCAATTTTTTGGTTGATCAGAGATGCAGTGTAAGTCATGAATACATGATCTGTCCAGAGTCTGCTCTCTGGAGGATTGGTGGAGGGTGCTTTGTGGGAGGAAGTCATTTAAAAAGTTTCACCAAAATGTGTGCTATTTCCACCAGTTATATATCTCCTCGCTTATAAAGTGCAAAGCTGAAAATACTCTGTGACTTAACCATGCTGTTAGTAGAAGAGTTAGCGTTCCATCCCCAGTCAACTTATTCCTGAGCCTACAGCTGCCCTGCTCCACATCTTTTCTGGAATCTATTTCTAGTTCGAGCTGATTCCAGTCAATGGATCACACTTGTTTTGTACAGTTGTTCTTATCTCTTTAATTTTTCCTGTATAGCATAAACTACAGTAGATGAGCACTCCTTTCCATTTGTCTTCTTCTACCTTCCTCTAAATATGCTTACTAGAAAACAATACCCACTTTGAGGGCTTATTTATGAGATGGAAGAAAAGATGTCCACTAATGCTTAAAATCCCACTGATTATTTTTCCCGTTTAAGAATTTAAGAACTTACATCAACTCTAGAGAGTCTACCAGCCAGAGCCTATGTACCTTAGCTTAAACATCAAGATGATGTTTCTGCACTCCTTGTCATCCATCTTGCCTTATGTCTTACATAAACTCTTTGTATCAGGACATGGTCTCCTGATCTCTCCCATCTAGTCTTTCCCACATCACACATACATATGATTTCTTTTCCATTTTCCGTTTTTCCTGCCATTATTAGGATTTATTCATATATTTAACTTGGAGATATTGATCATTAAAGATGCTCAAAAATGAAGAATTTCATTTTTTAAATTAAGTTGGCTGGCCATTAACTCTTTATTAAGGCCCAACTGTTACTTGAATCCAACTTGATACAGTAAAGTCTGAAACTATTCTGAGGAGTCAGAAGGCATCCAGTTTGAACCATGGCTAGACCTCCTAAGATTGAGTGAATCTGTCAATTCCAGGTTCATAAATCCTGAAAGGCAAATGTTTGCCCAGATTTTCTCTTGGAAGGATGCAGTAATCCCTCCAGGGCTTCCTGAGGGGATGTCAAAGGCTCTTTTAGACCTCCTAAGTTATCAAAACTCCACATTATCCCAGCAACTGGTCCTCAAATCTCCCTACAAATTTATGAGAAACCCACAGCTCCTCATTTATGCAAGAAAGAAAAAAGGCTCAGTGAGAACTCAGGGTAGCTCTCTAGGCATCAGTATTTGATTGTGTTGTGTTTTTCCCCCTTTTTCTTATGGTTTGAGCAACATAAACCAAATTATTATCTCATCTCTAGTTTTCTTCATTGACCTCTTGGGTGTTGAATGGGTGAAATGATAAACTGAGGTTTATTGAATTTTTAAGTGTTTATTTGAGCAAAAATCAATTCTAATTGAGCAGTACCAAACTGGAAGTGGTTAGGGACACTCCACCAACAGGACCTTGGGAAAGATTTTTATAGAGGAGAAACAGAAGCAAAGAAAGCAAGTTATTTGATTGGTTCTAGCTTAAGTGGTTACCTTATTTGGGAAAGCCTAGTTGGCTGCTGGCAGTTGGTTGTCCTTAGGTTTTGAGTTCTTCTTCAACTTGAAGCATTTTTAAAATTTATTTGTTTGTTTGTTTATTTATTTATTTATTTATTTTTTGAGAGAGAGAGAGAGAGAGCATGAACAGGGGACTGGCAGAGAGAGAGAGAGAGACACACACACACACACACAGAATCCAAAGCCCGCTCCATGCTGTCAGCACAGAGCCTTACATGGGGCTCAAACCCACAACCAAAGTCCGAGGCTTAACCAATTGAGCCAGCCAGGTGCCCCGAGGCATTTCAGGATTAGGTTTCTGTTTGCTTACATAGGCTTCTAAGGCATTAAAGCCACCTCAGTCTTATGGCTTCACTGTTTAATTAATTTGACAGATGTATAGGTATAATGACTCAGTGATAATTCACAGAGATGCTGACAAGTCTAGCCTGAAGCCTACTCCTAAAATGATGTGTATCCTTGATCATGGACCAGGTATGATTATCAGGGGTCAAATGGACATTTTTTCCTCATTGTTTGCTTTTCTCCTCCCCACCCCTCATCCACCTGTCAGGATTAAATCCAGATGTAGTTCCCGGAAGGGCCACTCAGAATCTGTTGTCAGGGAAGTGATGATCCTTAAGATCAATCACATCCTGTTTCTCTCCCAAAAGCCCAGCTTGAAGAGCAAAGACTTTGTTCAAAGAGCAAAGACTTTGGAGTTTGATAAATCAGACTTGGGCTCCAAGTGTTTACTAGCCCTGACCGCAGGCAGAATATTTGAAAGAACTAAGCCTCAAATTTCCCCTTCAGAAAAATGGGAAAAATGAACACCTCAAGATATGAAAAGGGAAACAAAAACAAATCCCCAAACTCCCCAGTTCTCCTTCTTCCAGCAAAAAGCAAGGTTCTGACCATCCTCTAAGTTACATATAGCAGACCCCAATCCTCAAGGAGATTTGGGGGTCAGCCAGGTGTGGAGGAAGTCAGGCACTTCTCCTCTTCACTGTCCAGGTTGGGTTTGGAGCTCACTCATGTTTGCAGCAGCTCTGAAGCAGAGCAGTAAAGGCGAGGCAGCAGGACAGCCCGTGTCTCCTTGGCTGTGGGGCAAGATGTGACGCCTCGCTCCAGAATCCGCTTCCACAGATGAGAAACTGGAGGAGACTGGGGAAATGATTGCCACCTTGCGCTGTGGTGGCAACACTCCTTTTAATGAGGGCTCCTCAGAAGTCATGTTCTCAGAAGGGAGGACGCAGGAAGTACAGTGTTTCCTCACAGCTGCCAACCATGCCCACAGGGCACCAGAAGGAGTTTCGCTCTCCACACTGGGCCCCGCAGCCAACCTCACAAAATGCTTTTTGGTGTTTGCCAACGGGGAGGCTCGGTCTGCAGCTGCAGCAGCAGGTGCCTGCTGCCAGGTTCCCCGTGGCAACCAAGGTGTCTGCCAGGTTAGCAGATCTGCCTGGGAGAAATGGCCTCCATCTCGGATGCATGTGGCCCGGAGCATGGACTGGAGCTGGGTTCCCCCACGGTGGGAAGATAATGATTGTGCTGGTTTTTATGGGGCATAATATAACCTCAGTGGGTGGCTCAGTGGTAGCAGTGGTTTTTAGAGGGTATGGAAGATTGCAACACGCTTGTTGCTGTTTCTTGTTCGAGGGATTTTGTTGGTTTGTTTCTGTTGTCATTATTCAGTCCCGTTCGTTATCATTCACGGATTTGCTCAGGCCCTTGGCTAATTTTTATGACTCCAGGAGGGCTTTGCTTCCAGTCACATGATAATTCAAGTTTCTATATGTTTTTCAGGAATGTTCACATCCAGGATCTTATTTGGGGCTCTCTAGGAAATCATGAGTGCGACAGATTAGGGATTGCTAACCTAGTCTGTTTGCTGTGGAAACTAAGCCCCAGAGAGTGACTGGCCCGTTAATGTACCACGTGTTATGGAGCTAGGACCCCCATTCAGGTCTTCTGAGTCTCCATGCCACACGCTTTGCAGTCAGCCTGCTATTCAGGCCTCCTGCTGGCCCCTGTGTTTCTGTTTCCAGTTGCCAGTGAACTGTTTAATCACATGTGTTTTCCTCCGATCGGTTGTGGTCTTTCCTTTGGTACACAGATCAATGCCTGCTAACCACAGTCACCCGCCTCTGAGGCTCTGTTACTGAGCACGGCCGGAGGAAGAGGAAAGGAAAAATCCCGAGTTATAAAAGCATCCTGTCCCCTTCACCACAACCGCCTTCTCTGTGGGCTTCTCTCCTAGCACGCAGGCCCCCATCTCCCTGCTTCTAGCCATTTGTTTGGTCATGAGCTGCCTACGGTACCTCTAAGGCTAAGTGGAGCATCCAGAAAAGCTTAACCTGGGCCCCAGAGCACTTTGGTTAAAGATCGTCTGGTGCTGGGACACCTGGTTGGCTTAGTTGGTTGAGCGTCCAACTTTGGCTCAGGTCATGATCTCATGGTTCATGGGTTCGAGCCCTGCATTGGGCTCTGTGCTGACATTTTGGAGCCTAGAGCCTGCTTCAGATTCTGTGTCTCCCTCCCTCTTTACTCCTCCTCCATTTGCACTCTGTCTCTCTCTCTCAAAGATAAATAAACATTAAAAAAATTTTTTTAAAAGATCATCTGGTGCTTTTGGTCCCAGCATATTGGTAAATTTACATTCTAGTGGACTGCTCACTCCTAATTCTTCTCAATATAGGATGAAGCCTGAGCTTGGGAAATCCATAAAAGCTGATAATCCCCAAATTACCTATGTACACACACACACACACAGATGTGTGTGCTTCCTGGAACTTTTTTCTGTAACTTTTTAGGAACTTGACAGTGATATGTGTCAGAACATTCTTTGCCTTAGGCAGACATTCAAGTATGTTTTCATTCCTTAAACATATAACTAAGTACACACAAAGGCAGCCCAGAAGTTTATCGAAACATAGACCTAAGACATCAGGCATCCCTGATGGTTCTCATGGGTGTTACCAAGAAAAGCAGTTCCTGGGACTCATCCCCTCTACCTTAATTCCCAATGAACTACTGAAAATAACAACAAGAGCAATAATACTAGCAAAACACTAGGTGAGCATTTACCACGTACCAGCCATTGTGCTATATCCAATGCATGCATGACTTATTTCTTCCTCACAGCAACCCCCTAGATTTGGTTATCACTAACTTTCACAGATGAAAACTGTCATGGCTGACCTAGCTGGTGTGAACTCAGGCTAGGATCTGAAGGAAGGCAAAGCTCTAGTTGTTTTATTTTGCTTTGTTTTGTTTCTTAGCTTTACAGCAAGCTGTTCATTTATTTGTTTTTGCCACTTTATTCAGGTATAATATATACATGTAAAACAACATACAAATTCAGCGTATACAGCTCACTGTGTTTGGGGATAAGTATATACCAGTGAAACCACTGTGATCATCAAGGCCATAGACTCCTCCATCTGCTGCCCAAATTCCTCCAGCCCCCTTTGCCATTTGTTGTTGTCGTTGTTTGTTATGTTGCTTAACATAAGGTTTACCCTTCTTTGAAAATTTTAGGTGTACAATACAAGAGTGTTGACAGGGCTGTAATTTTAAAAGGCAGATGTTAATTTTGTAACTGGAGACTAAAGAATTACATATCTCCAATAAGAAAGCTTAATTCATGTGACCAAGTCAAGTCAAACACTCTACCAACACGGATGATGTGTAGATGCCACAGAAATGCGGCTCTTAGGATTAGAGGCTCTATGGTCTGCTGGTGGTAAGATATGCGATATGCACATGTGAAAACATAAATCACAAGTGAGGATTCTCATTTGGTTAGAACAGGGCTGTGTTGTTAGAAATACGGAGTTCCAGTGTAGAAGAGGGATGTATGTTGTGACCCTAGCATGCACCATGGTGTCAGGTACCTGATAAATATTTGGTCAGTGGTTAAATATATAAACCAGCAAGACCATATAGATGAATCTCTCTAGTATAGGAATACTCCCAGCTGCAACACCAATGCCTCAGACAGTGGGAGGCACACATGCCATTTTCTAGTGGGGACTGCATTCACAGTGCCACTGAGTGACAGCAAGACAAGCAAATCACCACAGTGCTGACTTCATCCATACACAAAGTCTAACTTGGAAAAAAAAAAAAAAACAAACCAGGCTGAACTAAACAGTATGCTCAGTGTCATACTTGATTTATATACAGGTGACAATCTCTTTCTCAAGAACCAGGTAACAAATAGCCTACTGACCAACAGCTGGTTTTCAGACCATTCTTTGCTCAGCTCCATTCTAGAGCCATACATTTTAGGTCCCAATGCTTTCCTGAAACTCTGCCCGGCATGGGTGCTGCTCAGTATGCCCTGGCCCGGTGTGTGGCCTCAGGAGTCGAAGGGCTGATGTCTGAACGCCACCTCTGTCCAGCCCCAGCTGTGTAATCTTGGGCAATCACTTATTCTCTCCAGACCACAGATGGAGATTTTATGAATTAGAAAAAGTAATCCATGGAAAATTCCTAACACATAGTAATGTTTTATACCTGTTCTTGTTGCTGCGGCTTCAGATAATGTGGTTAGAAACACTTGTAAACTTTTTTTAAAAAATTAAGCTACCAGGGGCAGCTGGGTGGCTCAGTTGGTTAAGTGTCCCACTCTTGATTTCGGCTCAGGTAGAGATCTCGTGGTTTGTGGGGTTGGGCCCCACATCAGGCTCAGTGCTGACAGTGCAGACCCAGCTCGGGATTCTCTCTCTCTCTCTGCCCCTTCCTCTCTGGTGCTTTCTCTCAAAATAAATAAATAAACTTAAAAAAAAAAAGGCCCCCAGTAAAATATATATCTTAGCATAAAATTAAAAAGTAAAGATTCCAGGGACACCTGGGTGGCTCAGATAGTTAAGTGTCTGACTTCGACTCAGGTCATGATTTCACGGTCCATGCGTTAGAGCCCCATGTAAGGCTCTGTGCTGACAGCTCAGAGACTGGAGCCTTCTTGGCATTCTGGTCTTCTCTCTCTGCCCCTTCCCCATTTGCACTCCGTCTCTGTCTCTCTCAAAAAAAAATGTTTTTTAAATTTTTAAATAAAATAAAGATCCAAGCTTATATTAAGGAATTCAGGAATGATAAGAGAGTGACTTCTTTTTAATTTCCCAGCTTAATCCAGGGGAGTTGAGAGGTTTAGGGACAGGCATGAATCTTAGTGTATGAAAATGCACTCAGGATTTGTTTTCATTGGGTTTGGTAAGGCACAGAGACAGGAAAATGACTGTAATGAAGGAAGAAGTTTATATTCACATATCTCTAGATGCAGGAGGGACATCGTGCCATGCCTGTGGCATGCAGGGCCATGTGGCATGAAGCAAAAGGGCAAAAACCTTTATTGTGGTCTTCATGGGAAGGAACAGTCAAAGCAGGATAAGCAGATTTGGTATTGGCTATTTTAAATGATTTCAGCAGACTTCAAGTTGTAGAAATTGCCCCTAGTTGCCTG
Source organism: Crocuta crocuta (assembly GCF_008692635.1). NCBI lineage: Eukaryota > Metazoa > Chordata > Mammalia > Carnivora > Hyaenidae > Crocuta > Crocuta crocuta. Next base: position 19,537,011 of record NW_027532203.1, on the reverse strand, counting down.
GGACCTAGCTCTGGGGTGCTATTAGGGCAGGGGGAGAGTGGCTCAACCTGTGGAAGCTCCATAAAGGATGTAATTGGAGGACATTAGCTCTGGATTGACAGATTTGCACATGAAAGGGATGCTGTCAGGGAAGTCATTTTCTAACTCTAAGAATTAGCTAGCCCTAAGAGAAGCAGCCTTCCAGGATCTGTAGGGCTCCAAACGTCAAAGCATCATAAAATAGGGAAACTAGGGGCACGTGGATGGCTCAGTAAGTTAAGTATTGGACTCTTGACTTTGGCTCAGATCACCGTCTCACAGTTTATGAGTTTGAGCTCCGCATCTGGGCTCCGTGCTGACAGCACAGATCCTTCCTGGGATTCTCTCTCTCCCTTTCTGCCCACCTCCTCCCACCCCCTGGGCACTCTCTCTCTCTCAAAACAAATAAATAAACATTTAAAAAATAAAAATAAAATAAGGAAAATAAAAAACACGATTAATACAAGTGGCCCTGCAATCCTGGATAGTAACAATAGGGTTGGTATTTATAAAAGGCATGATGATAGTTTTTGTCAAGCTCAGAGCCATCTCACGTTGTAGATTAAGGAATAGCATGGTATCTCCATAGTAGGGAGTAGCATGACCGGTTGGTGCTAGCCATGGTACCCTGACCCTACTTCCATCTCCAGTGGTCAAGATGGCCTGGGGAGACCCAAGAGGTCACCCCTTTGGCCTTCAACCCTACCTACCTGTTTTACCTTAGAGAACTCATTTCATGTTGGGTCCTATAAAATCTGGTTGCCTCAGCCCAATGAGTGTTTTAAGAGATGTGTTTCTGGAGCTGAGTCCACTGACACAACTCATTAGGACAATATCTGATTAGGAGTAGCAGCCTCTGGATGCCCTTGCCCTTGTGCCGGTCACTAGGTATCCCTAGTCATGCTGTGTAGTCCGAAGCTGTAATGGTTGTAGTTGACAGACAATTCCCCCACCAGATATCTCCCTGCTCTGTTTTTAAATTTGCTTTTAGAAAAGGCATGTGGTGTCCAAGACACATGGGAATACACAGATGTGTTTAAACAACTTGGTTTCTTCTCAGGTTCTGCCTTAATTCAATAATCCATTCATTCTTTCATTCAACAAGCAAATGATATTTGGCAGATTTTTTTTTCTTCTGAATTCCCAGGCAGCACACCAAAATGAATCACTGAGCTTTGAGACTCAAATTCTCCAAAGTGGGAGGGGCATGGAGAGCCAGTGTCTGCTGTACAATAAGCAGTAAGAATGTAGGCTGAGGGAGTTAGTGAAGATAGCCTGCAGCCATCTATTAAGCAACCACTGGACTTCATACAGCCATGCCAAGGAGGTAGAGATTTAAAGGCTCCAAAGAATCGGTTTCATTCCCATGTCACCCCGTTACTTCTGGTCAGCTTCACAGGCCATTGTCATCGCCTCACACTGACCGCCATTCTATATGAAAGAGCAAAGGAGGAAGTATTCTGATGAAACAGGGCATAGCCACCACCTCACAGTAAAAGTAATTCAGGCTATTTCCTCCTGCTGCTGGGTCATGGCAGCACATGTCTATTTAAGACCACCCAGGCAAAGGCATAGTTGATATACATAGGAACAAATTAATAAATAATGCTCTTATTGAACTGGCAAAGTTGGTTTAGCTTCCTGTAACTATCTGGTCTAGTAGCTGCTTACTGAACTTCCCCCTTGCACACACTCAGGAAACCAAAACATAAAGGGAACCTAGTGTCTAGTTCTTAAGAGGGCCAAGTAGCCAAGTACCTAAGAAACCAGAATTGTATGGCATTGTTGTGGTTAAGTCTTTGAAGCCAGCTTGCATGTGTTCAAATTCTGACCCTGCCCACTTGTTAGTCATGGTAATAACAGAAGGTGAATTGCTTACCCTCTCTGCATCTCAGTTTCCTCCTCTGTAAAACAGAAATAAATATGATATCCCTTCCACAAAGGTTTGTTGTAAATGTGAAATGAATTAATACATATAAATGTCTTGGACAGTGTTCTAGTAATGGTGCATGTTCAATTTAAGTATTTGCTATTGCTATTACTATTACTAGCACAGTTTTGAGAAAAGAGTTTCAGAAACTGGAACGTGTGACTCAAAGAACTAAGGGCAAGCCTTCTCTGGTGTCTCTGCCTTGGCTTCAAGAATACTTCTGATCAGTATCCGAGCATTCTAGGACATGAGGAGGAAGCTTCTGGAAGGTAAACCTCCCTGCAGGTTTTCCAGGGTTTGGGGCACAGAGAGTGAGTGGAAAGGAGTGGCTTAGAATCTAACCAGACCAAAAGGGAAGGAGCTACGTGAGCCCCAACACTATGATGGAGCAGGCATTAAAATGCTTGAATAAGATGAACTTCTCAAAAGTCATTTCCACTTTCTTGAGGGTCTAAGCCAGATAGGATGCCTAAGTGGGTATACCAAGTCACCTGACATTTTGGCCCCAATTCAGAAGCTGGCCCCCTCTCCCAGCTAGAAACTGATGCCTGGGTTTTGATCTACCTTTACCACCATCACCATGAAACCTTTACCTAAGAACCTACCCTTACACGGTGTTAAGAAGCACTCTTGCCCTTCCCAAGGTCTTAAAGTGTAACAGACACATACTTTATTTTCTCTGGGTGATCACAGCATGCCTCAAACAAACCCATCTATGCCCCAGCCCTGTTAGAAATGTCTAGAATTATCAGAAGGCTCAGAGGGCTTTTAAAGATATATAAACAGCCATGTTTGTGTGAAGTAAAGGAGGAGTATTAGACAACACTGACACCTGTTCCTCTACATTTATCAATGTTTCACACCAGTGAGCACGTGTCTAATGAAAGGCAATGAGAGTGGGAGTCGGTTTGCAAAATTATGCTATAGAAACAATCTTGGGCTGAACAGAGAACAATATATCAATATATGTATATATATGTATCTATACTTATGCCCGTAAATCATCTCTTTAACAGAAAGTAAAGAGATGTGAGCTTCAGTCATGGGAATATTATATCCTTGAGTTAGATGTCTTTATAAGGCATTTTTCATTCAGTTCCCGTAATTACCATACAAAAGGAATTATTATCATTTACACTTAAGGAACCCACAGTCCAACCCACAGTGTCCCTGCATTAGGAAGTTCCTTCCTAAAACAGACAGTCCCTCGGAGCATAACCAGATGTCAAACAACAAAAGAAAATACAGCCCAGGTGTGATAAAGCTGACTAGCTACTTGTTTTGCTTTGTAGAGGCAAATAATTATCTTTGAGCTCTTGCTGAGCTTCCTCTGAACTGGGCTGGTGGGTATGGGGGAGATTTTCCCTTATATATACTATTTTAGGAAAGCCCAAAATTGAATCTCATTTCTGCAGCTGCTGTTCGAAAGCAGGATGGGCAGCAGCAGCATCTGGGGGACAACAGAGGCCCACAGAGCAGGGTGGAATATGCCGGGTGCAACAGAGAATCCCAGGGCAGAGGGCAGAGCCACCTGCCCTAAAGTGGTACCAAAGCCAGCATGGAGCCAGCGCAGAAAGTGGTGGGAGAGTGTGGCCCTCCCCAGCACCACCCCCTCACATTTCACAGAGCATCTAGTGGAGTTCCTGGAGCGGGGGAGCCTTCTGTACCTTTGTTCTCTCTCCGCCACGGCTTGTAAGTATTAGCCTGATGTTGTTTACTTCTTCTCCCAATCTCTCCAAGGAATATGATTCACACGTTTTCAGATTTATTTGAACAAAATGCAATAAATATGCTGCTTCAATTTTAACTGCTGGCCTGTAGCCAGGGTTTTTAATGAATCTGGCCTGTGCTACTGAAGTGTTCCAGGATCTCCAGGGCTCTGGGCACTGTGAGATTATACACACTGGTGTGCATGCTCGCGCACTCTCGTGCACACACACACGTCCCCACCTCCTATTCCCTGGAGGGCCAGTGACTCACAGTCAACTACAGGTTTTTCAGAGCCGACTCTGGTTAAAATTAGCAGGAGCCTTTATTGTTCAAGGAGAGGAAAGATTCCTTCATCTCCTTTCACGGCTGCATGGAAATGCCATCTTTTAATTTCTTCCCCTCTGTTGGAATTGCTGTCCCCACCACCAAAAGCTGCCATCATGAGCCTTGTCTCTTTTTCTTTGTTTCTTTGCAAATGGTCACTAGACCAGGTCCAGCCTAGGAAGACTTCCATTTAAAAGAGCTGGATATGGGGGCTTAATTAAGTGGAGATAAAAGGACTCTGAATTGATTTTCAACACAACCAGTCAGTGCACCATGCTTTTGGGAGATAGGACAAAACAGGAAGAATACTCCCAGGCAAGGCACCCTTTTTCAGAATGAAGGGGAGGAGAATGAGCAGACATTAGGCACACATCTCCCAGACCCCACCTGCCAGGAAATACGGGCAATAGAGGGTGAAACTGAGGAATCTGCAAAATGAGTCCCACTTGGTGACCACAGCCTCCTCTCTCTGCAGGAAGATGATCACCAGGACCTCCTCCAGCTTCAGAAACCTGAATGGTTTGATGAAAAATCCAAAGTTTGATGTCATAATGAACACTTAGGGCCTTTATGAGTAGGCATGCAGGAACCCCCTCAGAAGGAGGGCCCTATTGTAGGGAGGAGTGATTTTAGGCCCTGGGTCATGGTTTCCCCCTAGTGACAGAGACGATCAGGTGGCTCCAAAGACATCATCTGTTAATATGATGGCCAGGTGCTGCCTTGTTGCTAAGAGCACCACCACCCATTTCTCCTCTCCAAGAATAAACCATAGTCTGATCTCTTCTATTAATACCATGACTTGCATTGATGTCAGCAGCCCATGTTTGCTTTTACTCTCTTGAAGTTACTATCAAAAGCAAATTACAGATTGCTCTATGGGAGTCTACCCACCTCACTCCATCCCTATCTCATTTCATCACATTCCCCAATGGGACTCTCACAATCATTAGGCAAAATAAGCAAAGATGCTTGGAAGTCAAGCACCTGGGCAGGTAAATAGCATGAAATGCCTGACTGCCCTTAATGACCCGGGATGAGGACCAGGGACAGGAGGTCCAGGCTGGAAGATCATCACCAACATTACACAGCATGAGTGCTGGGAGCCTCCATTTCCTCATCAAAGCAATGCTAGAATCCATTAAGTGATCTTTCCAATCCTGATATTCTGTGATTCTGACATCTGACTGCAGACTTTGAGTAGTTTCCCCTTAACATCCTTTACCCTCACAGTATTTGAGAATTAAAGACACTTATAGTTAAACACCTCCTTCTCTGTGTTTCACTTTCTGGAAATGGAATAATAAATAGCTCTTATTTCTGCTGTGATTCTTCAAATCATAAAAAATTGTATCCTCTTATTTATAATATTCAAAGAATTGTTGGATGTTTCTTATGTAGACCAGGAAAAAAACCACCATCTTGTTTCTACTTAGAGGAGTAGTATTAGTGGCGTGGTTCTGTGTGTGTCTCTCTCATGTCCTTAACGAGCAAGGATGCAGCTCCATTAAACACAGATTCATTGATCACGTAATCTCTTACTAGCCCTTTGCTGGATAAGCACTGTTAGAAACATATAAGAAATTTAGGATACAGACTCTTTTCTTAACTTACTAATTATCTTATTGGGAGGTCAGGATTACTCTGCATAATAATGATGATGATGATGATGATGATGATGATGATGATGATGATAATGTTAACAACTGTGTCCCTGTTAGAAGCTAGGCAGCCTTCTAGATACTTGATGGAAATTTACTTCCCCTGAACCCTCAGCAATTTCCATAAGGTATCTAATTTTTATTTCCTTTTTACCTACAAGGAATGTAAGGCTTAAATGAATTCCTTTGCCCAAAACTGAGCAGTGAGTGAAGATGTATCTGACTGGCTCTATGAGTTCGAAATGTCCTATAACCACGCGTCAAACTGAACATAAGCAAGGGCGACAGAACCATGGTGTAGGTGGAGTGCCCCCCTGCTAGGTCAGGGATGTGGAAGTTCTGAGTAAGGAAGGTTACCTGCCACTTGACTTCTTACTGAAAGGTTTAGGCAGGAGCTAACCCTGGGCTCTGGGGAGGAGGCACTGGTCCAGAGTGAGAAGGAGAATATGGACCCCTCGTAGTTAAAAGGAACCTTGGAAGACCACTGCTTTGCTACCTTAAACAACAGGCAAGCTTATGATGAGACCATTGGGAAGAGACAGCCACCTGCCCAAGCCTGGACCCCAGTCGCTTTATGCTGGATGTCCTTCAAGCAAATTCCTGGCTTGACAAAGAGCTGCCCCCAGATAACTTTGATTATTTCAAAAACGGTGCTTATAAAAACAAACACATTCCACTTATTATATAACCAAGGCTGGAAAAATAATGTTTTACTGTCAGTTTTATTAGTTGGGAAATGTAATAATTTCCAAGTTTGAGAAATACAGTCCGGGAAATTTTTTTTTAACTTTGTTAAAAGTCTTGCATTTGCTTCGTTGGCCCTTCTTGGCTCCATTTGCTCCCTGAATCCTGATTTTTAGCCTCCTGTCTCTTCTTAGGGAAGCTTAATTCTCATGTTTATGCCTATTTTTTTTAGCTCTGAGTTCATGGAGATTTCTCACAGGTGTAGCCTCATTGCACATTCATTCCGGATTTTAATTTTTTCCAACAGGCTCTGTGACTTCTTAATCCTAGATTGGGCCATTATCTGCTTGTACGCAGGACTGGCCAGACAAAATGAAGAAGTAACCATTTGCTAACAAGAGTTCTTTTCTTAAACCTTTGGCTAAAGAAAATTGCTCACTGTTTCTGTCACTTTGGGGAGTTCGGATGCTGAAGTGTCAATCTGTATTCCTAATAGCCATGAGGAAGGAAGGCTGTTTAAGGAAAAGCCCTTGACAGAGAGACGTGGGTTCAAATTCCTGATAACATTTAGTTGTTGTGAGACTCTGAATGCATCTTTTAACATCTCTGGGCTTCATTTTCCTTGCATATAAAATGAGGTTAATATTATTTACTTCATAGGGTCATGGAGAGGTTTAGGTTAGAGTGACATATGTAATTAATCCTTAGTCAAAGGCAGTTAGTCAGTTCTGAAATAACCAAAAAGACTTCATTAAAAAAGTAGCTTCCCTGCAAGGCGGCTTTAAGGTGTGCCCTTCTGAGTCACTGTTACCATGGGGCACCCACAGCCCATGACAGAAACACCCAGACGAGCCTGAACCTGACTGTGCTTCCCAGGCCTTTCATGTCCAGTTACTATTGCATTTTATTTGGTGTATCTGATGGAGATGAGATCTCTGTTGTCTTCTCAAAAATGGAAGTGATTCCCACTGTTGGCTCTTAGATCTTTAGTTAAAATGGCCATTCCCTCCTATTGAAAATGACAGGAGGGGCACCTGGGTGGCACAGTCGGTAAAGCATCTGACTCTTGGTTTCAGCTCAGGTCATGATCTCATGGTTTCCTGAGTTCAAGCCTCACATCAGGTTCTATGCTGGCAGCACAGAGCCTGCTTGGGATTCTCTCTCTCCCTCTCTCTCTGCCTCTCCCCACTCATGCTGTCTCTGTCTCTCTCAAAATAAATAGATAAGCATAAAAAAAAAATTTTAAAAAGAAACAAAGACATGCACAAGAAACCCTTCTCTGTCTACCCAAGGTGCAGAATCAGAGGGACTTAAAGATCATAAAGAAACTCAGGACCAAAAGAAGTGGCATGCCCAACCTCGTAGAGCTAAAGATAGTGTGGAAATGCCACCTGGGAGCCTCTGTGGCCCTACCCTCCACACCCCCCAGCCTTCCTTCGTGACCAGAATCCATTCAGTGAGCACATATATGGAGAGCTCCCACCCAGCATGTTTCTAAATGAATTGCTGGGCCAGTGTGCAAAATGTTCCAGACAATATCAGTACAATGTGGCTCATCATCTATTGCATGTTTGCCCATAAATGTGGGCTGTTTCCATATTAAACTTACCCCCACTGCTCACTATTCCTGTGTCTTCATGCTCAGACTTTTAACTTGTATGACTTGCCTTCAGTTAGGGTGATAATCATCACTGCCCTTTCTCAATTACTCTTTTGATTTTTTAAATGTTTTTATTTTTAAGAGAAAGAGACGTACAGAGTTCGAGTGGTGGAGGGGCAGAGAGAGGGAGATACAGAATCTGAAGCAGGCTCCAGGCTCTGAACTATCAGCTTAGAGCCCAACATGAGGCTTGAACTCACAAACCATAGATCATGACCTGAGCCAAAGTCGGACACTTAACCGGCTGAGCCACCCAGGCACCCCTGCCCTTTCTCAATTATTATACTAATTCTTGCCCATCTTTATGTTGTATGGCACTAGCATTTTAACCAAGGTCTGGCAAAGTTCCTTCTTTATTGCAGAGGCTCAATAGGTTTTTTTTTTTTTTTTTTGAATGAACAAATGGGTAAGTGAATAAATACATGAATATTCCCAGCACATATCAATCCAGTGGTATTTATAACTTGCTAGACTGACTTCAGTTTACAAATTAAACAAGCCATGAAATTTGAATTTAGTAAAAGAATTTTTAGAGGTCTTTATGCCAATTAATAACTGTCTTGACTGTGTTTTAACAAGTTGTTAGGATGCCATAGTTTAAAGCTGCTGTACACCTACTTCTTCAGGAACTGACACTAGTCACCCAGCATGGTATCATGCCTTTGCCTGGCCGTCTCTGCTCCTCTGATTAACTATCAGCTTTCCTGTCTTCTTGTGCTGATGAACTGTCCACTCCCATTCGTTGCCATTATTTCCTCTTCTCTCTCCCAATCTCCCATTTTATTTCCCTTTTTCAAAACTTCTTTAATGGTCTGAGATCTGAGTATCAGTACGAGATTTTTGTATTGGGAATAAAGTTCTTCAAAAATAAGTATATCAGAGGCACCTAGGTGGCTCAGTCAGTTGAGTGTCCCACTCTTGATTTTGATGCAGAACATGATCCCAGGGTCATGAGATTCAGCTGTGTGTCAAGCTCTGTGCTGAACATGGATCCTGGTTAAGATTCTCTCTTCTTCTCTCTCTCTGCCCATCTCCTGCTCATGCATGTGCATGTGCACTCTCTCTCCCAAGAAACAGAAATGAATATTGAATACTCAGCCCATGGAGACTAGAAGAAAAAGTGAAACTTGAGTGCAGGTGTAGAAAAATATGCAATTGTAGAACACATACGTTAAGTGGGGACTTACCTCCTGGAAAATATTTTATAACTTTCTAAAAGCCCTCACCTCCAGCTGTCCAAATGAAGAAAACAAGATTTTATTTACAAAAATATGATTTAAACATGGCTTTTGGTGTCTTCATTACCTATTTATCAGTGTCTCTCTCCCCCATAGTGCCTTGAAAGGAATGTCTAATGCAGAATTTGCCCAATAAAGGTTGAGGAAGAGAAAAAGAAGCAGAGGAGGGGCAAGCAAGAATTGTATACCTTAGAGCACACTGGTTAACTATTCTATATCAAAGCTTCAATCTCCACCCAATCTTGATTTTTAAGTATCTTATATTCTGTTGGCTATATGCTCAGAAATTCCCTGGAAGCACCTTCTTGCCCTGTAATCCAAGCTGTGGTAGAGAACAAGCCACTTCTTCTCCACAGTTGGGTGTTTGTGTGTCTACATGAAGTCTTCTTCACGACTCCCCTCAACCCTCAGGTGGAATCCAGACTCCTGGCACCATTCCCATCCTGACCTAGGCCCATCTCCTCTGTCATGCTTCACCCTCCCACTCTAGAAACTATACTGTAGCCACATGAGAGCTCTTGCCCTTTCCAAAACATGCCTTTCAATTTTATGCTTTGAGTCTTTGTACCTGCTGCTCTTCCTTTCTAGGATTCTTTTCAGCCAAAACTTCCAAACTGTTAAAGACTCAAATGAAATGTCACCTCCTCAGTGAAGTCTCTCCTAACCCAGCAGGGAAGTCACTCATTCCCCTGCTTAGTCATGGCTCTTATACCTGATCCTATTGTCCTTCTCACAGAGTATTAAAAATTAATATTTACATGTTTGCCTCCAGCTCTTTGAGAATGGAGACTTGTCTTTGTATCCTCACATTGAACATTGCAGGGGTGGGGGGGGAGAGGAAGGAGGGATGGAGGGATAGGTACTCTTATTAATTCTATTATTGATGAGAAAACCAAAGCACAGAAAAGGCTAAATAAGTTGCCCAGTTTCAGACAACTTGTAGAACTATGATTTGAACACAGGAAATGTGAGCTCACAGCTTGCCTTTTTGTTTTCCATAAAAATGATCATACTGGTTATCTTGTTACTTTTACTATGGTATCTATATTAATGTAAATTCTTGTTCTTAATCAACCTGATCAATTATTTACATTTGTATATGAACTATACAGGCAATAAATTCCATTTTAAACTATTGTTCTAAAATATACGCTAGTTAAAATATCCCCAGTAAATCTCTAGTATGGCCCCAGGTGCAACAGAAGATAATATAGGTGGTCTTTTCAGCTCAGGGGAGATTGTTATTTTTATTTAAATTTCTTGTTCCTGCATCTTGTTGTTGTTTTTTTTTTTTTTTAACTAACTATTTGACTACCCAAAGACTGGACTGTTTCTTATATTTTAAGGGTCCCTCAAAGGATCTGGAGTTGCTGTGTTCACAGTAGGCACTGAAACTTTTACTGAACTAATTAACACAGGAAAAAAACTGCTTCCTTATTCTCAACCACCACCAACATATTGAGAATGTGTCGTAAGATTGAATATTTGAGTTGAGAAGCTTTCTCACTGGGATCCCAGCTTTAAGAGAGAGTTGGGTGTTAGTTGGGATGGTGGAAATGGAGTAATGACTTGACCAGCGACACTTCTCCAAATTCCAGCCCTTCACTCAGGTGTCTGGTGGCCTCCCTCCTAATCACCTCATAAATGCCCCATGTTTTCTGTTCTTGTTACTGTCTGGCTTATTGGGAGCACATTCTCCGTGCCAGCCACTATGCTAAGCATCTTACACATACTATCTCATTTAATCCCCATGATAGTCCTCTGAGGTAAGTGGTTCATTAAACTATTTTTTAATAAGGTAATTAAAACTTTGAGAGGTTAAATAACTTGAACAAAGTCAAATACCTAGTTAAGCAACAAAGCTGAGATTTAAACCAAGAGTCTTCTGACTCCAAGGCCACTGCCTTATTCACCAGCTTAAAATTCTTTTCCTTGAAAGTAGTATATTCCACAATTACTGGCTCTTACATTTGCATTCTGATTCCCTCTTACATAGAATGTTTCTGCCTCCATGTCTTTACTTCCCTAATTCAACATCTCTCCCTTTTTTAATAAAGGTGAAACAAGTCCATAGATATTTTTAATTCTGAACTAGCATGTCATCCTCACCTTCCTGATTCCATGCTCCTGGAGAGTTTGAGGCTGCTTCTTCAGAAATGCTTGTTCCTTATTATTTTATTTTACTTTTAATAGCATCCTACAGTTTTCAGTCTTTGGAACTCCCATTTCTCAGCCTTGCAAATGAAATCCAGAGTGCAGAAATCTTTATTCTTAATCTCCATCTAAACACTAGTCTTCTGTAACTTGATAGACTCCCTGTGAATCTCTGAATCAAATGCAGTAGTCTCTTAGACAGTTCCAAACTTCCCCAATGACTAACTTTCCTTCTCTGATCTCAAGCCCCACCAAGGGCTCTTCATCCCCATTGTTCACTTCTGTAAATTTCCCCTCACTCTTCTCTGCATGACCAAGAGATCTCCTCAGATAGACTATTAAAATACCCCTCCTTGATTTTAAATCATATTATCAGTCTTGCTGCATGTAATGGCATGTCCATTAGCTCTGTATGTGCACCATGCACTGGTTGGTACCAATACCGGCATTATCCAAACCAGACATATTCTGGGCCACTTTGGGGTCTGGCAACAGTGAAATTTCCTTAATAGAGTGCATCCCATATCTTGCTTGCATAATCAACCAAGTAGAAAGAAATGTTGAGGTGCATTTAACCTCATTAGTTTCAGTAGAACTGACTCTCTCCAATCCATCAGAGTTGAGCTACATTAGCGAAACTCAACTATTTCTAAATCTCATTTACATAATGGATGAGATGTGAAATGAGCCTAGTGCAAGGGGAGCCACCCGGAGGCACTAAAGTTTATCACAATATGTAAGAGTCCTTTTAGATCATTGCATTAAATTTCCACTAACAAGGTAACAAATTAATTGTCTGTATTACTGTACTAGCTCAAAGTCTATTGAGTGCAGAGTATCAGTGAGGAAACAGCTAAAGTTTCAAGGACTGTGGGCGGGAGGGATGTTTACAGGGATGTGATGAATGCTACCTTAGCTCTCTCTTCTGCCCCTTTAAGAAATCCTCGGCACCTCTGTAATCTGATGGCAGACTTTGGCTTTATTAGTGAGGTAAGCGAGGATGAGTAAATCAACTGTATCAGACAAGCCTCAGGACATCTAGAAATTGATCATTCTGCCGAAATAAGCACTCTGTGTTTATTAGCTGGGAGTTCATCACTATCACTTCTCCTCATCCAATTCCTAAGAGATTTCAAAGCCATCATCATGGTATTAGCTCGTCTGACTGAACTACTAGAGATAAAGATTAGGAGATCTATCTAATGATGGGTCTGAGTTTCTGTGATTTTTTTTTTCTTCTATTGCAAAGAAGAGAGCTTTTCCAGCACACATTCTGTGTCCATACATGTATGCCTGCACACAATCTTAGTGCATTTGCATTCTATAGGATGGATTTAAATAGAGGAACAAAGTAGGTGGTTTGAGGAAGACACCCAATAAAGCTTTAAAACAATATAACTGCCATACAGAAAGCGATCACTACTTAACAAGGGGGATATATGCTAAACTGACTTCTCTAGTTGACACAGTGTGTCTATACAGTGGGTGATATTGCATTGAGGAGAATAATTTGATTCTATAACCACATTATAATCCTAACATCCACACATGGCCAGACTCCTACAGATATGTCCATGAGAAAGGAGTACATATGGGACTGATCTTTCACAAACCAGTAACTATGTATGCATTTATCTATTTATACATATATTTATAGACACACATGCACTTAAGCTCCTGATATCAAGCTCTTTTCTCAATGTGGCTTCTAAATAAGCAGTAATCAAAATGCAAATAAGGTGACCCAGTTAGCATCGAGATCTGTATTACCATGCAGATGTGCTCTGCAAGTCTGCACTATAACGGTAAAAAGGAAGACACTACAAAAGATGCTTAGATTAACCAGCCTTGACTACTAAGCCCTTTCTATTAGGGAGAATCTAGGGAACACACTCCCAGAGTCAACAGTCTTATAGCTTGGATCAAATCTCTAGTTTTTGGCATGATCTGTTCATAAGCTGCCCCGTGAGTGAAGAATAACAGGCATGCACCAGAAGAGCAAGAAGATGGCTTCTGGGAGGTCTCAGAATGGAACCCTGGCAGCTCAACACCAGCATGCCAGCCTGAGACAGGTTAAGAATAAGGCCAGTGTCAGAGTCACAGCTTTGCCATTCTCTCTGTGCAATGCTAAACAAAGCCAAATCTCATCTGCTCTCCGGGATGAGTTGCCCTGAAAGAACCAGACTAACTCTGAACTGCCTTGATTTTATTTTACTGAAGCTTCATTTTGTTTATCTGTTGATGAAGCCTATGACATGCCTGTGTACATTACAGTAGCATATTCTTAAACTACCTGATCTCCAAGGACGTAACAAGATCATGCTTGGTGCATCAGAGTATTAAATTGGTTTTAATTACATGTATGCATTGTTTTCCCCCTAGTTAATAGATCTTGAAAGTCCCTTTGTTATATTTCTCAGAGAATAGCTACTACTGTATTGTCTCTACATTTTTTAAGGCATGGGAACAGTTATATCAGCATTCTGTTTGGTTCTGTCTGTCTGCCCTTTGTCCTTCAATGGTGTGCACACGTGTGTGTGTGTGTGTGTGTGCACGTGCATGCATATATAGGAATCAACTTAGGCAGGTAAGGGCTCTAACCTGAGCTTAGAAGTATCTATGAATTTTAAGCTGTTTATAGAATGTGTTCTCTCTGTGTATGTTTGTGTATATATGTACTTTTCCCCCCTAAGAAGAGGTCCCCATCCTGAGATAGATGCAGGAAATTTGAAAACCTCTTCCTCAGTATGTCTCCTCTTTGCAATTTTGATATCTGATATATCAAGCATATTTCCATCTGGATGATCTCATTGGGTGCTTCTAGAAAACACCTTTCATCTGGCATGAACTTTTCACTAGAGGATCAGGAGAGACTGACTTATGCATCATTAGAATTTACTACATATAGACTCTGAAGTTATAAATCTCTGTGAGGTTCCAATGGACAAAATATTATCCTCTCAGCCAATTTCTATACACCTAAATTAAGGGAAGCAAGAATTAATCCAATTGTTTAGCAGTTTCTCTGAATCTAGAAAGCTTGGAATCAGATAGTAGAGCTAGAAGAGATTCTGACCAGGAGGGAAACAAAGTTCAGTGAGATTCCAAGTCTTGCTCAAGTTCATCCAGTGAGTATGGGGTAGATCCTGCAAATAATTCAGTGTCTCAGAACTTTTGTCTCTTAACTTTTATATCAACAAGTTATTTGTCCCTGATACAATTGATTGACTGTAAGTATTTATTGAATAGTTTCTTTGTATCAGCCGTATGCTAGGAAGATATAAAAAAAAATATAAAGTCTCTCCTCCCTAGATAATTTAAATCTTACAGGGGACACATAACTTGAACATATAAAGTAAGTTCATAATGAGATAATTAGTATTAATACAATATAGTGCTTAGAAATAATAATAATAATAGTTAACACAGGTGAGTGCTTATTATAGCTAGGCACCTTAATTTTTTTATATATGTGTTAGTTTCTATCACTACTGTACCAAATTTCCAGAAACTTAGTGGCTTAAATATATTTTTGTTGTTTAAAAAATATCCACTATTTTGGATATTTGGAGATCAGAAGTCCAAAATGGGTCTCACTGGGCTAAAGTATCAACAGGGCTGCATTCCTTTCTGGAAACTGTAGGGTAGAGTCCATTTCCTTGCTTTTTCCAGCTTCTAGAGACCATGTGCTTTCATTAACGTATAACCTTCTTCCTCCATCTTCAAGGCCACCAATGTAGCATCTTCCTGACACTGCTTCCAACACCACATCTCTTTCTGGAACTCTTCTGCCTCCTTCTTCCACTTTAAAGGACTTTTTATTACTTTTTGACCATTCGGTAATAAAGGATACTCTCCCTATTTTAGGGCAGCTGATTAGCAACATTTATTCCATCTTCAACTTCAGTTCTCCTTCACCATATTGCATAACACATTCACAAGTTCTAGGAATTTGGATATGGACATCTTTGGGGAGCTGAGGTACTATTTTGGGTCTGCCATAATATGTAAACTCATTCAGTCCTCAGAACAGCTTCATTTAATAGATGAGAAAACTGAGGCACAGAGAGTTGATATAACTTGCCTTGGACCACATAGCTAGTGAAACAGGTAGTCTTATTCCACAGAATGTATCCTTCACCTCTACTCTCTACTACCTGGAAGTAGGAGATTTAGAAAAGAAGGCATATGTGTGAAGTGAAGGTTTGTGACTAAAAGTGTTTTTCTCTGTTCATTCATCCATCCTACACTGCTGAGTATCTAGTATCTATCAAGCTAAGTGCTGGGGAATTAAAACAAAGATATAGTTCTCAAACTCTAGGCAATGTTGCAGTTGCTGACAAGATTGTCAGAAAGATGAACAAATAATGGCACAAGAAGCTAGAAGTCTGTCCAACATAAGACATAGAGGAGAGAGGCACTAGTTCTACCTAACAACAAGTTGTGGGTATCATTTTTCCCAACTGTCTTTCCAAACATACCTCCCAGTATTTGGTTTTTATGACACATCCCCAACCTCTCTTGTATCAGGTTATTATTCCTGCTTCCACTTTTGTCATGTCCCATCCCTGGCAGAGCCTCCTTCCACGTCGAGTGGTGGATTCTACCCCTCAACTCTCGGGCTGTTGTACCTGTGTCTGTCTTCCTGAGTAGATGAGTGTTCATGTTCCCCATGCTTAATGGTGCCTGGCCCACACAGGTCCTTAATGAATATTGAATGAATAAGTGGATGAGCACAAGACCGCCTCAGATCCTACCAAGATCTCATTTTCCTCCTAATTCCTGAGGGACTCATTTGGCTTCCTATCTTGTTTGGTTTTCAGTTTCATAGGTCTTTCTGTCCTATGTCACTTTCCACTTCTAAACTTTCTCTGCAAATACAAGGCTTACATCTTCGAAGCTGTGCTAGTAGGCACTCAAATAATTGTGAATTTTAAAACTATTAAGTCTAGGCTCACTGAATACCATTCCATTTAAGAGTGACCTTGCCTGAATTTCACCTTACAAGGTCCTAGAACGATATAAAACTCATTTGTCACATAACACATGTTGATAGAATCACTGTGATTGAACAGGATATTCACTGTCCAGTGCACTGGCTCAAGGGGAGGGGAGGGCTGAAATCCAGCCCTGGCTTCTCCCTCCAAACCTTGATCAATAAAGATGCATGTGAACACAGGAAACCATGTCTCTTTCTAATGTTCACAGGGGTGCCCTCTCTTTGCTGCGATTTGGTTCCTTGGAACTCTATCCCAAAAATGCTGGTATGAGTGAGTAGTAGAGGCACTGCCTTTTGATGATTAAAAAAAAAAACCTTATGATCTTATAAAAAGTAACAATTACCTTTATGTTATCCCAAGGTTATTAGAATGTAATTCTTAGAAAACAGGGATTTCAACATTTTTTGACCAGTGTTGTATTCCTGGTATGGTAAACACTCAATAAATACTTGCTGAATTAATGAATATGTTAATGAAAATACAAAAATAACATTTTCATTGACTTTGGCACAGAAAAATATTTTCCCCAATTCTAAAGGTATTATCTAGTGTTTTTCTTTTTTTTTTAAATTTATTTATGTGAAAGAGAGAGAGAGAGAAAGAGAGAGAGAGGCCTCGTGCACAAGGGGGGAACAGGGGAGAGAGGATCCAAAGCAGGCTTTGCACTGTCAGTTCGGAGATCAGTGTAGGGCTCAAACTCACTAACCCTGAGGTCATGACCTGAGCCAAAGTTGGACGCTTAACCTACTGAGCCACCCAGGTGCTCCAGATATTAGCTAGTGTTTGATTCACTTTCTTCTGTAACATATACCTCTCTTTGTGCCATGAGGAAAGTCCATTTGCAAACAAGAAAAAAGAGCAATGGAACAATCCAGCAACCAGTTATGAGAATGGGAATTATTATCAAGTTTTTAAGGGTTTGTCTTGTGAAAAATATGTTACTTACTGGTTTACCCAAAAGGGAAAGAAAACAACATCGAACTGAGTGAAGAGGCATGAATTCCCACTTCTGCACACATCCCTTGTGTGCATGCCTGCACACATGATATGTGAGTTTGGGCAAATCACCTGGTCCTCTGTGGCTCCGTTTCCGTATTTGTGCATTTGGAATTTCGCCATCTGTCTTTTGTCATCCACAGAGATGCTGTAGGGGCAACTAGCATAATGTATGTCAAAACTCTTTGTAAGATGAAAAGCCACTGACTGCTCAATACCATATACCTCTCAGTGCATGCCAAGCGCTGCATTCTGCAATGTGAAAGGGGCCAGGCAGGTGACTGAAGGACCCAGCCACCATCTCAGTGGTGTCGGCTTTCCTGCTTTTCCAGGCTAAGCTTTCTCAGCAGAAAATACCTGCATTTGCAAATTGGAAAATTAAAAAATGAATTAAGGTGTTCAACAAGACCATAGTAATCACATAGCATTTTCTAGATCTTCGGCTCTCTGCAGTGGATGTTAGTAAATGAACATATGATCCCTAGGTAATAATTCCATTAGTCCCTTTGTTTTAAAGAAAGTGTGAAAGGAGAACCCGTCTAGGAGTCAGGATCTAGTTCTTTCCAGTTCTTACTGGCTGTGTGATTTTAGGGAAGTGACACAACCTCTCTAAACCTACATTTTCTCATCTAGAAAAGGGGACTATACTGTTCTCATCCTACAAAGATTTATGTTTGTTTGTGTTCCCCAAAAGAAAATGAGATAAAGTAGCTTTATAAGCCTAGAGCAACATACGAATTACTCTAAGGTGAGGCTGGTTTTTATTATCCAAGGTCACAGAGCTCATTAAAGGGATCCTGGGAAAGTCAGCCAGCATAGACCCTGCTTTTCCTCCATGACCCCAGTGACCTTGAACAACCTGGGGAAGAGGTAATTGAACAGCAACTACTACTTTGGAGGAAACGGAATCAAAATATTGAAGCTATTGACTCACCCTTAAGGCAGTAAACAGTGCTTTGGTCTCTGACCTTTTCGCATCCTGGGGCAGTCAATAACCTGGCCGCTAGATGCAGTGCCTGCCACTGATTCTGATTTGGGAGTACTTTAACCTTGAACTAAGCTCCAAGTAACCAAGGCAACAGGAAGTCAGCTTCTGCATCGGAGGAGTGGGAATCCATAAATCAAGTCCCTAATGCAAACACGGTGTGCAGGTAGAGGTTTGAGGGGATAAGTAGTCTATGAGAAATTACCTTTGAAAATGAGTGACTGTCCCTCGATACACTACAGCACAGTTTCAAAGACTTTTTTAAAAAAAATGTATCAATAGAGGTCAACAGGTTATTAGCAGAATGTTTTCCTATAGGTTTAACTTTTTTAAAAAAATTTCCTCTTGGCTCTGTCTTTTAATTATGAACAGATGTTGGATCCACACAGTTATTAGCATTGTTACTTCCTCCTTTAAAAACATCCTGGCCTCCAAACATGCGAGCCTCAGTACAGTTTGTCCCGTGTTGGGGTTTAGGGAGGTTCTGAACATACATCCACCATGTGTGCTCTCCGTACAGCCTGCTGTCCGGAGTTGAGAAGCAATCCCTCCCCACATCAAAGCCATGCTCACATTTGCTCAGGTAAGTCGCAGTGACACATCTCAATGACCCAGTCAGCACAACGCAAAATCTGGATTCCCTTAATGGTGAACCTCCGGCTTCAGACATCTATCTCCCTCTCATGGAGAGAGGGAAGCCAGCCCATGCTGAGAAGAAACTTTCCAAATGTCCCAGCACCCCATATCTCACCCCATATCTCTGAGAACTTGGTTCTGAACTATTTCACATGTGTCTGGCCATTTGGGCACCTCTCCATGGAGCCTCAGCTACCACCTGGAATGAAGGGAAACCAAGACATGGGGTGGCCCGCCTGCCCAATGCTGTCTCCCATGAGGGGTCACCCATCCTAGGCCCCCAAGCCCTGTGCTCTCAGGCAGATTTTGTGGATTACAAATGCTACTAGATTAGTCTTTGTTGAAAGCTTATCTACTGTACTTGTTCATGTATGCTATTTCTGGGATTGTTTTCATAATCCTCTCAAAACCCCAAAATGTCTGAGAAAATGTCATGACTCTTTTTTTTCCTAATTGGTTTTCAAATTCATTGGATGGCAACTAACAAACAGTACTAAAATCTAGAAAATCCTAAATTATCTGGGGTTTTCAAGACAGCTAAATAGTGACAATTTGAATGATAGAGTTTTTAAGTGTCATTTTATTACTTTTAACATAAACACTTGAGTAGCAAAGTATGCCCAATAGAGGTATGATCAAATGAACTTTAATGAAATGATGTGGACTGAGACTAATTTGGATTGTGAACATTTGCATGAAAATAGGTACAACAAAAATGACTTGAAATCAGTTTGTTCCCAAGTGGTAGTTAAATATCCACTTACTAATCCTGTTTATGACTTGTTCCCTGAGCATGTCATAATTTGAGTAAAGAATTACCTGCCCAACCTGTGTCCACAGGTACAAAGACAACATTTTAGTGGGGTTTTCCAAAGGAGCTGTTATCCAACAGACCTCTGATGGCTCAGCATTCCAGAGACGTGCTACAGAAAGACACATCTGCATCCGTTGAATAGAAGCATGACAGTGGTCGTAGAGAGCACCGAAATGGGGGATCCCCATCAGACCTGGGCCTGCTGTCCCCATTTCAGATTGGTAGCCACCAGTTGGTCAAGCATATCATCCTACCCCAAAGCCTGTGGCCACCAAGACTTCTAGATTTCCCCCAAAGTCTGCTTTCTCAAAGGAAAAAGAATTGAAGATATTTGTGGTTTAGGGGCCATTAAACGTCCAATTTCAGCACAGGTTGTGATCTCACGGTTTGTGAGTTTGAGCCCCACAGCAGGCTCTGTGCTGACAGCTCAGAGCCTGGAGCCTGCTTCAAATCCTGTCTCTCTCTCTCTGCACCTCTCCCGCTCACAGGTGTAGCCTCATTGCACATTCATTCTCTCTCTCTCAAAAATAAATAAACATTTAAAAACTGTTTAAATATTTTTTAAAAAAGATGTTTGTGGTTTTAAAAATATTAATAAAGAAGGCTAGGGAGTAAAAGTAAAAACTCCTTCTTCACCAATCTTTCCCATGCTCTCCTTCCTGAGGTTAACCACTGTTAACTGCATATATCTCATTGTGGGTGACTCTCTATTTTACCTGTTATATGCGTGTGTGCCTAACCTATCCCTGACACACCTGCATTTCTCTCAGATAGGCATACTATACATGTTTGCTGCCCTTCCTGATTTCTTGATGGTCACGCCTTGCAATCTTCCTGTCATAAGATCTGATGTCTGTCTACCTACCCTGTCAAAATGCTATGAAATATAAAATCCAATGACGCATAAATGGTATTGTTATTTGCAGCACAAGAGGGGGAGTTTCAGAGGGCGGGATGGAGAGTAGGAAGACAGTAGTAGTAAATGAAAATGTCAGCATGACTTTCTTCCTCAGATGGTTACTGGTGCTTTTTTCACTTATGATACTGGGGCCTGTGCACCCTCGATGTGAACTCTGCTGTCGGCAGAACTATGCAGGGTGGTGGACAGGTGTTAGAAGATGTCCAGCTGGGCCAGGGTGATCCATGGGTCCTGGATTTAGCATCTGGCTTGGATGGTTGGAGAATCACCTTTCTGAAGCCAGGGCTGTTGAAGGTGCCCAGAAATCTTTGGTCGAGTCAGGGAAGAGAGCAGATTTGCCAGCTGATTTCAGTTGCGTGAGGAAGCAGCAGGCTACAGTACTGACCGTGGTAATAATAGGAGTAAGAGTAACAGGAAGCACTTCTATGTCATGGACTGTGTGCCAGGCACTGTTGCAAGCACTCTACATTAATTGGCTCAGGGATGCTCCCAACCACTCCTGTGAGGTTATACTGTTCCACCCCATTTGTACAGGTAAAGAATCTTAAAGCTTGGAGAGGTTAAGTAAGTCACTTATGATTGCACTAAGAAATAAGAGAGCCCGGATTCGAGCCCAGGAAGCAAGTTTCCAGAATAGTTCTTACAGTTTATTATAGAATGAATGTCCAGACCCTTTTACACAGGCACCTCACAGGCATTCTTTTCAGCATCACAAAGACATGACTTATGATGCTTATTAGAATCAGAGACCGAAAAGCCCCCAGATCAACTTTTACTTGGCCTGGTGACTGGCCTGGTGACTGCCGTCACACACCAGACCCTGTAGGGCATCTTCTGTTGCAGCAGACTGGCCCCTCATCGGAATCAACTTCCTCCCCACCCACGACTTAGTGTATGCTCTTCTTGGCACTGAGAACACCATTCCCTTTTCCTTGTGCTTTAGCGTGAGCTCTGGAAAGCCTTTCTTTGCTTCTCCCCACACTAATCCTTAACTCCTTAGCACTCCCCAAGCACCTAGGACAAACAACGCACAAGCCTGCCCTTATGCATTATCTGATTTTTCCTCCTCCTTTAGTCTGGCCTCCCCAGCCAGATGCGATGAGAAGCTAGGGTGGGGCCCACTTCTCCCCTTCACACCGCACACAGCACAACCTCTGTGAAGATATGCTCCTTGATCCATAGAAGCCAAAGGGTACCTTCTAAATCCTACTGCTTCATTGGGCCTGTGCCCCCACTTCTAGGCAGCCAAACTGGAATGCTGTCACCACCAATCTCAGCCACAAAACCAAAACCAGTCATACTGCTAACATGTTTTTTTTTTTTTTTTTTTTTACATTTTCTAAAACTTCATTCTTGTTGGACCAGAAGGAGGTCAGATGATATAACCATTTTCTCAACTCATTTTCAGGTTTTCTGTTGTCTTTTTCCTGTTCCTTTCAAGTAACTGAAAGCTTTGGGGTTATTTTCTTTTAGGGATGCCAAGTCCCCACCTAAAAGTGGACCAAACGGCACCACACAGTAAGAACGAGGGCTCTGCATCCACCATGATGACCAGGAAGAAGCCAGCCACAGTTGACAGTGTTGCAATGCCACCCACCCCAGTGCTGTCACTCCTTGCTGCTTCTGCAGCAACATCTGATGCAGGTGAGCACTTCTCAGATGCTTCAGGTTCACCCCCATGACGGTGGGCATGGAGAAGGCCCACTGGTCACGTGCTGTTGAATATAAGTTCTCTGTGTAGCCAACCTCCCACAGACACTGAGAATGCTTCAGCACTGGATTTCAAGTGGGAGGAAATGATAGAGATCAGCTCAGGACCTGGGGACACAAGCCCGTGAGTAGCAACTAAATGATAACAGTATTAATTATTTTTTATCAAGCCTTAGTAATTCCTCATCTCCACATCAAGGGCCTCACATATGTTGTCTCATATAACTCATAAAATAAGTCTGTGAAATAAATGCCTATGTCCTCATTTCAGAAAAGGAAGCTAAGAGTCGAGAAACTTGCCCCCAGACACCTGTGGGCAGTTAGGATTCCAACTTTGGTCCAGTACCCATGCTCTGGAACACCGCATTTTATTTACTCCCTGGCTCACTGCAGTTGGGAGACAGCAGCCAGTTTCCCTGAGGCCTTGATTCATCCTACCCCATGATGTCATGAGTTCCTCATTAGCCACCAGACTCCTCGATAGCAGTTAATAAAATATAAACTTCTTATTCAGGCACCCCAGATACTCTGCCTTCCTCTGCTCCCCACAAAATCTCCCGTGCCTACACCAACCCCACTTTACCACATTTTTCCCTGCTTCGAGAAGGCAAACGTTGGACTTGGCTTAACACCTTTCCTTGAGGACAACCTTCCACAACCCCTGTCCCCATCCCATAGACCTTCAAAGCCCAGCCTCCTCCGAATGCACACAGCACGTAGTGTCTGTACCATGCGTTTGCTACCTACTCAGAGACTGCAGAACTGTCTTCCATTAACTTCTCCCTCACAATGAAATTGTACATACCTCAGAGTCAGAAGCCATGATTTAGGTTCTTGCTGTCTTCATGGCCCCAGAATGATGGCACATTGTGGAATTAATGCACTGATAAATGTTAAGCATATTGCAGTATTTAGAAATGCCTATTATGCTTTGAAACCCAAAAGGAGTCTCTTTATTGGTATTCACTCTAAACTCATCTTCTGAGTGAGCAGGTTGCTTTGAGCGGAGAACTCAGCTTGTCTTCATACCTGCTTCCTTCATGGAACTTACTGGTAATTAGAAAATGCACACAACTGAAATAGCAGAAGGAAGTATTTGGAGTGACACTTCCCAGATTGAGTTCTGCAAAATATTAGTACATGTTTTGTGATAAAAGGTATTTTTATAGTTAAGCAAGTATAGGGAATGCTGTTTTATACCTGCTTCTCTTCCATAGGGCTTTTGAAAGCCTTTAGTTGATCAGTGTGCACTGTGAGGTTCCAGGAGGAAGAGACACCAAATTTCACAATCTCGTACGACCACAAAACCATTTTTCTGGCAATAGCTCTTAACATCTCTTGGAAATGTTATTCTCCTCAGCCATTTGAGAAATCTTGCTTAGAAGGAATGGGAAGGTCTCTCAAGTGTGATCATGAGTCTACCCACCTTTCACATGCTAGATGTGAAGTGAAAAGTTCTTGGTGGAAATGCCAGGTAAATGATGGCTGCAGTGAAGCAGGAAGAGGTCAGAGGGAAAGATGTAGGTGAGTGAAGAAGAAGTTACCTGAGACTTGACAGATGGTGGTACCTTTGCGGGAAAGCGTCCAGGCAGAGGGAGTGATGTGGACATAGTCCAGGGCATGGGAGCTGGTGTAAAGCATGGAACTCTGGGAAGGGGTCACTTGGCTGGAGAGAAAGATTTGGGTTTGGGTCTGCACTATCCACACAGATAATTACTTATGCAACCTTGTTGGGCTAAGCTCTGGAGACCTCCCTTCATGGATTTAGAAATTAGCCTGTATGTTTCCGCCTTTGCTTGCCAAACCAATATTTCCCAGGGGCAAAAGACAGGTGGTCCCCCAAGTCTCTCCCCTTTGGCTCTTTCCATCCAGAGTGAGAGAATGTGTTCTTGGGACCTCCTGCTTCCATGGGCTTCGCTTCTCTGTTTGCATTCAGTCATTTACAAATATGCCAAAAAGGCGTAGAAACAGGTGGGTATTAAACTTTTAAACCTGCCTCTCTGGTAATCAGAGCTGAGCCAAAGCTCTCCTGTTTCAGGATGCAGGAATAGGCTGTTTATTTTTGGCAGTGCTAAAATGAGACCCTCGTGAGACCTTCATATATTTGGTCCATTTCCGGGTCTCAGGCTGCAAAGCAGAACTTTGGGGAGAAAACCAGCCAGAGATTTCCCCAGGTGCTAGAGGCCAGACCTTCCTGAGATTCCACTCCCCACAGATAAATGGATTCCCACAAACCTGAGAGAGTTAGGGTCACACAGCCTGGGCTCATATCCAACACGCTGTTTCACATGTGATTCACACATGATGGCTCCTGAGATTCAGACATCTGCCTGAGGTCGTGCAATTGAATTGGAACCCAAACTTCTTGATTTACTGCCTGATTTCTAGTGGAATCTCACTTCTATCATAGGCTCAACATTAGAAAAGGCAGATTTCTTTCTTCCTAATTATGGACTCCTAATTCTTTTGGGGAATAGTGAGAAAAACTCATCATTTGATGCTTTAACCATAGGAAAGCACACAGTAGAAATGTAGTAAATAGTATATTGGTTTGATTTCATTTATGTGTATGCTTGTGTATTAGTCTTATATATTTCTAATGAGACAATTCATTTTTGTTTTCTTTAGAGTTCCTTTTTCATCTTTTACTATAAGCAAGGGAATTTAGAAGTACTTCTGGCCTATTTTCAATAGGTCATCCTTTTTACAGAATGCTTTTCAAGACCCAGACAAATGCCGAGGGAGGAGAAAGGAAAGGAAAATAAAACTGCGTGTCTTAGAAAGCAAAATTAATTTGAGAAATCCTGTATTGAGATTGTATATATTTTTTTTAAGAATTCAATTAATTAGAAATTTCTTTGCTTTTAAAATAATGAATGCCTTGGGCACCTGGCTGGCTCAGTAAAGCATCTGACTCTTGCTTTCAACTTGGGTCATGATCCCAGCGTAGTGGGATTGAGCCCCACATCAGGCTCTGCACTGAGCATGTAGCCTGTTTTGGATTCTCTCTCTCTCTCTCTCTCTACCTATGCTTCTCTCCCCCACTCTCTCTCAAATAAAAATAATAATAAATACTAACTTATCTAGTACAGCCCCTGACACATAGTAGATACTCAACAAGTAATCACTGAGGGAAATGAATTATTGTGATACAGTAGCAGCGTACTTATACAGTACCAGACATGGCGGGAGACATCTGAGAAAAACATGCTCCATCTTGGAAGTTAAAAACCAAATGGAAAACATTTGACAGACATGTGGTAGGCTGTTGGTAAATACTTGCCAAATAATTAATCAGTCTATAGTCCTAAGATAATTTTTTTTGCAAATAGGTGATCTTTGGCTAAAAAAAAAAAAAAGGTAGTGGGACATTTCCCACCTTATTTTATCAATATTATAATGTGAGAGAAATGGATATGGTCAGAGGTTTAAAAACATGTCTCTTCTAGCTCAAGTGTGTACGGGGAGGCGGTAAAGGGGAGGGTATGTTTTGTTTAAGGCAATTTTTTAGCTTCTCGGAGTCTGGGAAGCATGCTGATGATGAAGTTATTGATTTGGAGGAAGAGGCAGAAGACGAGCTGCAGGAGAGGGAGGCCAGACTGAGAACATGTCAGTTTGTGAGCTACCAGGAAGGAGGGATGGCCGTGGCTGCCACCGCTGCCCCGGCAGGTCAGCCTTCGTGATCAAACTACTCAATAGCTATCGATCAGCCACAGTCCCCTGCCACTGCGAAGGGTCTGATTCAAGGGAGCACTGCATCATCATTGTGAGTAATTAGGGCTAATGCAATAAAGGCTTCAATAAAGTTTGTTCAAAGTGATGCATAATTTGAAATAACTTCTATTGCGCTGTCCCAATCATGATTTAATAACCGTATCAGATAATCCATACTTCAATAAGTCAGACTAATTTTTCTGCTTTCCTACATATTGAACTAACTTCTCAGGAAGGTCAGGCAACATGGAGAGAAGGTGTGATTTCACTACTGAAACGCGCGCCCCCCCCCCATGCACCTTTGTATTTAAGATGAGACTATTTTATTAAATAGGTAATAAATCCTGTAGGAATTCAGTAAAACACCAAGAAAATAAAATCTCTGTAGTCTTGCACCTGAAAACCTGAAAGCCTAGTCTTAATGATGGGAAAATGGGCAGGCATATCCATTGTGCCCTCCTCTCTGTTTTTCTTTCACACATACTCTCTCTCTCTCTCTCATTTACACTATATATCCTCTCATCTTAAATACCAGGAGAAAAAAAAAAGATGTGTATAAGGATTGTTATCACCAAATCTCAACTGCTCAAGGTATGGTTGGGCTTAGAGATAACAGAGGGAAGCAGATGAGCATAGTTCCTGGTTGTATCTGTTTCCTATCAAAGCTAATTCATTATTCTCTAAAACTGTATGATCTGCTTTGTTTAAAACTACCAAAACCTAAGGGTGCCTGGGTGGCTCAGTGGATTAAATGTCCAACTTCAGTTCAGGTCATGATCTCGTGGTCCGTGAGTTCAAGCCCCTCATCTTGACAAGCCCCTGCTGACAGCTCAGAGCCTAGAACCTGCTTCAGATTCTGTCTCCCTCTCTCTCCCTACCCCTTTCCTGCCCACGCTCTGTATCTGAGAAATGAATAAGCCTTTGAAAAATAAAAAACAAAAAAACAACAACTACCAAAACCTATGAGTAAGCAGAAATATCAGATGGGAGGATGGTAAAATAGGTGATGGGGCTCAAAGAGGAGTATGCTTGCCATGATGAGCACCAGGTGTTGTATGGAAAGTGTTGAATGACTACATTGTACATTTGAAACTAATATTTCACTGTTATCTAACTGGAATTTAAATAAAAGCTTAAAATAATAGTAATTAAAATTTTAAAAAAACTACGTGTAAAAGGCACGAAAAGAAATAAATTTCACAAGTGTATTAAATGCTTAGACATTTTGCTTCTGAAGGCAAAGACTGATATTAGGTAGATCATTTAACCAACTATCAGCCCCATCAGAACTGACAGATAACCTGTAATCAAGATGCAAAACCTTAAGACTGCAAAATTACCTTCACAGGGGCACCTGGGTGTCTCAGTCAGCCAAGCATCTGACTCTGATTTTGGCTCAGATCATGATCTCACAGTTCTTGAGATTGAGTTCCATGTCGAGCTCTGTGCTGATAGCGCAGAGCCTCTTTGGGATTTTCTCTCTCCCTCTCTATCTGCCCCTACCCTGCTCCACTCCCTCTTTCTCTTTCTCTCAAAATTAATAAATAAATACATCTTTAAAAAAGAAAGAAAAATTACCTTCACAAATAAAAGAATACATCTTTAATTCCAATGGAATTAGAAAGAAATCCAGTATTCTAGTAGCTGGAGCAAAATAATCATGAAAATTGCTTCTGACCCCCAAATTCTAGCATTTCTGATTTTGCAATTAACCAAATGCCATCAGTGGAGAGGGGTCCAGAATAATGAAATAATATTCAGGTGCAAAAAGCAACAAATTCTTTTGCAAGAAGAACTGTAAAATTATTCATTTTATGTGCTTTGTGCCTATGTGGAATCATCCTCTGACACTCCTAGCCAAAATAGCTGGTCAATTCAGCCAAAAGTCTTGTCTTTCAAACAACCAAAATAGAGCAAATAAATGTGCAAGTTAATAGGATTTGGAACATCTAAGGGCTATAAGTATGCAAACTTGAAGAAGTCTTCAAATTGTAAAATAAATTCCTATAAGGCCAGATTAATCACTTAAAATATACAATAGAAAAACTTGAAAAAAGATATAGAGAAAATAAAGCTTTATTTTAAAAAATGAATTGTTCAGGGGTGCCTGGGTGGTGCAGTCTGTTAAGCGTTCAACTCTTGATCTAGGCTCAGGTCTTGATCTCATGGTGTTTGAGTTTGAGCTCCACATTGGGCTCTCTGCTCTCAGTGTGGAGCCTGCTTGGGATTTTGTCTCCCTCTCTCTCTGCCCCTCTCCCACTCATGCTCGTGTGCTGCCTCCTTCTCTCTCTTTATCAAAAATAAACCGAAAAATTAATTAAAAGATGAATTGTTCAAATTGCCTGAATAGTGCTGCCTACGGGCCCATGTTGAAGCAGCACAGAATGAGTCTGTTTGCCTGGAGAGCTCTACTGTATGTGAGGCTCATGAAAAGCCCCCCTTTCCTTGGCTCTGGGCCATGAAGAGACCCAGTAGGATTGGAAGCTTCTGTGCTTCCCTGAAGATCCCATCACACCAAAGATCTTCTGAAAAAACTCCAAAAATTCTTTTTATTTTTGCCCCATCAGGAGGAAACAGGCTCTTTTCTGATTTGAGACAGACATCTAGAGCAGCTGAGCTGTCCACGTGGCCAAAGCTATAAGCATCTTAGAGAAGCACCAAACACTCCAGAATCCACTCCCTGCCTCTTATGATCCAACCACACCTCCTTAGAAATGTTAGCCAGCACCAAACTCCTTTGGGATCCTATAGTCAGAATGTGATTTTCAGAAAACTAAAAACTCAGGTCAAAAATTCACTCAACTCTTTAATGAGGAAACCAACATGTTAATAAAGCTAATCCAAAGAAGAATTAGAGGGACAGGACATTATAGGAACATAAACACTGGAGAAAGAACATCAAGCAAGATCGCTCAGTTAATGTTCTAATGGGCAGTAAAACCGTAACCTCTGGGCTTATCTTTGCTACCAGTCAGAAATCATTTGCATATTTTTTGAGCAAAAATCTTCAAGTTAACATTTTACCTGGAAGAGTCTGGGCCTGTAATCGGTAGTGGAGAGCAAATCCAACAAAGCTACATTTCCCTAGGTAATTAATCATGGGGCAGGCCTGTAAAACAGTACTCTAGGAATCCAAAAAGACAGGCACCCTTCCATTTGCCTTGTTTCTACATTTTGGCCCAGTTTTCTTCACATCACACATGGGCTGTACACTGCTCTCCTTGATTGCATGTATTCTTGCTTCAGATCATCTACACTGAGATCTCAGTGCTACACTTGACAGCTGGCTGATCTTGGTCCTCAATGCTCACATCTGTAAAATGCGGAAAGTATACTACCTAGTGTAGAGGATTGTGGTGAGGAATAAGTGAGACAGCCCTTGTGAGAATCTTAGCAGAGTTCCTGGCACATAACTAGAGTTTAGCAAAGAAGCACTATTGTTGCCACTGCTGTGTTTGTTATTGTCATTGCCATTAACTGATTATCTGTTTTCCATGCTGGAATGTTCCCCTCTCCATTCACCCACTCTTCGAGCCACGTAGATGACTAATTCATGACCATTCTTCAAGATACAGCATAGTGACTTTAACTCTAAGAAGCCTTCCCTAATAGCCACTTGGAGAATCACCCTATGGCCAAGTTGGATGCCACATCCTCTGTATTCCATGGCTTCCAATTATAAGCCCATTGGTAATTGACCCCTATATTTAATATGGTGTCTGTGCTCATGCCTGTGCCCCATGCTGGACTATTATCAGATCCTATTCAACTTTAAAATCCCAGTACTTAGCATCCTGGTGGGCAAACAATAGATAATCATTAAATATTAGTCAAAATGAGCTGAACAACAACTTTTTCCTGCATAAAACCATCTGGTGCATGAAAACACATACCTCAGAATTATATTCATTCACATTGAGAGACCATGATTTGCCTTTATTTTCCATATTAATACCAGAAACAGCAAACCAGCTGAAGAATGGTCAGCTGAAGCAACTACCTGAAAGGGATCTCCAGCATCTTTTGTTCAGTAATGGCAGACCAGGTATTGGATAACCCACCAGGATATTTGCAGAGGAAGATTATTTTCAACTTAAAGAGTCAGTCTACATGGCACAGTATATGCAATACATGAGTATGTTTTTATTCTGAGAGGAGATGGAGGGACTTGTACACGTGTCTGCCTTCACTGAGCTCTTCTATGGTATTCGGGGGATGAGCCACTCAATGGAAAGCGAGGCTGTAATTTAATTATTTTATATATAATAGTCTTGCATTGTGCCCAGAGTGTTAGGTTCCCAAGAGCAGCAATCATATTTCCTATTTCAGTTTTGCGCCCTTCAGTGAGTATCAAGTATCTCATAAATTCGAAGAACTTTGTGTTGTTATTCGGGATGAAAGTAAGAGAACCAAAGGCCAGCTGTTAAGGAACTTGTAGTCGTAGTTAGGTGTCAAGAACCTTACAAGGTGCTGGGTACATAGTAAATACTCAATAAACATGTCTGGACTTGATTTAACTATTTTTTTTCTTCCCTCCCAGAGTTGAGATTTTAGGAAAGACCAAAAGTGTAATAACAGGTTTGAAAGTGCTGCGTCTGTGAGGAACTTAACTCAATTTATCTTCTCTGAATGCTTCATTCAGATTATGCTCCCAACCACCTCTTGCCACAGTCAGACCCTCTTAAAAATAGAGTAATGATAATAATACATTTTATCTTCTTCCCAGTGATGGTATCATTCACACTTCCATTGAAGCCCAGTGGGAGGTTTGGCTGTGAGGCATCGTACACAGGGGGAGTCAGGTGCGATTATTGTAATGAGGACTCCACGCTCGGTGAAATGCGGGAAAGAAAACCTCCCATACGTGAAGTGATTTCTATTAAGATACTCATTTTATATCAAATATTCAAGCTCCTCTTTATAAATCGGAGAGAGTGAAAAGAGACTCTTCTAGGGGGAGATTTTATGTGGCCAGAACGAAAGGGCACAAATATTTTATGATCAGTTTTGAGATGAAAGTGGTGTGCCTGCCTCATTCACGGACTCTTTCCATTTCCACAGGTCTAATTAGATTGTTGGTTTAATGGTGGCAAGATAATTTAGTGGCCACTGAAAGCAACTGTGTTAATGAGAAGGGGGGACAGTGCTTTGGGTTTCCTGTAATTAATGGAGAGTTTTTGAAAAACTTGTTGGTTCCAGTGAAGTTGGCATACTGTGCCCAGCTGTTGAGAACGGAGGCAAGGTCTTTCCTGCTCATTGCTGTGGAAGTAGCCTCAGGCAACGTGGAAGAAGTGTGTAATGACTGTCATTAAGAATGATCTTTAGTGGTCCAGGCAGGCTATAGTCTGTCTACAAGAGCGAAGAGACAGAGAAAGAGGGATAGGGAGAAAGGAGGCAGTGAGGGGAAAGAGAGTAAGGATTATAAAACAGACGTGACAGACAGACAGACAGACAGACAGGCTGACCGCGCTATCACTCACTCGTCAGCCCTCTTCATTCCACCGATGGGAGAGACTACAGTAATCCCACAGCACCCTCCCAGGGGATCTCCTCTTGTTTCATAACCTGGAGTTGACCAGACACGACTGGGTTAGACCATATAGAAGGGCTTTCCACTAATCCCTTCGTGGCAGAGATAAGAATATTGAACCCAGAGAGGTGAACTGAACTACAAATCTTGCCTGAGTAAGAATCAGGAAACCTGGACTCCTGGCCACCACACAGATACATAGTGGAAAGTGGATTTGGAATTCAAGGACCAGGGTTATTGTCTAGCTTTTCAGGACTTATTAATTCATCCTCTTAGGTAAGTTGCTCAGTCTTCCGAGACTTGTGAGTCTCAGTTTCCCCATCAGTGAAATGGGAAAAGTAATTTCTGCCTTTTAGGCCGTGGTGAGAAAGAAATGAAATAGCAGGTGTAACACTAATCATATATTCAAAATAACATGTCACTGTGTTGTGACCCCTCTCGTGTAAAGAATGAAGTCATGCCATGTCACGATTTAATCATATTAAGTCATAATTTAGTCATGTTATGACTCAGATCATAACATCTATTAACTATCTTCAGAATATTTTTCCTCACTCACTGCTCCAAATACTCTTATATCTCAGGGCACCGTCAAAGCCTCCCTACTCATGAGGGTATTAAATGCTATATCGAGTTCATCTTACTGGAACTTCTGTAAGGCTTTGTTACTGTTGTCAAATATTTTTTAAGTATCTGCCGCACTGATACATATATGATTAACTCCTGCCCTAGGGAACTTTCATGCTGTTGGGGAAGACCTGACTCTAAAACATGAGATGACCAAATAATATTAACAAGTGAATAGACTGAATAACAATCTCAGATCCTAACAGAGATATCATTGAGCAATTGAAAAGTTATTAATTTCCAACCAAATGGCACTAGGGGAAATTGGGGGATATGGTAAAATGATCTGGGAGAAGGGCTGAAAGAGCTTTCTGGGGATGGATTGAATTATAAGCAGATGGAAGCAGAGGGACAGGTTTACAACATCTCTGAGATAGGAGTATGTGTGGAAATAATGACCAGTGAGGCTGGAAGAAAGGCTTAGGGTCAGAATACGGAGAACCTGAAATTCTAGAAGGAGGCACAATGAAAGGCAGTGATAGCAAAATAGCAGCCATGGGCCAATAGCAATCTGCAGTTGTAGTCTCATTGGCTTACAGGGGGTTATACATTTTTAAAAATCAGTTTGTGAACATCATAAGATTTACCTAATAATCAAGAGTTTTGGCTTTTTGAAACTCAGACTATCCTGGTAACTTTGGGCTCAGATTCCTACCTGGCAACTATTGATACAGAATAACATCAGGCCCATTAGATGCACGATATTCACTTTCCTTTTTTATTCCCCCCTTCCCCCCCCCACTTCCTTCGGGGTCCCGACAAACTTCACTCATTATCCTGGCAGCCTGGCCCCCTATAGGGAACCATCAAAGGCATTTGGACTGGACAAAGTAACAGGATCAAAACAATGTGCAGGAGCGCCTAATCTAACAGAAGTAGCAGGAATAGTCTGTAGTAACATCTTGTGTTATTTAACTATGGAATTTGAAGGTTGGAGGAGGCCTTTGAGATTGTGAAATTGAGAGAAATTTGGCACTCTGATGCAGTCAATAGTAGAAAAGCAACAAGGAAACCCAGGCTTTCTCACTCTCTCTAGCTCCCTGCCTTCTTCGGTTTCTTAAGGAAATATGGTTTGAAACTGGCTTTGAAATAGGGCAGCCCTGCTTGAATCCTTCAGTTCATCACTTTTAAGATGTGTGCCCTTGGGGAAATGATTTAACCCCTGAGGTCCCGGTTTTCGTCTGTACAGCAGAGGCAGTAATGTCCTCAAGTG
The DNA here is from genome assembly GCF_008692635.1 of Crocuta crocuta. Classification (NCBI taxonomy): domain Eukaryota; kingdom Metazoa; phylum Chordata; class Mammalia; order Carnivora; family Hyaenidae; genus Crocuta; species Crocuta crocuta. Next base: position 19,503,491 of record NW_027532203.1, on the reverse strand, counting down.
GTTGTGATCACAATTAAATGAGGATGCTTGTGAGAGACTGCAGCCTGCACTGTGGGTTCTCCAAAAATGTTCATTTCTTCCCCCTTTTCCTTAGTTTCATATGATAGCAGGAATGTTACCTTGTATTGTCTTACCTGTAGAATCTATGGTATGATACAAAGTTGTTGTCACCAAAGTAAATGTTGAGTAAATGAATAATCAAATACTCTGCACACCTCCCCCAGTAAAGAATAAAAGTCCTTGTTCTCTCTGCCCCTCCCCCACCCAGGGCTCCTACAATGTGACATCTGTTACTTAAATGTCCTTTGTAACTAACTCTGTTAGTTTTTTTTTTTTTACGATGTCTGCTTTTGAAAGGAACACAAGGAGAGAACTCAGTGGCTTTCACCTGTTGAATCCTCTTCCCCAGCAATTGTTACATGTTTCCTTGATAGCTCTTTCAACTAAGGGAGACCAGATAGCCTTCTCACAATAATGAGGAAACATGCAATGTGCAGTTTCAAAAGACAGAGAGAAGGTACTAATGGAGGGAATTTCAACTGTTCAATGATCCCAGCAATGTCTGAACACCCTGTGTGGCCTGGACCCAGGGCTTGCCCCATAAAGATGACAGAGCTCAGAAGAAAAGAGAGTAAGCCTGGTATTACCTTTAAATTCAGCGGGGGATGCAGACCAGCCTCACACAGTGTTCCTGGGTTGCGAGGTATAGTTTCAATGTTCAAAAACACTCCTCCAAGGAAATGTTCTTGTCCTTTCAGTACCTGAAGATATTTTGAGAGGACTTTCCTTATTTTGAAAATCCAGGTTAGTTAGTGCCTAAATATTAAGCCACAATCCTGGTCTTTGTCTCATGCGTGTTGCCAGAGTTAAGTGATTTGGGCTTTACATATGGAAAGTTCATTTTGTTGTGTAATTAATGGGAAGCAGACTTTGGGAAGCTGATGATCCAGGCCCTTATTTATATGAGAGCATATGTCTGTGTTCTGTTTATGACTCACTCTCTTACTCCACGCATTGTAACTTGGATTTGTTTACACTAACTTTTCCTAGAATCCAAGCCACATGGTATATGAGCCAATAATTTATGGTCTCTAAAAGGGAACGATGATGAATGAGCCGTTTCCTCTTAAATTGTCAAATCTTAAACTGAGGAAGAAGTATTTGCTGCCTCAAGTCTGTCCAAGCTTATATTTGAAAAAAAAAAAAAAAGTAATGTGAAAATTAAAAACAAACAAACAACAACAAAAAAAACACTACTGGCATAGTGCTCAGAACTTGAATGTATAGATATTTGCCAAGAGAGCATATGACCACTCCCCCACAATATACCATTTAATTCTGATCCAAATGTTCAGCAAAGAAAAGACCATTCATCCTGTTTCTTCCTGTCTCTCTGTCTCTCTTGTCTCTCTGTTCCTCTCTGTCTCTGGCTCCCATTTTTTATGAAAGCTAAGTAAAATATAATATGCACATATCTCCCTTTTTCAGGAGCCCCATCATTTTAATCAATCTGTGGGCTTACATGTTCAAGCTGCTTCTCTTAAAGGCACTTAATAAATTCCAAACTTATTTTTGTCATTGAATCTGCACTACTATGGAGTGGGTTGGATATCAGTCTATATTTCACAGTGCTTCAGTGCTTTTGGTCATAGCTTAGATCCTCCAAACAGTTAATGGTGCTCTGAGGAGAGTAGAGAACAGCTGAAATATGTGAAGATCTAATTTAATTTACAGTGATTTGGATCCCCTTCAATAAATCCTTTCATATTTCAAACACAGCCTTTACAAAATAGACAGTAAGTGTTGGTTTAGGTCAAGTCACATAGATTGATTTCAATTCAAGTAAGTCAGCTGAGCTCTGTGCTGGTCACATGGGGGAGGGAGACATGGAATGGTGTTCCTAACACAGAGCCTGGCACAGAGTGGGCTCAGTCAATGCTTCTTCCAAGAATGAATAAGAATGGGTAAGGCATAGTCCTTGTTCCTTAAGAAAACATAATTTAAAACATAATTTAAAAGGAGAGATAAATGCAGATTGATCCCATAATCATAACACAGGACAGACTATATGAAATGCTGTCAGAGAGATACAAGCAATGTAGAGGGGACCAAAAAGATTAATATTGAAATGAGAATCCTCAGTGGCTTTTAGAGGAGTATCTAATTAAACTGAATTCCAGCAGAAATTGGAAGGCACTGGATGCCTATTGACTATTGTTTTGTTTTTGTTCCTCTCCTCTCCTCTCCTCTTTTCTTTTCTTTCTTTTCTTTTCTTTTCTTTTCTTTTCTTTTTTCTTTTCTTTTCTCACTAGGGCAAGAGAATTGCCTCTGGATAAAAGAAAAATGTAAGACTCCCTGCCCCTACCCAATCCAACTTCAGATGCAATATCCTCTCTCTCAGAAATAATAGAGTTTGGCACACACCTGTAGGCAATGCAAAGTCATTTTTTCTGTGGCACATCCATCACCTACTAACCAGACAGACACAAAAATGTGTGAAAGTCTAAAGCAATGGGTATAAATTGCTTGTTGTTTTTATGATGAATACAGGGATATTTTGTGTGTGTGCCAATTTCCATTATTTTCTTGAAAGCCTTAAATAAAGAGAAAAACAATAGCATATATTTAGGTCACGTGAATCATGCCCAGAAGGAGATAAATGGACAGTCATTAACTCTGAGGGTATTCAAACCCTCTGTAAATTTTACAAATCTGGGCAGTCTCTGAGAAAACAAAATTAAGATTCAAAACTTTCATAACAGACTAGAACACTGGACGAAAACCAATAAAATAAAACTTCACAGATTTAAATAGAAAGCTTGTATTTAAACTCAAAAACCAATTCCCCATTGCAATGGCCAGGTTTGGTAGCAGTTTATAGGGAAGCATTTAAAGAAGTTAATTGAGCTTCTATTTAATGTGAGCCAACAGTGTGATGTTTCTGGGGGAAAAAACAACTTTGCAAGTTTTATTTATTTATTTTTTATGTAGCTCTCATTAACGGACGTGTTGTGCCTTGATCACAGAAATTAATCAACCCAATCTTTCTGCATAGTCATTTCATACTTGGAAAATCAGTTCAATTCCAGGCACCAAAATTTAAGATGAGATTTGGCAGACACTAAAATCTCCAGAGGAACAGGATCAAAATGGAATATAGTCTAGAATTCATTTCGTATCAAACATAGATGAAGTAAGTGAGGATGTCTTACCTGGAACAGAGAAGACTTGGAGATATATGACTTTTATTTTTTACAGAATCATATTTATTTAGAAGTAAGGGTCCCACCAAGTAGTCAAGAATTTGTCTAGAAACATAGAACTGAGTGAAAAGTCTAGACTAGAACCTTATTCTTCTAACATCCCAGGCAATGTTTTCTATCAGATCATAAATAACAAGCCTGAGGATTTAAATAAACAAATGCAATTATTAAAACCAGGAAGAAAATACAGGACAGATACCTATTATTTGATAGAATTCCTAAAGCTCTAGCATGGTCAACAGGATTTATTTTATCTGAGCCTAAATATTTAAAATGTAAGCATTTCATAAGATCATATTTGCCACATTATTCTTTGTTCTTTCCTGTTTTTCTTTTCTTTGTTTTTTTCCCCCAAAATTTAAACAAGAAAATCTCTCACAATCAAGTATGAACACACAGCTACAATAATTGGTGTATTATATAAGGGATGGGATGGTATTTATGGTTAAGGATACAGTTATGCCACATTGGAGAGGAAAGGAAAAAAGAAATATAAAGAGCCCTTTGAGAGGGTGTGACCACCCCCGCCATGTGACCACCTGGCATGCTGTGAGACTCAGCAGATGTAGCGTCAAACTTTTTGGCGTTAACTGCATTTCTATCCAGCCTCTCAAGTTGTCTACTCAGTCTGCTGGGGCTTGAGCCACATGCAACAGACAAAAGCCAAAGTTAATTGAAAGAAAAAGAGTAAGCCTAAATGGCCCTCGTATTCCTCAGTTTAAGAGTGCCACCACTCACAATTCACTCCTTGCCAAAAGCCTAGGAAGCCACTGTGGCCCTAATAAGCATCATGCCCAGAAAGACACCCAGCTTTGAAACTCTTCTGTGATGCGTTCCAGGGCAACTCCTACTAATGAATATGCCCAGTGTACCTTAGAGACAGAGATAATCGCCTCTGTTGCTGAGCTCTGATCTCTGAGCTCTCTCCCTTCACCCAGCTTTCTCAGGCCTGCCCAAGTACTGGTTACCTCCCCTAGAGGCTCCCTAAGCAAACTATCTGCATTCTTGCTTTGCGCATTTTGTCTCTGGAGACAAGTTACCACTGCCTTTATCTGTCTAAAGCCACATGTGGTTCTCCCAAGGCTCACCTCATGAAATGACTGGTGTTACTTCCCTGTGGTCAGAGAAGGCAAGGATGCTGAAAATCTAGGGAGCAGGAGCTCAGAAATGCCTACCCAGGAGGCCTCCAGGTCTGCCTCTAGCCCCATTGTAGAAGCTCTCCATGGATAGGAGACTGTTCCAACTGGCATGGAATTACATGCACTTCAATTAAAGCTGCTCTAGGGAATATAAAGATTATTGATTATTAAGCTCTAAGAGCTTATACTGTGAAATAATCCAGCAAGAAATATTAAGCAAGCATCAACTGTGAAAAAGGCACTGCATTCTTTGTTACAAAGGGTATGAAGAACATGAGCCCTCTGTCTTTGAGAAGCTTTAATGCTTCTTATGGCATTAAGATCTTCTAGAATTAAATACTGAGTGAATAAACTCTTCCAGAGTTGAGAAGAAGACAGGGAAACTTTAAAGCAGCCCAAATTTTTGATCATATGGTGATATCGCTAACATACTTTTGAACAGGTACCCCATGTAAACACATATTGAAAATATACACACTCACCTTTTAAAATATGGATTTGGGGGCTCCTGTGTGGCTCAGTCAATTAAGGTCCAACTTCGGCTCATGTCATGATCTCACAGTTAGTGAGTTGTGCTGACAGCTCAGAGCTTGGAGCATGCATCAGATTCTGTGTCTCCCTCTCTCTGTGCCCCTTCCCCACTCACACTCTGTCTCTCTCAAAAATAAACATTTAAAAAGTTTTAAATACAAACTTTGAAAGGTTGAGCTAAATCTGAAATCATACTGTTATAACAATTTTAAATTTCATTTAACTTTGTATATTAATGAAACAAAAATATTTTCACTGTCATCAAAATTTTACATTCATTTTAGTATTTCTAATAATGTTTTAGAAAGGCCAACTGAATGAGTTTGGATACTTCTTTTTGAAAACCTTATGGGTTTTTTTTACACTTGTGATAAAGCAATTTGAAGCTCTGATTTCAAATTTAGTTTGTTTCAATACTTGTTAGTAGATGTTGTTGTTTGAAAGGCTGTTTCACATAAACATACATCCAAAAGGAGAGAGTGCATCATTTTACTTAAATCAGAATACAGTAAAACCTTGTTTTTGTGAGCATAAGAAATCTTGGTTTGTGAGCATAATTTGTCCCAGAAACATGCTTGTAATCCAAAGTACTTGTAGATCAAAGCAAATTTCAAGAACCTTTGGCTCAATTGTGATCACGTGACATTCACCCTCACGTTGTACTACTCATATTGCAAGACATCACTTGTTTATAAAGTTAAAATGTATTAGAAATGTTTGCTTGTCTTGTGAACACTCCCAAAACAGGTTACTCACATTCCAAGGTTTTATGTACTATTTTTTTTTCAGTCCCATCCACCAGTTAAGCAAAGGCTGTTTAACCAACAACCTTAACAATCATATGGTCTTGCATATCAAAAGGCATTGCATTGTTTCATGAGTTTAAATCTCTGAAACTCTTCATTTGGAAGTTAACTCTATTTACAAGATTTTTTAGTTTGCAGATTTAAGGAATTTTATAGGTTAGAATGTATCGTTTTCAATAACAAAATTACCAAACAATGGAAACATTCTCAATCAGTTGTCAAAAATGCTGTCTCAAGCATGAGTTTCTTCCTAAAAGTGGTTAAATTATTTCCATTTTACCCTAAAGAGACATTAAGTTGTTGTTTGTATTTTTCACTGACAGCCCATTGACAACACAGCAAAGGTGAGAACGTTTCGAACCCTTGTCTTTTATACAAGAAATTGCCAAAATTCGTCTCTGAAAATGGCAACTCTTTTTTGCTAAGAGAAGTCAATAAAACTCTGCATGGCATGTGACATATTTCATGGATATTCCTGATCTTATGACTAAGTATTTTTTTTTTCTTTTCAAGGATCTTAATTTTCTAAAATGAACCATAAGGGCTGACCTATTGTAGCATTTTGAATATAGGGCATGACAACCCCAAAATAAGAAACTGATGAGATGCCTGTCAACCCCCTCAAATGAACATGACCTCTCCCTCTTCTCCTAGGTCCTCCTGCCCAGTGGTGACAAGTGGCACATCTGATGTACAGCCCAAATAAGGACATCACAGTTGCCCCAAATGTTAAGCATTAGAATGCTTAACTTAGTTCTTATTTTTAGATCAAATATAAGTAATATAAATAAAAGCTATTAATATGTTTTTCGTGTAGCCAGGTAGATAGTCTTGCTTCCTCCATGGGGAATGGGCAGCCCCCTAAGGAAGTGGCTGAGTTAAGAGGTGATCAGAGCTGGAGAGGCACAGACGCCATGAGTGATGTAGGCAGAGTTGCAGAGGCAGCAGGATGGTGTGAGATAAGTTTCCTGGATCCCTAAAGCCATAACGTCTCCCAGAAAATCTAGGAAAGGCACCCTGGTGGCCCTTGCTGCTTCAGAACTCCCCTTGTGAACATGTACACTGCATTGCTTCATTTCTCCATCAGCCAGGGGCCCACTTTGCCTCCAACCTTCATTTGCCCCAGGGAGAATGAGAAATAGAGCAAAGTAAACCCAGGATCCCCATATCCCTGCCACCAAGGCTTTGCAGCCAAGATAGGATGTTGCTTTACCTTAAACCCCTAAGTGGAGGCTGCCCTGAAAGAATCAGGCAGGTACTGTATGCCTCACACAAGCCAGTCACATTTTCAAAGAATGTATTTTCAAAGAACTGTATTATGACTTTAAAAATAGAATGGAGGCACCTTTATATCATGACAAATCTCCCACATCTGCTAACCCTTAATTCTAAATTACAACTTTGAAATTGTAAAGCAGTACTATAGCACTTATGCTGATGACCAACAGCAACTCAGATGTGCCCTGCCTTGCCAACTTTTTTTTAAAAGAGCCTCTAAGGCCAGGATCCTATAAGGTTAATTTAAATTCTAGGGAAAAAGGAAGAATGTTTGCATGCCAGGGCAAGTTGCTTCGTACATCCCATTAAAAAAATAAAAGGCTGCATTAGGAAAACAAGAGATCATTACTGAGCTAAGTACAAAGTAACAAAAAAAAAAAAANAAAAAAAAAAAACAAAAAAAAAAAAAAAAAAAAAGAAAAAGAAAAAAAAGGCACAATTTCATGGGAGAACATTAAACAAGTGAATTCCTTTGAGCTTGTATTTTGCTAACCATGTACTATATACCAGATCCATGTGTTACTGTGTGAATGAGCCAGGACTGGGGACTCTGGGAGTACAAAGAAATGACATAGCTTTTGCCTTCGAAGGATCTTAACTTGGATCACCATACAATGGAATTCATACTGCAGCTGTCTGCCCTGATTGAGGGAGTGTTCTAGCCCTTTCCATGCTGGAAGGCAACTCTAGGCAGTTCAACAGTTCCCCCCACCCCTGAGTATTACCTCCCTCCCCATAGGGATATTTCAACAGTAAGAACAATTCTAATGAATCCAAAGATGAATTTGCTTCCCTCTCTGACACACCCAAAACTTTCTTGTTAAATGAGGATGTGTCTTGCACATGGACAAAGTATCATCTCCAAATCATTAGCACCTATTTTGGAGGAGCCTTCCATAAAACTAAGCCTTGTTAGCCTTGATCTTGCTCACAGTGCCTATCCTACATCTGCAAAGTCAGTGTGCAAAGCACAGTGCTAAGTCCAGTCTTTGATTATCATATAAGACGTGACCAAATCAACAAATGCTGATGAGCCAATCCTCTGATAATGGGAACAAAAAGACAGAAAAGCTACATCTGGGCCCAAAACCAAGTCAACCATTTGCATGATGATTTTGAATACAGAGAAAGGTCTAAAAGATGATTTGCTTTGCAGTTATGAAGACATGAATTTTCATTGTGCCTTGGCCACTCATAATTATTTTTTAAAACTAACAAAGAACAGGCAAGATAGGGCCCATTATAAGAAGGAGAGCAAATATGGAATCAATCTTTGTTGCAAGAGCCCAGAAATTACTGTCCAATAATGAAACAATTTGAAGAGAGAAAAATCTGAAAACATTTAGAGGGACAATGAAATCATAAGCAATAAGGAGAAAGATTTGTGAATATCAAATCCTGCCAAGTCCAAAGTCCTCCCCCACTCCACCACCACTAGGATTTCAAAATCATTAGATGGAATAAATGTTGTAGAAAGCCACCTCACATTTGGGAAGGCAATTGATAATGAGAACAGGAAAGAATTACAGCAATCTTTAGAAGAGAATTTTGAGAGCATCTAGTCTAACTGCCCAATGTAACAGATGAAGAAAGAGAGATCCAGAGAAGCTAAGAGGTTTGTCCTCGTTCAGATTGGTTTCTAGCTGCCCCTGCAAAGTCCTTCCCACTGCTCTTCTCTCTGCTATAGTTCCTATGCAGGGATTGCAAACCTGAACTGAAATATTGGGATTATATATATGGGCAAAATAAAATTCAGATGTCCAGTAGATGTGGAAACCTCCCCCTACCTCCAAAGTTTACAAGGTAAGAAAGAAGGGATCTTAAGTCTTAACACCTGATGACATCAATGGAGATTGGGCCCTGATATGTTTATTAGGTTGGTCACAGCATAAAAGCCAGAGCACTTATTCATTCTCCCAGCCCATTAAGCCAGGAGGGTAGCTAGCAGCAGGAATTTTCTAGGGATATGATACATGGCTTTTGCTGAGGACATTTGTTATCTTTCAAAAATTATTTTGGTGACAGAGCCCAAAAGGGTGAAAAACCAGAGCACCCTATATTCCTAAGATTCAAAGAAAGATGTTTTATTACCACTTGCCATGTATATGTTTTTAACCAGGTATTATGGTATTATCAACTATATGCCAAAGTGGGCAGAATAGCATAATAAACTGCTGTGTACACATCACTCAGCTTCAACAATATTAACTCAGAGTCAATCTTATTTCATCCGTACTTCTACTTACCTCCTCCCTTACTCATTATTTTGAAGCCAATTCCAGATGATATCATGTGATAATATCATCTATAAATATTTTAGGGGTCCCGGGGTGGCTCAGTTGGTTGGACATCCTACTCTTGATCTCAGCTGAAGTCTTGATCTCAGGGTAGTGAGTTCAAGCCCTGTGGTGAGTTGCATGCTGGGTGTGAAGCCTACTTAAAAAAAAATAGCAAATATTTCTAAAAGCTTGGTACTTTAAAAAATTGTCATAATGCAGTTATCACACCTAAGAAAATAAACAGAATTAAGTAATATTCATGCAATGCCCAGACACTATTCAAATTTCCATGAATTCATGAAATAAGATCTCTTTTGACAGTTTGTTTAAACTGGCAGCAAAATATGGTCATTTTATCTGTTAAGTCTCTTAATTTACAGTCCCACTCCCTCCCCTGCCTTTCTCTCCTTGCATCGTATTTGTCAAAGGCACCAGGTGCTTTGCTCAGAGTTTCCCACAGTCTGTGTTTTGCTGAATGAACCAGTGTCCCCCCCTGTATTTCATGGTGGTTAGGACTAGAGCTGAGCTGCCCACTACAGAAGCCACCAGCCACATGGAGCTATCTAAATTGAAGTCAAATTAAAATTGTAGTCTCTCAATCACACTAGCCACATTTCAGTGCTTAGTAGCCACATGTGGCTAAGGACAACCAAATGGGACAGCACAGATATAGAACATTTCCAGCATAGCAGAAAACTGTGCTGGACAGCACTCCTCTGGAAGCTTACTAAAGTGCCATGAGGTAGCTTTGGAGAGTGAAATCTCATCCGCCCAATCGTTAGCTCACAATTGAGCTTCTGCATTGTTGTCACTTTAAACCTCCACATCTGCACACTGAAAATGAAATAAAAATTCAAGGGATCTGTGTGTTTTTAAACTTTTTTCACATGATATATTTACAAGTACTTGTATTCACTTCTGTTATTCAACTTGTTTTTTTAGATTTAACCATGTTGATATATGTAGCTTATTCCTTTCAACAGATCTATAATATTCTATTGTTTGAAAGTATCACAATGGATTGATTATCCTTTTAACATTTAGACTGTTTTCAGTCTTCTGAGCTTCAGGAAACATCCTTGCACATCCTTGGCCTCCTGCTACAGATAAGTAAAGGAGGCAGCCTGGACACAGATTCTCTGGGGCATTTGAGCATGCCCATCTTCAGTATTAGTGGTCAGTGCCCAGCTGCTCGCCAATATGATTAGTTGAGTTTATACTCCCACCAACAGTGTACAAGGGTCCCCACTTCCTTACAGTACCACCAACATTAGGTAGTTTCAGTCCTGTAATTTTTACTAACATGGGTTCATGCATATACAGTAAAAATATAAATTCAAGTATGGAAAGGGAAGGGACTGGAATGGAATTGAGAGGGGGCCTGACTTAGCTGAATCTATAATATTTTCTTTCTTAAAAAAAAAATAATGTATAGGGGCACCTGGGTGGCTCAGTGTCTGACTTTGGCTTAGGTCATGATCTCACAGTTCATGAGTTTGGGTCCTGCACGGGTCTGTGTTGACAGCTCAGAGCCTGGAGCCTGCTTCTGTCTGTGTCTCCCCCCCCTCCCCCGCCCCTCCCTGGGTTGTGCTCTGTCTCTGTCTCTCAAAAATAAATAACCTGTTAAAAATTTTTTAAATAATGTATAGGGGCACCTGGCTGGCTCAGTCAGTTAAATGTCCAACTTTGGCTCAGGTCATGATCTAACGGTTTGTGAGTTCAAGCCCCCCGTTGGGCTCTGTGCTGACAGCTCAGAGACTGGAGCCTGCTTCAGATTCTGTGTCTCCCTCTCTCTGCCTCTCCCTGCTCGCACTCTGTCTTCCTCTGTCTCAAAAATAAATAAACATTAAAAAAATAATGTATATATGGCAAAAGTTAACATTTATCAAATGTGAACAGTGGGTGCAAAGGAATTGGTTATGATATTTTTAGTAAAGGTATGTTTACACGACTCAGAATTAACTTATTTCATAATCATTTTTCAGTGCAAGGGCTTAATAAAATATTATGCAGCATACAACAAACTATTGAGTATGGTATTATCTACTAGGTTTCTTTTTTGTTTGTTTGTTTTTTTGGCACTTCATGCTAAAAAGAAAACACTGAGAGAAACAAACTAATGCTTGTAATTTCTCCCAAATGACCTGCAGTTCATGGAGTTTTCCAGTCAATCTTTACTCAAATACTGCCAACTAATTTCCTAAGTGTTTTACTTTCTACCTATATGCTGTGTTATATACTACACAGCATTTTCTTCCCCCAAAGAGGATATAAAGAAAGGGTAAACTTCACATGAAACTTGTATTTGGAATAATGCCAAAGGTTTTGTGTAGTATTTCTGCCTTCTTCTCATTTACTCATAAACTGTGTGGACAAGATAGATCAACTGGCTTGGACATGGATGCCTGCTAGCTCTTACTGCCCGATTTTAGAGTGGATGCTTTAGAAATCCAAACTAGAACTCTTTTAGAGAAGGCTGTGACTATAAGGCAGCAATGATTAGTGTGATTCATCAGTCCAAAAACAAGTTTTAAATCCTGTCCATGGACAAGGCACCATGCTATGCTCTGTAAGGGACATAAAGATGGACAGAAATTGATCCCTGCATCTAAGAACTCAAAATCGAGGAACGCTTTTCTTTCACGACACTAACTACAAACATTTTATTTTTGTACTCAGAAGCTCACTTTGGCTTTGTTCTATTTTGATCTTTATAACTTATTTTAAAGATTGTTCAGTAGTTATTCATTGCTCAGTAAGTCTTACAATGACCTTGGGCCAAAAGCAGCAACATTTTGACCTGTCCTATGGAACTCAGAGCTTCCCACTCCATAAAGCTACTGGTGTAAATAACTTCAAATAATACCCTCCTGGAGTTCAGTGTCAGCCACAGCATGAGAGAAAAATGGGGTAAAGCAGGGAAAGGAATAAAGTGGGAGTGCCCAAGAATAAGCTAAAGTGGTATTCATGTTTTCAGCATTTTCCCCTTATTTCCCTTAATTATTATTTTTTAGAGAAAGAGAAAGAAAGAGAGAGTATGCATGAGCAGGGAAGAGGGGAAAAGGGAGAAGGAGAAAGAATTGTAAGCAGGCTTCATGCTTAGCACAGAGTCCAGTGCAGAGCTCGATCCTATGACTCTGCAATCATGACCTGAGCCAAAATCAAGAGTCAGATTCAACCAACTGAGCCACCCTGGTGCCTCCCCCTCCTTATTTCCTTAGGATATCTATTCCACTTCTCCACTAGTTGAGAAAACACTGGATAACACAAGAAATCATGCTGTAAATACATAAACTGTAATACATAGTCCTGTAATGTTTAGTAGGGTCAGCATCTTCTCCACAGGCATCTTTGGGGTTGAGCATTTAGGGTGTATCACGGCAGCAAAAAACTAAGTGAGGACACACTTATGTTCATAAAAAGGGAGGAGCCAGTATGAAGATGAGGCAGCAGAGTAGAGTGCCTGAGCGTGTGTGTGTGTGTGTGTGTGTGTGTACACATGGACATACATGCATGCCTGCTCATGAACAGCACAGGGAGAAAGAATGACCTAAAGGAGGAAAGATCTGCTATGTCTTAAAGCCATTCACACTTTACAGTGTCCAAACTTCAAAACAAAGCAATTCTGAAGGCTATTTAGTGGTAGTAGTACAAGACTTCTGGAGACTAGAGGTTTGACTCATACAATACAGGTCCATCTGGCTACCAGGACTTGAAAAGAGCTCTTTGCAAACAACACACAGCCAAGTAGTGGGAGTGTAAATGATTCAGAAACACCTGGCTGATTTCCCTTGAGGTTTCCAGAGAATGAATTGGTTAAGAAGGACTTGTCAATTGGACACGATCAGGCAACTTGACAAGTCTAGGATATTGGCAGAGCAGGGTGAGGGGAGGGAATTAGAGAGATGGTGTCTCAGAAAATAATCCTCCCTTGTGTTGGTAGAGGAGGGTTAAAAATAAATAGGCACACTTACATACATAGTCCCCATGAGGTCACGGCATCTCTGTTTTGAAGTTGATAGTACATATGAATGATCCAGATTGCTTGTTATAAAGGACTGTCACTTTTTTCATTCAACTTTTTCTACAGAAAGAGAAAGCAGAACCTAATCCTAAATTGAATCAGATCAAAGGTCAAGGGGCTAAATAAAAAATAAAAGTTATAATAGGAAAAGGTAATGGGAACATTGATTCTGACATTCACTCCCAGGGTAGATCTTCCTACATGGTGTGAACCTCAGTTTCTAAATTCTAAAAATGGGAACAAGACCATTCCACAGAATTGCTGTAAACATTGAAATAGTATAAACAGAAATGCTGTGTGCACATAAGATAGCCAACCCATGTTTATTTTTATTATTTTCACTTTTCATAAAGAAGTAAATACTGGGTCACATACATAACATTGCTTCTCCAGAATCTTCCTGGTCAAGTAGAATGCCAGCTGTCAGTGCTCTTGCTGGGTGTAGGGCAGCTTGCCTCTGGTGCTCAATCTTCTCTCTTCCCCTCCCGCAGCCAGCTCCTCCCTGAAGAAGCGATTCAAGCGGCGGGAGATCGAGGCCATCCAGTGCGAGGTGCGCAAGATGTGCAACTACACGAAGATCCTGTCCACCAAGAAGAACCTGGATCATGTGAACAAGATCCTGAAGGCCAAGCGGCTGCAGAGACAATCAAAGACAGGCAACAACTTCGTCAAGAAGAGAAGAGGGCGTCCCAGAAAGCAGCCCATGCAATTCGATGAGGACTCCAGAGACCAAATGCCGGTGCTGGAAAAATGCATTGACCTTCCCAGCAAGAGGGGGCAGAAGCCGAGTCTGAGCCCGCTCGTCTTGGAGCCAGCAGCCACCCAANCCGAGGAGGAGGGAAGAGGAAACACAAACCTCAACCTCCTGCCCAGCCCCCGCAGCAGCCACCCCCGCAGCAGCCCCTGCCCCAGGACGAGGAGGTGAAGGCCAAAAGGCAGAGGAAATCCCGAGGGAGTGAGAGCGATGGCCTTCCCTAGTGTGGGTCTGGGCGTCTGAACCTGGGGCTGGGGAACTGACACTTGGAAGTGCAGTGAGCAGGGGTGGGGGTGGAATCCCACGCTGCAGGGACACCGATGCCCTTCTCTCCAGAAGCTGGGCAGGCAGAATGGCGCCAGATGATGGGGTGGAGCCATCAGTAGCTCTTGGGAAAGCGAAGCAGGGGGACGCCTTCAAAAGAAGCTGGTCTGTGTGCTTTACAGCAGTTCCAAACCAAGCGGCACTTCAGTATGGCTAGATCTTTGCAGGCGAGCAGAAGACCCATCGAGGAGGAGAAAGCCGGTGGTGGTGCTCTCTGGCAGCCCCACCTGGCCTCCTGCATCCAAGGTGCGCCTTTGATTCCATTGCATTTGCTGGCCAGGAAAATTGAAAGGGAAGCACCCTCAATTAGGAAACATTCCAAGGGGAGAAAAGCTGCAAATTTCTCAACTGGCTTTGTTGTAACCCATTTCCATTTAATTGGTTTTTGCTTTTATTTTGGTTTTTCCAAGCTTGGCTAGGCTTTGGGGCACCAACATCATCTTCAGGTGACCTGAATCTTTCCGTTAACCATACAGTTTCTCAGATGGATTCGTCATCAGAAGGTGGAATTCTAGTGATAGGCAACCTTAGACATGCTTTCATATCCTTCTGTGTGCCTCTGCTATATCATACACTGATACTTAGCATAGTCTGTTCCTACCTTTCCTTTGCCCATTGTACTCCATATACCTTCTCATTAACTGACTCGCTGCCTTCTTTTCCTTGGTACACGCCTAAATAATGTAAACTTTATGTGTGTTGTAACGTCCACCCTTGGCATGCTGTCCCAAGGAACTTGGCTTCGAATCCCAATCATTGTGAAACAGATACTCAGTATTGATAGAGCCTTTTTAATAAGTGATTTAGAGCAGCCAAGGATATGTTGGCCGGGGTGTCAACCAGGTTATTTTTATACTTAAAACATATCAGCAGAGAATAAGCAGAATGAAATGGTTTTAATAACCCACAGCAAATGGAATAACTGACAAATCACCAAAAATTGAAACCCCAGACCCACCAGAAAGACAAATGTCTGGCAATGCCTTGGTATGTGAATTTTCATACAAGTAGCTATCATAGGTTGTTGAAAAAAAAAAAAAGAAACAAAAAGACAATAGAATAAGTCCATTATCTCTTGATAATTATTTCTTAAAAGCGAATGGGAGTAAGTGTTCTTATCTGAAAAAAAAAAAAAGAAAAGAAAAGAAAATGCTCAAAGGGTATCACCACTCCAATTGTATCAAGCCACCTTGGACAAAGTATCCAAATTGTGGTTGCCTTAATAAACTAAAACATTTTTGTACATACTGTAATTATAAATCTATCAGTCTGCATGGATGCAAACTGTGTGTGACAAATCGTCTTTTAAATGGTCAATTTCAACTGTACATTTCTCATCCAAGTTGTACTCTAGCCATTGGTTTAGCGTGGACAGATATTCCATCTCTATCACCCATTTCCACAGCTCAAGTAAAACATGTTAAGAAGATTCAGAATGAATATGAAGTTATTCCATTGCCGTAGATGTTTTCTAAAAGTCAGATGTGGAAATTTCAAATAAGTATTTTCAATTTCCTCCCTTCCTCCTCCCCTTACCTTCCCCAAGACATCAAACACCCGGCATGGTAGATTATAAAAAGAGAGACACTGAGAGACAGAATTCAATTTTCTAATGGGAATTAGAATATCTGGTTTACGTCCAAATTAAGTTTCTTTACAGGAAGTTGGGACTGGCTGGAAATTGTATTATCACTTCAAAACACAACACTATTTCCTTAGAGTGAGATGGATTTTTGTTGGGAACACAGGAGAATAAGGGATGGAGTATCTATGGGAGTAAATTTAAAAATCCCAAGTTAATATGCTTGCGAACATCACTGTTCTGTCATGGCATCAACAGTTGGTTGAAATTACCCAGAATCATCCTATTCTGCACTGTCACCTTGGACTTAACATCATTTGCTACCCACTAGGTCAGTCACATTTAATCCTAGCAATATGTAAGTTTAAAGGAATGCATTCTCCTGTACTTTAGAGCTTATATCATAGATACTCCATTTGTGACCTAGGTGGACCTTTGGCATTTCACAGAAGTTGAACAGCAAAATCAAACCAGCCACTTTCAATTTGTCATTCCCAAGCCATGTCTGAGTGGTTCCAAAGTCACCGGAGAGGAAGATTTAAATTAGCCCCATTCACCCCACTATGGCTATGAAAGAGCAACCATTTTCATTCCAATTAAACCATAAAGGGGTTTCTCTCCTGCAGGACTTTGAAAATCATTTCCTTCATCCTTTCTTTTGCCCTTCTTCCTTCTGGTGTTGTACCATTTCCCCAACCAGGTCTGTGAGTAGACTCAGTCTTCCTGCAGAAGAGAATGAGCTGGCACTCTCTAAGCTTCTTAAGGAAGGACCCAAACTCTAATTGACATTAACTTCTAGTTGGAGAGAAATGTCAAATAACTTATACATTAGAATTTCCAAACCAGTGTAAGGTATTCCAGGAGGGATATAGCAGGGTTGTAACTTATACATAAATTTAGTTCTATAGTTGTCATGTGAGTTCAATGCAAATCCCCTACATTTATGACCCTAAGAGTAGATTAGAAAACCACCGAAGTCCCAAACTGAGACATGCTAAATAGCCATTGGAAGGTGGAAGCTAGTCCTGACACCATACAGCTTCCTCTCTCCCCTGCCCAGCTCCCTCTTCAGTGTTACGTTACTTTTTTTTTTTTCCTCTTATACTTTCCATTAACTTAACTCATCTCATTGGTACAACCATTTCCTTATTTTCTAATGACCCTTTTCCATTAATCTCTCGTCTCCTGTCCTGGCTCAACACTGGGCTAGTCTAGTTTCACCTCATTGCAGAACCCAGGATGAGAACCCAGCAATCCTGACCTGGACTGAGGAGTCTCTAGCCAGCCAACACTGCCTTCTGGAGGCTGCATTTTTATTTAGAGAAGATGTCATTTGGGATGCATGGGACTCCATAAACACCTCTGCCAATTATTTCATAAAGAAATCTCTTGCGTCTTTGTTTTTGTTTTTATGGAATACTTTCTTCAGCAAGCAGGCATGAACCCATTTATAGGGAATCTGATTAGAGGTGAGCAAAGGATGAAATTGAGATCTAAAAGCCGCCTTGAAGGTGTTGATGGGTCTCTGATCCACCTTCCTAAGTGGCTGAGGAGCCCTCATCTCATATGAAAGATAGAGAAGTTTAACTTCCTCTAATAGCATAGCTCTGGCTACATCCCAAGGAAGACAGGTCAAAAGAAAGGAGAACATGTCAGGAGCTGGTTTGTGACTTGGCAGGACCGGGACTCAACAGCCACTGACAGCCCAGAGTAGGTGACTAAGGGCTGACAGAGGATTAGCATGTTAACTTGGCTGCTGTCCGGAGTGGGAGGCCATGTTGGATAGCAGTTGGAATTTGTGTTCTGCACATTGCTGGCTCTATAAATATGATAAGCAAGTGGTGACAGAATTATAGTATAAGGTGATGTACTACATGCAGGTCATAAAGGATTTGGTTTTAGTACTTTAGTAGAAAATCCCACTCCTACAGCTTATTACCCAACAATATTCAGATAATGAGTTTTTGGAGAATATTTTTTCCCTACCACTAGGAAGATTTACCTGGGAACTGTCTAAAGTCTATACATATATTTCCAAAGCCTTTAAATGCCAACTGTAGCATGGAGAGAGACGGGGTGGCAGAAGCCGAAATGCCTCAAAAGCCATTTAAGTGTTACATTGCAGGATTTTCAGTCCTTCTCATTATGTAAAAGTAGATAAATATAGACATTATTCTCAACACTACCCTATAGTATCACAATGGTCCAAATGCCAGAGCTTACAGATAATGTCATCACAGTGCCTAGAAACTCGAACTGTAATATACCGTAGCATTTTCTTGGTGTTTTTTAAAGTTTCTTTCCACAATACAAGGCTCCCTCTGCCTCTTGTTTCTTGGAGAATTTGCCCCACTAATGAGTCTTCCTTCCAGTGGGACTCAGTCATTTGGGGAACAGTCTTAGAAGCACATATCAACCAAGGAAGAAACTTCCTGGATATCTATTGCCCACTTCCCCAGGTATAATAAACACTAAAGGGGGGGAAAATTGAAAAGAGCTGCCACTGGTCAACACAGAAGGGCAGTTCCAACCTAGGTTGGTGTCTTTCTTTTTCTTCCTTTTTTAAAAAATCTATTTCTTAAATAATAATAAATGCACATGATGTGTTAAATATGTATATATATATTTCAAAAGAAAAAATGGGGCACAAGATTGTCTTACAAGTCGTGCTGGCTAATTTTTAGTTTGTATTCATAAGTGGTTTTTAAAAGCCTTTTTTAAAGTGTAATTTGCATGTTCTACTTTGATTGTATGTAAACATATTTTAGAACAAAAAATGTATTTGTATTTTATTGAATATAGAGGCAAGAAAATTGTACATTGTTTGAAATGTTCTTTTTGTAACAGTTTTTATTCATAAAGCATTTTTGTACATTTAAAATGAACACGGACTTGCTGTTATTTGAGGCGTAGATACATCTGGCATGCTTTACTGTCATGCTCCTCCATGGTCTTAGATGTTGGGTTTTAAACATTTTTTCTAAAAGAAAGCTCAGTCTTTTTCGCTACCAGATCAGGTTAGCACAGTATAGAGCACTTAACTATTAAAAAAAAAAGTTAATCCTATTCATATGTTATTCATTGTGTGAAATTAAAGACATTCAATTCAGTCTAACATGAGTTGTGAATTCTTTTGTTTTATTTTCCATCTGGTTCACATCACTAAGGACTTTAATAGTATTTGGGGGGTCTTTGCTCACACCAACTGGATATAGAATCATTGAGAAAATTCTAACCAAACTTCTGCCTTTGGTAGGAATCTGGGAAGTACATTTTGGACAAGATTTGAATCTGATTTACTGGGTTACTATTCAGAATATATTACACCTGGATGTAAAGCCAAGGGCTAGATTCAAAGAATCAGTCAGACCTCTGCTGAAAGCAATCAAAGTATGTTGGATAATGTTGGAGACCCATCCTGTCCTAAATTTTTAGAAAATTATGGATGGGGATTAAGCTTTCTTACTAAATATCCCATGATGTCAGATATCTCAAGGATAGATCCCCAGCTGGATTTAAAGTTTTGAGAGATAGGAAAGGGCACCTAATCAACCACAGACAGTTATGGATCACCTAGCCAAAGTCTACCAGTCTGAACAAGACCCCGAGGACAAGGGCCAGGAGTAAGTCCTTGCTCTGAAGGACCGTATAAGGCCTGTATTTGAAAAATGAACTAGCAGTTCTAAGTGGAATGTGGCAAGTGGTAAGAGTGATGGGGCCTCCAAAGGAGCAAGGAGCCCCCACACTGGCACTTTCTTCTCTTCCCACTCTGTTCCAATTTTGCTTTTAGAGTCAAGTTGGTTTATAAAGCCCTTTTAAAGTATAATTTGCACATTGTATGTTGAGAATGTGTAAACATACATACATTTATTTATTTTCACTCTCTTTCTTTATGTAATCTTTGAGGTACTTCTTTCAAAATCCAACCAGGTATGTAGGAAATGTCAGGAGCAGCTCTCATCCCTAACTACCAATCTGTCCTGCCGTGACATTTATTAGGACTTTCGGTATTGGGAGCACCCACAGTGGAATAACGGAAGCCTGGTGGAATGAATGGAAGTCTTCAGGAGTAGATTATTAGGGAAGCCTCAGGATGGTCAGAGCACTAGCGCTTTAGGTAGCCTCCTGAGACTTAGAGAATTTAGTCAGCACTTCTAACGAAGTAGAATTTGTCCTCTTTTCCCTCACTGCCAACTATCTTGCACCGAACCGGGAAAATTTAAAGCATTATATAGTCCTCTTTCTAACTCAGGTTCATTAGACCGGTGGCATTTCTGAAATCAGCAATGACTTCCCAGAGTGCCCCTAATCTCTTCCCACCAGCAGGGACAAAGCAGTTGCCTTGGAATGGATTGGCCCATCTTTTCGGGGGTTTTAATCAGCCCACAGAGTAGCAATGTGCTGACAATGATTCTTGGGAAAGTCAGATGTGTTCACACATGGGGCTGGTATGAATCTCAGTCTACAAATAGATGGGTGGAAGGAATATATATTTTTAAATTTCTCTGCAGCTCAACATTATTAATTTTTAAGCCCCCATTCTACCAGCATAGCAGAACCCGAGTTACAAAACTAACAATCCCTTTTCGAATCTAGAGGGAAAGGAACGAAGGGTCGCTGTGAAAACCTTGCTCCAACTTCCTTCCAAATTGTTTCTCTGTTCCCCAAGTTCTTTCTACTTCCCTAGTTTCTAGGCATTTGAAGCTGAAAAGCCAGGGAAAAAAAAGCCTTTTTAATTTTTTCCCCCCTTTGCTTTCTGCTGTCAGATACATGCCCTGAGGGAATGAGCACAAACCAGCCTAGCTGCCTGTATGGGGAAGGACACCAGTAAGCAGAGCAGGGATATTGGAAATCATTTACGACTTCGAAAATTTTAACCTGTCACACACGTGATTCAGAGTGAGGACAATGAGATATGAAAAGCTAAAGGATTTGCCCAAGGTCATAGAAGGCTCTTTATAGGTCATATGAGATAATGACTGGGTGTGAATGGGATTGGGAAGGATTCAGACAATGGTGTGTACCTCCATTGTTACTACTAATGCTTTCACTTTTATGGAAAAAGCCCATACCTGGGGTTTTAATTGTTAGACAGTGGTGGCAGTACACTTCCTTAAAGTGTCAGAAGGGCTTTTGTTTACATAATTGAAGAGAAGACTAGTTCCAAAGTGTAACTGACATTTATATATGCTAAAATTGGAAAGTAACAAATTAGAAATAGTAAAACCTCAAAAGAGTTAGAAACCACACATATTCTTTCATTATTAAGCTTGATATTTTAAAATGTAATTCTCCCATTTTTAGTGAATAGAGCAGTAACACAAGAGTCAAGAGACCTGGGATGTATTTCTGGTTGGTCACTAAGGAATTTTATGCCCAGGTGCAAGCATATTGTCATTTCACTTGCTTACTCTCAAAATGGGAGGTTACACTCTTAAGGACATCTGCAGTGCCTTCCAAGTCTAAAGTCTCCAATGCTATCATTTTGTGCCTTCCAAACAGCTCCCACCTTTACTTTCCATCTTTACCCCCCACCATTGTGTAAAGCCAATGACATATTGGGGTTGTCACCTCAACATAATCTATCCTATCCTAATCTGAAGGGCATGAGGGTATGGAAGAAATTAGTGAAAAAGTAGAATCATGAGGACATATAATCATGTTTTTTCTTCCTTTCTTCCATAATTCCTTCCCTTTACACATTGCCAAGCACCAAAAATGTAAGGATGAGCAAGGAAGACAAGTTTTTGCTGAGCTTTATTTAAGCAAATCCAGATCGTGAACTTCCTGCTCCCAGACTCTGCCTGTCCAACTTCTCAACTTTTTATTTATTTTTATTTTTTTATTTAAGTTCAAGTTAGTTAACATACCATGTAGTCTTTTAAAAATTTTTTTAATGTTTATTTATTTTTGAGAAAGAGAGAGTAAGCAGGAGAGGAGCAGAGAGAGATGGAAACAGAATCCAAAGCAGGCTCCAGGGTCTGAGCTGACAGCATAGAGCCAGATGCTGGGCTCGAACTCGGGAACTGTGAGGTCATGACATGAGCCAAGGTCAGATGCTCAACCGACTGAGCCACCCAGGCGCCCCAACATACAGTGTAGTGTTGACTTCAGGAGTAGAAGCCAGTGAGTCATCTCTTTCCTTGTCTTTAAAGTTCAATTCAAACCCCACCTCCTCTGGGAAGTCTCATGGCCACAACCCACAAACTCTAAAACCGTTCTTTGGGTTATTGTTCTTAGTATCGCATGTGACAGAGTATAATCCTCAGCCAGGGCTGCATGTCAGGTAGGGCAGGTTGTTCCCTGCAAAAGCAGGCCTGGCTGAGAAAGGAAGTGGGGGCTGAAATTATCCTGCACATTCCTTGTCAAGCTGTGCACCCTTGGTGTGGCATCTGCACCCCAGATCGGCATCTTTTTCTCATTCTCACAAAAGTGATTTTGTGAAAACAAAAGCTTAAGAAGAAATTCGAGCTCTGTGTATCTCTGGAAGGTAGACATGATCTCTGTAACAGCTTCTTTTCAGACTATCTATGCTGCCCTTCTGAGACCCCCAAGACCCTGTACTCCAGAAGACCCTAAATCCATCCCCAAACTAAACAATTGCAAGAACACAGTGAAACCAGGTGTGATAGTTAATTTTGTGTGTCAGCTTGACTGGCCACAGGATGCCTAGATGAAACATTGCTTTCGAGTGTGTCTGCAAGGGTGTTTTCAGGTGAGATTAG
The DNA here is from genome assembly GCF_008692635.1 of Crocuta crocuta. Taxonomy (NCBI): domain Eukaryota; kingdom Metazoa; phylum Chordata; class Mammalia; order Carnivora; family Hyaenidae; genus Crocuta; species Crocuta crocuta. The sequence continues at coordinate 19,480,786 of NW_027532203.1, read as the reverse complement.
AGTTTGAATCAGTCAACTGAGTTAAGTAGATGGCCCTCCCAGGTGTGACTGGGCCTCATCCGGTGCCTCCAGGGTCTGAATAGAACAGGAGGAGGAGGAGGAGGAGGAAGAGGGAATTCACCTCTTTTTTTCCTGCCTCACTGCTGAGATGAACACCGCAGAGCACATCTTCTGCCATCAGAGGATGAGGATTCACACCATTAGCTCCCCTGGTTTTCAGGCCTGCGAATGTGGACTGCTTTACACCGCTGGCTCTCCTGGGCCTCCACCTTGCAGACGGCAGACTGTGGAACTCCCCTGCCTCCATTACCATGTAAGCCAATTCCTATAATAAATCAATCTCTCTCTCTCTCCCTGTGTCTATATATAAAGATAATCTCCTGTCGGTTCTATTCCTCCTGTGCAGAGCCCTGACTAATATACCAGACAACAGCTTTGTGCAAATGTGTCAGGTGGTTTCAGAGTCACTTCCCCATGAATATAATTTGCTAAGCTAGTAGATGTCTGATGTCTCAGAAGTTCTCCAATATGCCAAAGACTTTTGAAACTTTCATTTGGAAAGAATTTTAAATTCAGGGCAGGATGCTCAGGAATACGTCCGGTGCAACCCTCCCCTCACCAGATGTGAACATGCTATGTAGCCACAGTTCAATAACAAAGCCAAGAAATTGACATTTGCACAATTAGCAGAGCTCATTCAGATTTTACCAGCTATGCATGAACTCATGTGTGCTTGTGTGCGAGCACACAGATCTCTGCAGTTTTGTCACATGTACAGCCCTGAATAACCACCCCCACGATCAGTCAGTACCACCATCACCGCAAAGATTTTCCTCTGCTAACCACTCCTTCCCTCACCATCCTAATCCCTGGCAACCACTAATGTGTGCTCCATCTCAACAATTTTCTTATTTCAAGAATGTTACATAAATGGAATCGTGCAATATGTGGCCTTTTTAAAATAAAGTCTATTTTTAGAACAGTTTTAGATTTACAAAAAGTTGTGAAGATGGTACAGAGACTTCCCATAAACCCTGTAACAAGACCAGTTTCCCTTGTTATTAACATCTTACATTATGGTGTGGCATCTATGTCACAATTAATAAAACAAATGATTATATTATTATTAACTATATATTATTCAAGATGTTTTTAATTTTTAGCTAACGTCCACTTTCATGTTCTGGAATCCCTTCCAGATTACCATATCACATTTAGTCATGTCTCTTTAGGCTCCTCTTAGCTGTGACAGTTTCTTAGACTTTTCTTGTTTTTAATAACCTTGATGATTTTAAGGAGTAGTGACCATGTATGTCCCTCAGTTGGGTTTGTCTTATGTTTTTTTCTCATTAGACTGGGGTCAAAAGTTCTTGAGAAGATGATCACAGAGGTAAAGTGTACTTACTATCAAGACTTATCCCCGCTGATTTTTAACCGTGACCACCTGGCTGAGGAAGTGTTGGTCCAGTTTTCTCACTGTTATTTCCAGTACCCCCCTCCCTTTTCATACTTTGTTCTTTGGAAGGAATTCACTACGTAGAACCCACACTTAAGATACAGAGAGCTATGGAGGCTTTTGGCTGGTTTAGTCAGTAGAACATGTGATTCTTGATCTCAGTATAATGAGCTCTAGCCCTACATTGGGTGTGGAGCTTACTATGGAAAAAAAAAAGAAAAGAAATGAAAAGTATGCTTTCTCCTTCAGGGCTGGGTATCTACATAAGTTATTTGAAATTCTTATGCACAGAGGAGTGGGCTTTTTATACTTTTGATTCTGGAACAATTTTAGGCTTGGGGCACCTGGGTGACTGTTCGTTGAGCATCTGACTTCCACTTAGGTCATGATCTCGCAGTTCATGGGTTCAAGCCTCCCGCTGGGCTCTGTGCTGGCAGCTCAGAGTCTGGAGCCTGTCTTGACTTCTGTGTCTCCCTCTCTCTCTGCCCCTTCCCTGCTTGCACTCTGCCTCTCTCTCTCTCTCTCAAAAGTGAATAAACATTTAAAAAAATAAATAAATAATTTTAGGCTTACAGAAAAGTTGCTGAAACAGTACAGGGTTCTATTTAATGTCTTTACCCAGCTTCTCCTAATGTTAACATCTTACATAACCATAGTACAATTATCAAAATTAAGAAATTTTTTTAATTTTTGAACAGTATTTATTAGCTGACATAGACTTGAGATTTCATCAGTTTTTCCAAAAATATCTTTTTATAATCTTTTTAAAAATTTTAACTGTGGTAAAGTACACATAACATTTGCCATCTCAACCATTTATTAAATAAGTTTTTAATGTTTGTTTATTTTAATGTTTGTTTATTAAATAAGTTTTTAATGTTTGTTTATTTTTGAGACCTGAGCTGAAGTCAGATACTTAACAGATGGAGCCACCCAGACAGCCCTCAACCATTTTTAAGTGCACATTTCAGTAGTGTTAAGTATATTCACACTGTTGTGCAAATAATCTCCAAAACTTTTTAATCTTGCAAAAATGAAACTCAGTATCCATTAAACAACAACTCCCCATTCTCCCTACCTCCCAGCCCATGGAAACCACCCTCCTACCTTCTGTTTCCCTGAGTCTGACTACTCTAGATATCTCGTATAAGTGGAATCATACAGAATTTATCTTTTATACCCATTTATTCATTTATTCAATGTTTTATTTATATTGATATGGACTCATGCATATTGATTTTACATTCTGGGTTACATTCTAATACCACCTGATTTTTTTTGTTGTTGTTTCTTACATTATTTGAATCATAACCATTGGGAGTTCTTTCAGTTGGCTCCTATATTCCTTTGACATTTCCCCATCATCACGTGTGCTCATTTTTTTTCAGTAGGGGGTTGGCAGCACTATTTTACCTTTTGGCATTATAAGATGCTCTAGGCTTATCTTGTATATTTCCTGTGCCAGTCCTATAATTCATCTTTTTTCTAAGGATCTAAGCTCCTTTGATTAAAGAATGGTATTAGAAGCCAAGTATGGGCACTAGGTTTGCATATTGCTATTGGTGTACCATAACTTCTTGGGCCTCTTAGCTGGCAAAACAAAGACATCTATATGTTTATACCAACCAATGTATGTACACTATGTACAAATATTTTTATATGCAACCATCTGCATCTGCATTAAGAAAAACATGAGTCTAAACTGGTATCTCTAAGTCTAATATGTCACCACGTGAGTATTCGAGCTTTTTTCTCTTGCTCATCTATAACCTTCTATTCCAACAGTGAAAAACCTGTTTCTCATTATGTGCCATTCATTTACTCAACTGTTTAATTCCCATACAGGAGTATCAGAGTGGTTGACTTACACCTGTCCTTTAAAATTGGCTTTTTGTCTTTCACATAGCATAATTGTTTTGAGATTTATCCAAGTTCTGTGTTTCAGTAGTAGGTTTCATCTCATTGCTAAGTATTCTTATTGCATGGATATACCAGGGTTTTTCAACTATTAACCCATTGAAGGATGTTTGGGTAGTTTCTAATTAGGAGCTATTATAAATAAAATTAGGAGCTATGAACACTGATATATAAGTAACTAGGTGAAAATACATTTTAATTTATCTGGGAAAATTGCCCCAAACTCCAATTGCTGGATATATGGTAAATCCATTTTTAGTTGTTTTTTAAAAATTTTTTAAGTCTATTTCTTTTGAGAGAGAGAGAGAGAGAGAGAGAATGCATGCATGCAAGCAGGGGAAGGGCAAAGAGAGGGAGAGAGAATCCCAAGAGGGCTCTGTGCTGATGCAGGACTGGACTCAGGAACCATGGGAATATGACCTGGGCCAAAATTAAGAGTTGAATGCTTAACTGATTGAGCCACCCAGGTGCCCTCCATTTTTAGTTTTGAATGGAACAGATAAGCCATTTTCGAGAGTGGTGATACCATTTTACATTCCCACCAGCCATGTATGAATGATCCAGTTTCTCTGCATCCTCATAGGCATTTGATGCTTTTTATCACTGCCTTCCACTTTAGCCATTCTGATAGGTACATAATCATAACTCACTGTGGTTTAAATTTGCATTTCTATAATGGCTAATAATGCTGAATGTCTTTTCATGTGTTTGCTGCCTGTATATCCTCTTTAAAAATTTTTTAATGTTTTTATTTTATTTCTGAGAGAGAGAGAGAGACGAGCAGGGGAGGGTCATAGAGAGAGGGAGACACAGAATCTGAAGCAGGCTCCAGGCTCTGAGCTAGCTGTCATCACAGAGCCCCAGACGGGGCTCGAACCCACAACTGTGAGATCATGACCTGAGCCGAAGTTGGACGCTTAACCGACTGAGCCACCCAGGCGCCCCTGTATATCCTATTTAGTGAATTGTCTATGCATGAATTTTGCCCCTTTTCTAATTAGATTTGCTCTCATGCTGAGTTTTGAGAATGTTTTATATATTCTAAATATAAGGCTTTATTGGGTATGTGACTTGCAAATATTTTTTTCCTAGTCTGTAATTTGTCTTTTCACTTATATTTAAAGTCTTAAAACATGAGTGCTATTCACATTTTAGCATGAGGAAACAGGCTCAACAAGATAAAGGACTTGTTTTTTAAATACACAGTCATTAAGGGCATAGCTGGGATTAGAACTTGTACATGCTAACTCTTAGCCAAGTACTTTTCTTTAATAGACCATAATCTTGGTGATGTCACACTTGGTAATGTGTTTCTTTTTTTCATGCCGAAGACTCTTTGAATTAATAGACTGTTATTTTGGAAGAAACCTGAGAAAGATTATAGCTCAAGTCCTTCCATTTACAAATGATAAAACTGAGCACAGCAAGATGAAATGAATCAGACGTATTCACGTTTACTAATTAATAATGGAACCCAGCCTAGAGCCCAGGACCTGGACTCCCAGTCTCATCTTTTCCCTGTCCTACCATACCCTCCCTTGGTATTCCTCAAATCTCCCCATTGTTAGCATGGTCACATCCTAAGAGCTTAGAGGGAGAGAAGAAAATGACCTGAGAGCTTAGAAAGGAGCTCTTCACCTGGGACAGGTGAGGGAAAGTGGAGAAGTGTCCTAGAAAATAAATGGCACCGAAGGCAGTGATCTGGGCAAAAGAAGAGCCTTGGAAACTTCATCTGTGAGAATGCATGGGGACTGACTGATGGGGCCTGTGAATGTTATCTCTGCACCTCCAAACACATACTTATTTCCCTGCAATATCTATGGCAATCTTAATAGAGGCTGTTTGTGCCTAATAATTTATGGTTCTCTTGATTTGAAATACTGAAATATATTTTTTTACTAAGTAAATTTTCCTCAGTGCAGCACTTTATGTATATACATCCCATTGTTCTATCACCACCCTCTACCCTCTCACACCCATCCAGGAACACACTCATCTTTTTAAAAATTTTTTTTGTTTATTTACTTTTGAAAGAGAGAAAGAGACGGAGTGTGAGCAGGCAAGGAGCAAAGAGAGAGAGAGAGAGAGAGACAGAATCCAGAGCAGGCTCCAGGCTCTGTGCTGACAGCTCAGAGCTGTCAAACCCATAAGCCATGAGATCATGACCTGAGCCAATGTTGGATGCTTAACCAACTGAGCCACCTAGGCACCCCACAGGTATGCACGCATCTTAATGCAGGCTGGGATGGAGTGGTGATGACCGAAATAGCTAGGAAAGAGGCTTTGTTTCCCTTTCTACCAGAGTTACAGCCTTTGGCTTAAGAGAGTGTCAGTTATATGTTGTGTTCTTGGTGACCAAGGAAACCTACATGATTTGAAATAACTATGAAAATCCCAAAGGCTCTCTAAAACTGTCTGGGTCCCTGGGGACATTTCTCTTTAAATTTTATATTGTAAAATAAAGCTCTTTAAAACTTCGTATTGCAAAATAAAACAGAAACCACATAGGATATATGGTTTCTTGAGTCATTGTAAGGTAAACCCTCTATAAGCACCACCCATGTCAAAAAATAGAAACCATTAAGCTACCCCAGAAGTGCTTCCATGCTCCTCATCACAACTCAGCCAATCCCTCCTCCAAAAGTCTCCAGACTTATACAGAAATCATATCAGTGCACTTTATGGTTTTATCAGCCAAGTGTACATCCCTGGACATGAACAGTTAGTCTTAACCATTTTTTAAAAATTTGGTATGATTTTTAGGTCTCTTTGAATCCACATGTCTCCCCTTCATCCCTTACTCTTCTTTACACATTCCTGTTGAAAAACCTTGGCTATATGTCCTGCAGAGATGCCCATGATGTGGATGGTGCTCATTCCTGGTATACTTCAGCATGTTCCTCTGTCCTCAGAGTCCCCTGCACGTTGGCAGCTAGATCCAGAGCTGGTTCCAGAAATAGGTGGATTCAGGTCTGATCCCTAAGGACAGATTGTAGGCGGAATTGTATCCATTTATCAAGAGGCACATACTGTCTGGTTGTCTCTCTGTATTGTTAACAGCTATTGATGCTTGATGCCTGGAGCTATTCAATTTAGGGATTGAAAAGTGGTAACATTTTAATATGTCATTACTTTTCACTGATTAGTTGGCATGGTTTTATAAAGAGGTTCTTTCCCTTGTCCCCTTTTCAGTTACCTCCTGGTATAGTTTATGTAAGAAAAGCAAAATAAATACTTGATTCTTCCTTTTATTTTCAGGAAAATGAATTAGTTCTCTACCATCCTCCAAAGGTGACCAACTAATCCTTTTTAATATTATTTTGAACTCAGGGACTTAAACTTATTTGAAAGGTTTTATTCCATTCCAATTATTATCATTATTAAAGCTCAAATTAGCCCATCTGTGGCCAGTTGGAGTCTCTTCAAGTTGGCTCTTGAATCCTTTTTGTATAACCCCAGCAGTTTCATATAACCTGGTAGGCTTTGATAGCTTCTTGGCTATCTGATGTGACAAGATGTTCTAAGCTTATTTTGTAATTTTTTCTGTTCAGGCCTTAAACGAGGCATTTCTCTAGGAGCTCTTGTTTTGTCTGGTTTCATATTTAAGTGAGAAATGGTATTTCAAGACCAAAATCTGAGCGCTAGGGATAGAGAGATAATCTGAAATAAATTTGAACTGAAAATATTAGTATGAACTAGATGTGTGTGTGTGTGTGTGTGTGTGTGTGTGTTCATACTGATACTTCTAAACCATATTCACTTCAAATTCCTGAATTTGAATGGAAGAGGTTTTACTAAAACTTATGTCCATGTTTTTCTTTCCTATCCAGAATCTTAAGGACATAAAGGCAAATGAAATAGAAAAGCCATAATTATTCATTTTTTCTACTCCATATCATGTATACAACAGAGTCAGTGGAATAACCTAATGCCATCATCAATATGATTTCTAAAAAGTGGGGAAAAAATAACATAAGCTTTCCTCCTTCTCCCATCTTTATAGCTGTTCTATGTCCACATTATTAGAACATAAAGAGCACATATACTTGCTCCCTTTTGACATACATTTAATCTTAGTTCTAAAAGTAGCTGATTATTTAGTACTTACCACCAGAATTCAGTCAATATCTCTAGTCATTCTGGTGTCTGAAGCTCAAAATCACGTAAATTCTTAACAAAAGATCCTTAGGAGTATAATTTTCTGGGTTCTTGCAGGTAAATGGATCGGTGCTCTTTACACTTACAAGTCCATTGTTTGTATATAAAATCCTTGTCTCACATCTTCTTTGTATCTTTGAAATAGATCTCCTCTGGCATGAAATGCTATTTTTGAAAATTATGACCTAATGTCTTTTCCTTGGAAGTCTCTTGCATTTTCTTTTTCCTTAAAATACAAATGTTTTTATAGAGTATATTTTGGTGTTCGTCAATATTCTCTTTAAATGTGTGACTTAAATTTTAAATTTTTTCTGAAACATATTTTTTTAGTATTTATTCTGTTTCTTTGTTTTGTTTTTCTTCTTCAGGGACTCCTGTTACCTTCCAGGATCTTCTTTGTGTAGGTCCAATTTTAGTCACAATATCACATATCCTTTTTCTCTCTTTTTAGAAAAAATTTTTAATGTTTTATTTATTTCTGAGAGACATAGCATGAGCAGGGGAGGGTCAGAGAGAGAAGGAGACACAGAATCTGAAACAGGCTCCAGGATCAGAGCTAGCTGTCAGCACAGAGCCTGATGAGGTGCTCGAACCCACAAATTGTGAGACCATAACCTGAGCCGAAGTCGGACGCTTAACTGACTGAGCCACCCAGGTGTCCCTCCTTTTTCTCTCTTGATTTTACTTCCTTTTTATTTCAAATTTGTTTTTTCCACTTAACCTTCGATTTCTCTGCAAGTATTTGTGTTTTGTGTTTATTTGCTCTGGTATTTTCATATCTTTTGTGTTCATTTTCATTTTTGACATATTTTCAGTGATTTCAAATCTGTCCTTGTCACTTCATTTCTGAGGTTTTCTAATTCATGCTATTCTTCTTTTGTGTGTTTTAACATTTACTTAATATCTTTTAGTTCATTTTGAAATGGTAAGCTGGAGTTTTGTTTTGTGGACATTTCTTACTGGTATATTTTATTCTACCTCTTAATTCTCTTTTTACCTTAATAGATTTTAAAGGATTTAAAAGTTTATACTTTTCTGTTTCTAATTTTTATTTCAAATTAGTTTTCCTAAACTTTTAGAAAGAGAAGAGAGTGAGGACAGTTTTTTTAATTCTGCATCACTCTATCTTCTGCTGTTTCCTTATCCTGTTAATCATGTTGGTTCACTTTAAATGACACAAGGATTTGGCATGACTATATTCTCAAGTGTATTCTCAGTGGCCACAGTGCTAACTATAGGCTAGAATTTAAGGGGCCTAGAGGCCATCTGTGCTTACAAGTTAAGGTAGTCTCCACCTTTATCTATGGATCTGATATGCAAAATGAAAGAAAATGACTGGCCCAGGACACCACTATTGGAGGAGTTAAAAAGAGAAAAAGAATGTATCTCAGTGAAAATAAGACCCAAGCCTGACCTTAAAGTGCAGATGTAGGCTGCTGGAAAGGGCAAAGAAGAGGCATCCCCTGGCATGTGTCATAAACAGGAGGAGGAAAATATAAGCAAATATGCTGTAGGTTATGCATATACTATGATCGTAGAACAAAGAGATCCTACTGGATGGTGGGGGAAGAGGAAGAAAGGATCAGTGGGGAATAGAAGTGAATAAATAGGAAAGCATCATAATGTTAAAAAGAAAGAAAATTGGGGCTGAAATTGCTGAGCATTTATGATACATTTTAAAAACAATAAACCAGGATTCAAAATTCCAGAGAGATTGGTTTATGGTTTATGGTCCAAGTCTTATATTTTCATTATGTGCTCCCTTAAATGCTTAGTACTGTGCACATAGAATACTCTCAAATTTGCTGATTCAACACAAAAATAAATTACCATAGGCCCCCTCCATAAAAAGTCTGTGGGAGCCAATATAAATACAGTGGCCATAACACAGGTGCTGGCCCTCAAGGAAAGTACATCCAGTGATGGCTCACATAATGAGATAAAACATTCACAAACCAGTGTAGCTATGAATTACTATCCCTCAATTAAAAAAAATGAAACAATACAATACACTTCTTTTTAATATTTTTAAAAGATGTTCTTTTCAAGAGCATCATTTTTAAGAACTTACCTATGTGAAGAAAGCAAAGAGCAAATGACTTTAAACTCATATAGAGGTAAATGTCAGTACTTAATAAGTACTATTTTTCTCCATCTGCCACTCATTCCTTCCTTTTTTTTTTTTTTTACCACAAGTGCAATACTGCTTCCCCTAGACCAGAAGGGTTGGCAAACTATGGCCCATGGGCCAAATCCTGCCTGCTGCCTGTTTTTGTATGACCTAGAAGCTAAGAATGGTTTTTACATTTTCAAATTGTTGGGAAAAAATTCAAAAGAAGAATAATATTCCATGTCCCATGAAAATTACATGGAATTTAAATTTTAGTGTCTGTCTATAAAGTTTTATTTAAACCAAGCTCCATTCATTCATTAACATATTATCTGTGGCTGCATTCCCACTACCACAGAGTTGAGTAGTTACAGCAGAGAAATACACAGCCCACAAAGCCTGCAGTGTTTACTACCTGACCCTATAAGAAAAAGCGTGCTGGCCCCTGGCATAGACTAACCTAACTATTGGTCAGCAGGAAGTTAAAACAGATTGTGTGCACGTGATTCAGCTCATTAGGAACACTGCCTTGTAGCATTTTACTCAGCTCCAAAGAGCGAACAATAATCCCATCTCATTTTTATAACTTCCTATCCCAGTCACTTTCATCCTATGCTTCAGGGGCCCCTCAATCACCGGGGCTTCTAGTTCCTAGATTAGGCTGTATGTACAGGTTTCTCACTATCTGAAAGCAATATGTTCCTTTCAAACCTTTCGTAAGCTGAAACAGTGTGAAGTGAAGAAGCTGCTACCATTAATTTATATGGAAAAGTGTTTGAGCATTCTTAGACCTCTCTTAGGCTTTTCTGATACCTTAGGACACATCTTGCTAATGGATGCATGAGAATCAATTGAGATAAAACATCTGGGCACAGTTTAAAGCTCTGACGGTTGATGCCAAAATGCTGAGCATGGTTCCTGGGGCAGCTCATGCTGCTCAGGCTGCAGAACAATGAATGCTACTTTTTGCATTTCTCCTTTTTTTTTTTTAAATAAAAGCAAATATCCTCTTCGAATTTCTTTTGGTTAGCAAAAACTGGTACTAATGTAGGTCTTTCATAAAAGCGAAGTGGTATAACACAAACTTTCAGAAAGCAAGAGATAACTGTATTTGGCCAATTCTTACTGACCCCTGGATACTGCCATTGTGTCTAGGTTTCCAGTCCAGTTAAAGCCTCCTGGCCTCCAGAATTCCTTCCTGTGTTCTACCAGGTGATGACAGGTGCCTCTCTGCTCTGTGGAGCCTTTAGGCACTAAAGCCAGGTAATCTGGTTCCGATTAATAATTGTCTCTTACTATTTCCGCTCTTGTGGAAGTACTCATGCCTAAGGTAAACACCTCTTTAAAAGCACAGCCTCTGTTGAGGATTTTGTTCCATCCCTCCTATCAAATGCTAGTCACAGCCCCATTGGAGATGATCAGTATGTATTTGTTGATTGACTAACTGATCGATTGACTGAACAGTTGAGCCATTGAGGTGTCAGCCTGGGGCAACAGAGGGATCAGAAAAGCCTTTGTATGAACACTGTGCCTTGGGCAATATTTGCTTTGTGCTCTTCCTCCTTGTAGTTCCTCTGGGTTCCCTGGATTTGAATAGTATTTGAGGAGAGAAGATGGTGCATGTGAACCAAAGAGCTCACTAGCCTCCATCTGCCTTCAATTCTCAGACTGGGGGAAATATTTCCAGAAGGCCTGGTGCATGAGAACCTGACGTGGTGACAGAACGTTCTGTCTCCCTCTTATTACATGAGCAGCACACAGAGTTTCTACAGGCTCATAAATCCTGAGGGCCTTTTCCAGCCGCAGCACTCGGGCCGCTGGCCCCCATTCCAGGAAACAAACACTTTGAAACCCCCATCAAAAGGGAACACTGTGTTTCTGCACATCCAGGCCCACTGTGGGCTGATTTCTCCCAGCGCAGGTAGGCTGGGCCGGCCAGTTAAGCCACATGTGCTTTATGCTTCCTAAGCTCTGGCCTTTTGGAAATCTGTAGAAAAATTCAATAGCCCAACACTGTTCAGTGGTATGTTTGGTGAACTGAAGTATGTATTATGAATTTATTAAATTTTCCAGGAGAAAACCCAGGAAAGTGTTTCCCAGGGGGTAACACAATGTGGTGACTCAAGACGGCAAGTGGGGAAGACCAAGTGCCCCAGGAAGGCCCAGGTCAAACCTGAAGAATCTGTGGTGGGCCCTACGTGAGGGCCTCTCCAGCTGGCTGCTTTGAGGGATCTCCCCTGGCTGCCAAGGGGAAGAAAGTCCTGTAGATGGAGGGAGGGTGAAGGGAGGAGATAAGTGAAAACTCCCTGGGGTTCTTGTTCTCTCTCTCTCTGTCTCACACAAACATGTGGGTACACACACACACACACACACACACCACATCAACATCAGCACCCCTTCACACACTACCCGCCCACCATACCAGGAAGCTCTTTGGTCTTGGTTTTGCCTTCTCTTCTGCTTCTTTTGCCATCAAGATTTGTGGTGTTCCTGGCCACATCTGGAGCATTTAGTTTTGGCAACACATTAAAAAAGACATGTAGCAGACAGAGTATTATATATTGGCTTGAAGGCAGAGCACTAGATATGAGAACTTGGGCAAGCACTACAGTCAATTCCCTCTTCTGTAAAATGAGAGACTGTAGTATTGACCTCTCAGTGTTACCATGAGAGTAAAATAAGACAATAGCTGTGAAAGTCTTTCATTAACCACAACACAAGTGGAAAACATTATTAGTATGCCTGGCAATGTTATGTAAGCTGCTACTGTTAAACTTGCTACCACTATGACTTCTTGTCTTGCTAATACTACCAGTGATTTTCATCGAAGGGATAGATGACAAGGGTAAAGAATCTGGAGGGGCATCTGGGTGGCTCAGTTGATTAAGCGTCTGACTTCGGCTCAGGTCATGATCTCACAGTTGTGGGTTCAAGCCCCGCATCGGACTCTGTGTTGACAGCTAGCTCATAGCCTGGAGCCTGCTTCGAATATTTGCCTCCCTCTCTCTCTGACCCTCCCCTGCTCATTCCCCCCCCCCTCAGAAATAAATTTAAAAAATTAAAAAAAAAAAAAAGAATCTGGAAACCACATCATACCTGAGAGGAATGGTTGAATAAACCAGCTGGAATTGGTACAAGGAGAAATCTCAGTGGGAAAATTACTATCTTCAAGGATCTGAAGCTTTGCCATGTAGAAAAGGAGGTAGCCTTGTTCTGAGTCCCTCCAGTGAAAACTCAAGACAACAGAAAATTACTAGGAAAAATATTTTATTAAAGGACAAGAAGAATTTGCTTTTAATGTAATTGTCAAAGAATGCAAAATACCACCTTGGGTCATGGTGAAGACATTGTCTTTGGAAATGTTGAGGTGGAAAGAAATGAGCATTTCTATGGAAAGACTGTTACTTATGCAACAATCTCTCTGGATGGCACACTGAATGGCAGGCAGTGCTTTAGATGCTCTCTAAGATAAGATAAGATAAGATAAGATTAGCGCATTGGGTAGAGGTTGAATGCATGCCATGGCTGTCATTTCTTGTCACTTCTATCATTCTGAGTCTTCTAGAATACTATGACTTCACAGGTGTGCAATTAAGAGGAGATAAGGGGATAATCAACCTGTTTTTGACCTGCATGTAGATTCTTCCTTCAACTTGGCCCTGGTAGTAGAGAATGGGTCATGGAAGGAGCCTCTAAATCCCTGTGAATCCTTTTCCCCTAACTGAGCAGCTCTCCTTGACTGAGAATTGTCCGTACTTTTGCAGTGAATTTCAGGGTCTGGCTGTCCTGGGAACTGAACTTAGAAGCTCCTAAACCCTCTTGGAGCTTCTGCAAGGTAAGCAGCAAGGTTCTTGCACCCATGCAAGGATGACAGCAAACAGGATGATGTAACTCCCCCCTGCCTAAAATACATCTCCTCTTGCCCTGGAGGTAGCCTGCAATTCCTCCAGGCAGCCTCTCTTAAAAATGCAAATATTCCTGACAGGAGTACACAGTACTGCCTGTATTCAGGCAGCCAGCAGTTCTAAAATTCACCCTCCAAAAATCTCATCTGGCCATCTCCTTCTTCCTCCATATCACCTCTGCCTCTGCACATCTTATCTAAACAGCAGCAACAGCCTTCTGCCCTCCCCACCATTAACCCTCTTATCCCGCCTATGAATGAAACCTCCATGATAGTCTCCTTTTCCACAGACTGCCACTTGCTCATTGACCTTCAGTGACTCCCTGTTGTTGAGACCATGGTCTTTAAAGGGACCAGGACCTGGGAAGGAAATACTAGAACTTCCATGAATATATTTTTCTAAAAAGCAGGAAAAATTAATCTTTAGATAGTAGCAACATATAGATCAACAGAGAACCTTTATCCAGTCCTTTGTCTAACTGTCAGGGGTTACTTAGGGCTCCTGTGGTATTTACAAAGTAAGGAGGTAGCTCATAGGAGTTGAGTACCATTTGCATTAGTGTACTCAGAAACTACAGACCCTGGGATCAGAGACACCTGGATTCAGTCACATTCTGCTGTTTCCTAGTGGTGCTACCTTGAAAAGTTAACTTACATCATCTTTCAAAACCACAGCTTCCCCTTCTGTAAGATGAACTAACAGACTTACCTCATACTCTTGTGGTAAACATTAAATGAGATAATGAATGATTTTTTTGGTAATTACTAAGACAGTACTCCATCAATGTTAGCTATTTTACCAATACTATAATACAAAATTGCCTAATTTATATTTTTGTCCAGGGTTGTTTTTTAGTAAAATATATAAAATGCTAGTATTTGAATGCCTGAAGGAATCAAAGATCATCCTGAATTGGACAGTAAATGCAGAAATCTGCATGTGAGGTGGGATTTGTAGAAGGGAGGATGTATACTACTGAGATGTATGCCATCATGTTTATAAAACCACATGGCAAACGTCCAAAGTATCTATTCATTCATCTATCCTCTTTCCCACCCTCTCTCCCCTTCCTTCCTCCTTTCCTTCCTCCCTTTCTTCTTCCTTCCCTTCCCTTTCCTTCTTTCCTTCCTTCCTTCCTTCCTTCCTTCCTTCCTTCCTTCCTTCATTCCATCCTTGTTTCTTCTTCCTTTCAGTCAGGATTAGAAGAAGCAAGAGAACTGCACAGCTGGGGAGAGGAGCAGAATCTAGCATTCGTGGACCATTTCCTCAAGTGCATGAAGCTCAGTTCCTAAATGAAACCCTGAACCATAAGGGCTACAGATGGGTGGGATGGTGGTTTGAGATATCTAGGGTGTGTGGAGTTTGCTATTTTACAAAAGAGTTAAATCTAATAGTAATTGAGGGAAGCAGTTGAATCAAAAGGAATTATTTGCTAGGCAGTTTCAAAACCAGAAAATGCTTAAAATGCAAACCACAAAATGAAGAAACCTCAAAGGTTAATGAAAACCTGCAATAATAGACAAAGGAAATGAAGAATTGCAACAGAGCCCTCCTTCCAAATCTATTAAGCAGTCATACCAACATCCTTCCAAATGGGGAATGCTGTCCAGCTCCATTTATTCTACCTTGAAAATGCTGAAATAGGGACAAGATGTTAAGATAAAATGCCTCAGTGTCTTCTCTTCACTAGACCAAGTATAAAGACACTAGTCCCTCCAAACATTGCTGAGACAGCACAGGCTTGTGCAGCTATGCCTGGTAGGTGTCCCATGAGGATTTGTTGAATGAATTAGAGCTCCTGGGTCTAACCAGTCAAAGTCAGACATTTACTAAGAACTAGAGAGAACAGGAGTAGCTAAACTGTGTGGTAGATTTAAGGTAGAACCAAAAATACTCATCCAGGGAAGGCATTTAGACGTCAAACAATCAAAAGTCAGAGAAGTAACCGTAAAATATTAAAAGTAGTGACAGGAGGCTAGAAAAATCAAACTGGTTAATAGGTTCTAGATTGAGAAGAGAGAAAACAGTGCTGTAAAGGGCACACGTTCAAGATTCAGGAATTCAAGAGTGTGTCCTCGTCTGAAAAAGAGGAGGACATGCAGCTCTAAGAACAGACCTGGGGCTGGTAGATATGGGCCCAGAACTCAAAGAAGAGTGAGTTGCCCCTGGATGGTTAGGATTTATGCTTCATGGCCCCCAGCCTTACTTCCTTCAGAATGAATTCTTAAAACAGTGCTGTGTTCCCTGTACTGTAGTCTAGCAGTGGATGCCTGAAAACCAAGAATTGTGACTTCCTGTCAGTGCCTAGCCCAGTGCCCTTTGAGAAGTCACTGAACTACATACATTACAGAGGTCAAAGAAAGAGTCTGCATGACACAAAACATTCAGGGAATGGGAGGAAAAGGAAGCCAATGGACAGATGTCAGGAGGCCTGGTTCAAGGCCTGACTCCATAACCAATTCATTTGTGGCTTTGGACAAACCTCCTATATTCTGATTTAGCTAACTCACAAAGAAGGTAAGGATAAATTATCTTATAACTTGCTCCTAGGGATATTGTAGAACCCAAGGAGGAAGTTCTATGTAGACTTTAAAGTACTATTCAGACATCAGGACTTTTTAAATTCTGACAGCAGATCATGTAGGTTTGCAGCCAGCACCATCCAGAAAGTGTGCAAATTATTTCTAAGGAAGAAATAAATTTTGGTGTTTTTGGTCTGTTTTGTTTTATTTTTCCCCCAAAAGTCTTTAACTTTTTCCTGGGAAACTGATAGTTGGCCTGATATAGGACTGGCACATACATCCTTTTCTTTACCTGGTACTAGATTTCAGATGCTTTGATGTCAGACACTCTGGTTAGCATCTCCAGCACATGCTGCATTTTCTTGTATGTCTCACAAGCTGTCAGGACAACAGGAAATTTTAGAGTTGGCATCAGAGTGTAACTCAGCCACCCTGGACTCTGTTCTCTCCAAAAGATAAGCTTAGTTGACCGTGAAGACGAATGGAGGGTAATTCTGCGGAAAATCACAGGGAATTGGCCCATTTGGGTGCCATGTTGTGGCGATCTTGTGCACATTGGGTGAATTGATTTTCAATGAAAACATCACCTCTGTCTGTTCCTTTTTGCTGACAGCACACAGAAGGAATGCTGAGCCAGGAGAAATGGTTGCAAAGTTTGGCGTGTGGTCTTCCCCACACCTCTCTACAAGTATCTCTTAGCAGAAGGAGCCTCTAGTGGGGAAAGCTCAAGTGCAGTACAATTATAGATTTGCCCTGTGTGCCTTTTCCCTCTTCTTCCTCTTTAACCATTGTTCTCTCTCCTGTGGGCCCTCAAAATTTGTTTCCATGAAAGATTCTATTATCGTTAATTAAGCCTTAGAGTAATGTATAATGCAGTGAGCCCAAACAGTGATTTAAGAGGCTCAGGTTCAGTTCTGAGTCTTCTATTGTGCATTTGAGTGCTACCATTTGCCTTCTTTGAGGCCCAACTGCTTATCATGTGCCAACAAAGTGAAGGATAATAATGCCATAGTTTCCCTATTGGCCTTATATACTTGTGAGGGTCAAATAAAATAAAAAATAGAAAGGCACTGTGACAAATGTAATGTTACAGTAATTCAGACAGGTTTTCATTATTACTGTTAGTAACAGTAATAGTATTTGTATTGGTTGTACAAGCAGTAGTAACCTGAGTAGTAGTGGTCTTTGTAGAATCCTAGAGTCTTGGTGTCAGAAAAGACCAATTTCTCACCAAATATAATATTGTATTATCTATTAACTTCATTATCATAATTACTATTTTATATGCTTCTTCCATTCTGTTTTCTCTAGGGCATTCACTGAAGCAAAACTAATGTCTTCCTATCCTCTTTCATGTTCTCCCCCATCCAAACCTGCTCTTAGGGAATGATCTGATCTCAATCAATAAAATCTAATGGTTAAAGTAGTAGAGTAAGGATCCTAAACCTAGAGAAGAAAAAAAGTAAAAAGGAAGGAAAGAGAGAGGCCAAGATAGAGAAGAGGAGGAGAATATTCTCCTAGACTTAGAAACTCTGAGGGAAGAAAAGAAGGAAAGATTATATTTAATGTCCTGGTAGGACCTGCCTGCTCCACTTCCCTAGGCCAGGAGCAATTTGGCCAGTGGTCATTTTCATGGCTGGCTTAGATTTCCTCACTATGGGAAAAGATGGCTCTTACGAAAGTCCCGACAGGGTTGGAATACAGGCGATTCTGCAGTTCAGGGTAAAATCTCTGTGTTATTTTATACAATTAATTATTTCCTCCACATTTGCCTTAGGATGCTATTTTCAGATTTGAGCCACAGGAAGTGCTAAGGCTCCCTGGGCTGAATGGATGGACTGTGTCCTGGTGATCAAAATTCATTTCCAAGTTATTTCCTGAAATGGTGTTTTGACACCTGGGTCATATGTTAGCTTTATGGAGTTCCTCTGTGACATGCAACAACAACACAGATAGGCAATAGAACATTATTCACAGGTAGGTAACTTGGGAGTTCACTGCTGCTTGTCAAACTGCATTAAGTAAAGGGAAATGTTTAAGAAATGAGATTTACTCAAATGCAAAATGCAAGCAGGTTAGCTTAATTTCCAGCTGAGAAGATCTTCTGTGGCATATATCCAGACCCTTGGTAAAGATCAACTGGGAATCAGAGAATTCCTTATTTTAGTGCTAGAGGGACCCCAAAGGATCATCTTTTTTAGACATCTCCCACAAAAAACAAAAAACATTATTATCCTCATTTTCCTGATGAGGAAACTAAGGCAAAGAAATTGAAATTAGTCATGATCAAGCAGCTGATAGGTGGTGGCCAACAGGCTCAAACCCAGGGTTCCACCCTAAGTTGAGACCTGCCTTTAACTTTTATCTGTAGTCCACCAGGGTTACTGTTACAGACAACAATGAATTACTCTTTACCCTGGGCTTAAGAAAGTTCTAGAGGTAGTGATCTTTGGCTTTCCTAACATAACAGTCAGTGTTTCCTCTGCACACATTGGGCCAGCACCATGAGCTGACAGAATAGGAAGCTGTTTAACAAGATGGACCTTCTCAGTCCTGCAGGATCTCCAACACTTGAAATACCTTCGCCTGGGGTCAACATCTCTGTCTTTATTAAATGAGAAGACTTAAAATATTAGCTTCTCTTAAAAACCTAAGAGAACAGGTGTCATACTTAGGAAAACCCAGGACCAACTGGCTGTGTCACCGACTAACTCTGAGCCCTCGGGCAATTACTCACATATTATTTAGTCTGCTTGTTTGTTAAACAGCAGCAAAACACTTATCATGTGAAGTTGGTATCTGATTAAATGAAATCTGAAGATCCCCACATAGACTATATCCAAGGATTCTATTCTGCCAAGATTGGGAAATAGGACAGTCCTTGGCTCCCTCTCACAGATCAACTCTTGAAAAGCTGTAGAAACAAGAAGCTAATATGAATTCTAGGAACTAATAACAATTACAAGTGAGGAATCCTCAGGAGACTGATGTATTAGGAGGTGCCTAGCTACAGAGGGCAGGAAGGTGTAGAATTGGAGGGAAAGGTAATATTCTGCTCTTGCTCTCTCTATATTAGCATAACTTTGGACGATGATTGCCTGTACCTTTGTGCCATAAATCTGCAACAAGAATCCAGTGACCAGGGCAGGTCAAAAGCCTTGCTGGTTGAATAACTGAAAAGTAGGTGCAAGGGGATGTTTATCCTTGGGCATTCATTGCCACCTCCATCCTCCCTCTTCCCTGTAGACAATCAGCTGATGTATTAGTTTCCTATTGCTGCCTCAATAACTTATCACAAACTCAGCAGTCAGTTCTGTATGTTACAGCCTGGGTACAGCATGGCTTATATGGATTCTCTGTGTAGTCTCACTAGGCTGAAGTTAAAGTATTGACAAGGCTGTGTTCCTTTCTGAAACTCTGGCCAAATTCAGTTCCTTGTGGTTTGGGGATTGAGGTCATGGTTTCCTTGCTGGTTGTCATTCATGGTCTGGTCTTTGCTCCTAAAGGCTGCCTGCATTTCTTATGCTTTCCATGTTGCCCCTTTAATGCTTCAAATTTCCCCCAACTTCTTTTTCTGCTGTATCTCTCTCACTTCAGCCAGAGAAAGTTCTCTGCTTTCAAGGCTCATGTGATTATATTGTGTTCACTTGGATAATCAAGATAGTCTCTGGTTCTGAAGATCTGTAATCTTAACTGCATCTGCAAAGTCCGTTTTGTCAGGTACCATGACATACATGTTCTAAGGATTAGGGCATGGACCTCCACGGGGAGATTATTCTGCCTGCCACAGCTGGTATGAATATAGGCTTATTTTTTTCAACATGAAGAGCTATTCTACCAGCTGCTCAGAGCTAATCCCTTCACCTGTGTGTGATCTGGATTCTTCCCCTCCTGCCTTCATTCATCAGTTATTTCCTCTTTAGCATGTATTCTTACACTTTCCTCAAAGCTCATTCCTTAAGCCTGTATGCATTTTCTATTACCCCATCTTTTAAAACCCTTTCTCAATGCTTTATCTCTTTTATCTTTTTTTATATTCTTCTCCAAATAATATTCTGTAATTGTCTCTATTATTCTTTCATCTGCTCACTTCTCAATCACCATAACAAGGCTTTTGACCCACAAGAGCCAAAAGAAATTTCTCCAGCACGTGTCATTAATGGCTTCCTAACTTTCTAACCCAAATGAATTCAAATCCATGATTTTTTTAATGTAATCTCTCTCTCGCTCTCTCTCCCCCTCCCCTTTTATATTTGATGTTATTTGTGATGCCCTTCTTCCTCAAATGCTCTCATCTTCTGGTTTGATGTCCTCCCTATTTCCAGATTTCTCCCATCCCTCTGGCCACTCTTGGGCTTCTCTAGCCCACTCAATTCTTTAAATGTTGGAGTTCTTCAGAGTTTCTTCTGAGGTCATCTTCTCCCGTCACCTTATACTGACTCCTTAGGCAATTTCAGCCAATTCTGAATCTTCCATTGTCATCAGTATGCTCTGGGTTCTCAAATCTTTACTATAAACTCATGCTTTGAAACTGAATTCCACACACTTATAGATATTTCCACTTGAATTCATCACTTTTCTCCAAAATCTCCCCTTTCCCTTAGTTATCTACCTATCAATTTTTATTTAAAAATAAGAGATATAATACTTGATTCCTCTTTCTTTAACTCTAAACATGAAATCAGGGACCAAGTGCTATCCAGTAGATCCTGCTTCTTTAGTGCTTATCACATTTTTACATCCTTCATCCTCATTGCTATGCATTTATAATAGCTATGGTTTTTTCAGTCCCTTTGTATGTGAGATGTTGTGTTAAACATTTTTTGAAAATCATTTCAGTTTATTTTCACAATTTTGAGAGGTAGACAACATTATTTCTGTTTTATAGCTGAGGATACACCTAAGGTATGACTAAGCTAAATAATTTGGCCTGGGTCACATAGTTTCTATGTAGCATCTCAGGTCCATTGAGTCCCTTAATCAATGTTCTTTCAAATACACTGTTGCAATTTATTGTTTGAGCTCTTAGTATTCTTCATATGGACTCTTGAAAAGTTTTTTTTCTTTTATTTTTGTATTTGAGAGAGAGAGCGAGCGCACTGGGGAGAAGGGCTGAGGGGGACAGAGAGAGAACCTCAAGCAGGCTCCACCCTCAGCATAGAACCTAATGCAGGGCTTGATCCCATGACCGTGGGTTCATGACCTGAACTGAAACCAAAGTCAGACACTCAACCAACTGAGTCACCCAGGTGCCCCTTACAAAGTTTCTCCAACCAGTCCTCCTACAATCCTCCTTGTCCTCTGCTAATCCTTCCCTCACACCTGTAATCAGAGAATGTATATAAAATAAAAATTAAATCATGTTACTTCCCGGCTTAAAACCTTTGGATTGCCTTTGCTATGCTAGGATAATTCATAACTCTTTACATAGTCTCCTTTGTGATCTGCTTTTGTCTCCAACTTATTTTCTTGTCTTATCCTATCTACTCCACCCATCAAGCTTCTAGCCACTCCCAAATTTGTTTTCTTATTTCACACTGCACCCTCCACTTGGGGTCCCCCTTCCTATCTTGTGTTCTGGAGAATCACCCACCACCATTCAATATGCTTCGGCTCAACATTCTCATTGAAAGTTTCAACCTCCTGGTAGAAATCTTTCTCTTCTTTCAAAAACAATGCAGTTACATACTCTCTTGTGTGAGTGTATCCACCATGCTCAGTACATATTTCTTTGGTTGAACTCAACATTACTGCACTCATTTGTTTATTTACATGTCCTTCCCCACTCTACTGGAACAATAAGGTCCATGGATCAAGGAACACTTATTACTTGTATTTACATTCTTAAGACAGTGCCTCTCATATGTGAGGATTCAATGATAAATGCTTGAATTCATGAAAGATAGTAATTTGAAGGCCAGACTAAACAGTCTGGATCTTATTCCCTAGACAAAAAAGAAAAAGGAAAAAGACTGAACTTCTGGGGGCATTTGCTTGCTTTTGAGCCTAAGAATGCCATGCCCAAGGCAAATTTAACTTACAGTGATGTACAAGATGGGTTGTAATGGGGAGAGCTAGGCACTGAAGAAACTTTACCAGGCCATTTCTATAGGCCAGGTAAGAGATGAAGATAAAGTAGAGGAGATCACTGGTGGTAACCCCTAACTCAGTTACATTACCAAGAGAAAAAAAATGAAAGTATTATAATGATTGTGCAATAATACACTCTCTTGATGTGACACATCCACAGGCAGAGAATATGGGAAAAACAAAATTGTCAAGAGTGATTTCACAATGCCTTTGAATTTTGGAAATGATGGGTGTGTGTGTAGGGGGGAGAGTTTATCATGTCTTTTATAAAAGTCATAAATATCCCTGGCACCAATTGAAACTAAAGGCAGCAGCCTGAGTGTTTATTTAGTTTTTATGGTCCATTTATTGTCTCATATTCCCCCTGTCAAAGATAATTATTTCTTAATTAATCATATGTAAACAGTCTATATCCTTTGCAGAACTGGCTACTTAAAAGAACATTTATCATAGCAATTGGTCCCAAAAACCCAACTGCAAATCAACCACTTTCAGCTGGTTTTGCTCTCATTGACTCCTGATCATTTTTGTGTTTCTAATGGTTTTGTAAGAGGGCAGAAGTCGAAAGGGGCCCTAGAATGTATAACATGTAGAATTGTCCATTTTTATTGTTTTTTAGGAAAAATGTCTGAAGATAGTAATAAAGAAATGAAAAAAAATATGAGTTGGGATATTGGCAATTTGTCTTAGAGTTGGTAAAAAAAAGTGATTTTATTTCATTTACAAAAAAGGCCCCATCAAGAATTTGCCCAACAGAGTATAAAGGCAATTTAGGCCAGTGAAAATGGGTACATGGGTACATAGATACATATATAATAATGGATACATGTCATTATACATTTGTCCAAACACATAGAATGTACAACACCAAGAGTGATCCTAATATAAACTATTGACTTTGGGTGATTATAATCTGTTAATTTAAGTTCATCAGTTGTAACAGATGTACCACTCTGATGGGGTGGGAGGGATGTTGATCATGTGGTAGGCTATGCATGGGTGGGAATATATGGGAAATCTTTATACCTTTCTCTTAATTCTGCTGTGAATCTAATATTGCCATAAAAAGTAGTCCTAAAAAATGTTTGCCTGAGGAGAATAGTCACCACCCTTTCCAGTCTTATGGGGTGATATTTACAAATGACTCAAAACTCCAGAAGTGTGCCAGTGCCCATCTTGGTATGGATTGTATCATCCTGGAAAGAATGTACTGAATGTTTCATCTTTCTGGATTCCCAAGTGAAGATGCAATAATACAATTCTGGCATCAAATCAAGGAACATCTAATCATTCTGTCTAGGGGTTCTTCAGTCCATTTAGAAAGTGCTGATCAGCTTTCTCTACCTCCTGTGGACAGTAGCTGATTGACATACAATATAAAGATTTAAGTACACAATATAAAGATTTAAGTTAGTCTTGAAGTCAGGATATAGAAAGGCTAATCACCTGGGAGCAGTTGTTGCCTGGAGAAATCAAAAGTACTTTATCTTAGAGGACCCCAGGCCTACATGACAAATGTTAAATCTAAAGGATGGTGGCTTCAGCCTTTGTATAGGTCCTTCTCTCTGAGTGCAAGGATGCCACCTCCTAGATCTTCATATGCCCTCTAGCAATTAGTACAGTTTCTGGCTTTAAGTAACAATAGCTATGATGGTAGATATTTTGATAAGACTTACTATGTGCTGGGTGCTATTCTAAGTACTTTGCACATAGTAGCTGATTTAATCTTATCAAGAGTCCTAGGAAGCAGGCTTCTATTAGTATTCCCATTTTACAGACAAGGGAATTGAGGCATTAAGAAAGTAAGCAACTTAACCGAAGTTTACACAGCTAGTATGTGCCAGTGCTTCATGCATGTGAAACCATGGGATTGAACTGAATTGTTAGTTCAAAGATGAACTGAGCCAGATTTTCTCAGAATATGTGTTACTATTTGCACTGACTTAGATCCAAGATGATCCCTCCCACCCAAGATGTCACTAAGATAAAAATTAAAATAGCATTCACTAGGCCTTCTTTACTGCCAGCTGCACATACTAGCTATGGGGATTAACTGGCATTGGCTATACCATTAGCACAAGTTTCATGGCCAACCTCATTGTTCCTAGTGGAACCTCCTGTATGCCTCCTTCAGACAAAGAATTGAGGGAAAATTTGCATTCTCTCTCCTCTTCTTGGCCCCCTTCTTTGTATTTTCCCTGTCCATATCTAGCCTGTAGATTATTCTGAGGAAAGGAAACATGTCTAACATATCTTATGTTTGTTTTCCTAATCCCTTTGTACAAAGTAGGCTCACAGTAAAACATGTTAAATAAATATTTAAAAATTGGGAAGTTTAATGAATTCTTTCATAGCACTAAATTCTAGCTTAATTGTAGAAACAAAACTTTCAAAACCATCCAGTAATGAGGAAACTGAAGTCTACTGGAGGGAACTGACCTGTCTAGTGCCCAGTTGGCTAAATTGCAGGAACCTGGAAATTAGGCTAATATGGGATATTTTTCCTTCATCCTCTACCTTTCCTTCTACTTTTTTTCTTCCTTCCTCTCTTCCCTCTCAATGTTCATGTCCCTGATGTTGTAATTAAGGCTCCACTCTATTTGTCTACCTACCTACCTATCATCTATCTTTGAAAGCTTGTACCCTTTACCAACCTATCCCGATTTCCCCTGACCCCAGCCTTTGCAACCACTTTTCTACTCTCTTTCTTTACATTTTACTCCCACCACACACATATATATGTGATACCATGTGGTATTTGTCCTTCTCTGTCTGGCTCATTTCATTTAGCATAAAATGCCCTCAAGGTATATCAATGCTGTTGCAAATTGTAGGGTTTCCTTCTTTCTCATAGCTAAATAATATTCTGTTGTGTATGTAAGGGTGTGTGTGTGTGTCACATTTTCTTTATTCATTCATCCACTGATGGATACTTGTTGTTCCCATACTTTGGTTATTGTGAATAATGCTACAGTGAACATGAGAATGCAGAGGTCTCTCTGATATCCTGTTTCTACTTCCTGATATATACCCAGAAGTGGGATTGCAGGATCATATGCTGGTTTTATTTTTAATTTTCTGAGGAACTTACCTATTGTTTTCCAGAGTGGCTGCACCAATTTACATTCCACTTACAGTATATGAGGATTTCCTTTTTCTTCATATTTTTGCCAACACTTGTTATTTCTTTTCTTTTCAATAATAGCCATTCTACCAGGTGTGAGTTGATATCTCATTGTGGTTTTGATTTGCATTTTCTTGTTGAGCACCTTTTCATGTACCTGTTGGCCATTTGTACTTCTTCTTTGGGGAAAAAAAAAAAAAGCCTATTCAGTTCCTTTGTCCATTTTTTAGTCAGATTATTTATTTGTTTGCTGTTGAGTTGTCTGAGTTCTTTATATATTTTGGATATTAACCCCTTATCATATATATGGCTTGTAAATATTTTCTCTCATTCCGCAGGTTGATTTTTGGTTGTGTTCATGGCTTCCTTTGCTGTGAAGAAGCTTTTTAGCTTGATAGAATTTCTCTTGTTTATTTTGCCTTTGTTGCCTTTGCTTTTGATCTCAAATCCAAAAAATCATTGCCAACACCAATGTCAAAGCTTACCCCCTATTTTTTCTTCTAGGAGTTTTATGGTTCCAAGTCTTATGTTCAAGTCTTTAATCCACTTTGAATTGATTTCTATGTGTGGCATAAGAAAGTGGTCCAGTTTCATTCTCTGACATGTGGCTGTACAGTTTTTCCAGCACTATTTGTTGACAAAACCGTCCTTTCACTAGAGTATATTCCTGGCTCCTTATCCATAATTAACCATGTCTGTGTTTGTTTTGGGCTCTCTGTTCTCTTTCATTGATCTATGCATCCATTTTTATTCCAATAATATGGTATTTTGATTACAACAGCTATATAACATAGTTTGAAATCAGGATATGTGATGCCCACACATATATTTAGTCTTCATAAAAATTTTGTAAACAATATTTTTTACCCTCATTTTATAGATTTAGAAACTAAAAGTTTACAAAAGTTAAGAAACCTACCCAAGGCACATGGATAGCAAGTCATGAAGCTGATGCTAAATCCTATGTTCTTATCTCAACTTACTCTGTGAACGATGTGCTTTCCTGAAAGAGAAAACTTTATACCGATATGGAAATACCATCAAGGTATACTGATAAAAAGTTAATCAAGGTATACAGAAAAAGGGGCACCTGGATGGCTCAGTCAGTTAAATGTATGACTCTTGATTTCAGATCAGGTCTTCATCTCATGGTCATGAGTTCAAGCCCCATATTGGGCTCCATGCTGGGTGTGAGCTCTACTTAAAATGATATACAGAAAAGAAAAAGCCTAGAGTATGCTACTTTGTGTAAAAAATAAAGGAAAAAAATATATCTCATTGGCTTACACATGCCAAAATATTAATAAGAATGAATGGCAAGTTAGTCACAGGAGTTACTTTTTGGGAGAAATGAAAACTGGGCAAATAGAGTAAGGGTGGGAGACTTCTGCCTATAATTTAAAAATACATTTTAATATTTTATTTTTTAATATTTTTCATTTATTTTAATATTTTACTTTTTATTTTTTTTCATTTTAAGATTTTAAACATGTACATAGATTATCTCTTAAATGTCTTTAAATTTAAAACAGATCTTAACAAATATATGACTTTTCATCTCGGCTGTTTTAACGTGAGGTATTTTAACATGGCCTTAAATATACAGCTTTTGTAACTGTGTAATTGCATGTCAGATACACTCCATTCCATTGTTGAGCCATGGCAAATCAAAACTGGTATAAGAGCCTGATGAAGATTATGTCCACAGCTTCTGCTTTGACCAAAAGAACTTGAAAAATTTGAGTCATTATGATGCTGATTCCTCAGCTTTTAGCTCTCGGGCTCCCGCAAGGACTCCGTGTACACCATGCTGATAAAACCACAGTTCATGGCTAGTTCTTCAGCCTTATGAGCTCATACTCTTGAGTTTTCCTCTTGACCAAATGTGAATCTATATCCCCAGAGTAGACTCACATTATGTGGGTTTATAAGAGTCTGAATACAAAGTACAGGGCCTGCTTAGTGATTTATAATAAGCCATACAGCAGAAAAGGCAACACATTCTCTCCCTCTGGGCAAAGACCTATAACAATGCAAACCGTATTGACAGATTGCTTGGTACATATGTCATGAGCTCAAGATGGATGAGCTTTTTGGTGGCAAGTAGTAGGTCAAGGCTGATGCCACCATCTCTGCAGTAGGGACACTTCTGCCATAGAAGGATCTAGAAGTTTATGTTCTTGAGTGTAGCTGCCTCTCTCCTGGTTATGGCCTGCATGGGCACTGCTAACATCTGTCCTAGATAGGGTATGCTTCTGATAGTTACATTCTCCCTTCAGACAGGTTAAAATACTCAGCCTGATTTCTTTTGACCTGGTGGCTATCTGGCTTTTTAAGATGACTCTGCCCAGTTTAGTTCTTTTAATTACCAATTTAGTGGTTATGTGAATCTACAATGGATGTCTCATTTCCCTTACTCTTCGATTTTAGGGTCTCCTCCCTGTCAGCTCCATGCTACACACTGTTCATGCTGTGAACAGTCTGCAGAAACCCTGTCTCCCACCCCCAGCTCCCCAACTCCCTAGGCTTTTTCTGTCTCCTCATATACTCTTCCTGGGGACTGACCAGTGGCAAGTGGTGGCCAGCTAAAAATACTCAAGAATGATATCTGTCATCCAGTCTGGATGCCTTTCTTCCTTGTCCAGAAAACTGTATTTTCCATTCCTTTGTTTACATGGGAAATGAAATACTTTGTATTAGGGCTGCACATCTGTGTAAGTTTGAGTTGACAGCCACAGTAAGGGACAAGAAGGGGATAGGAGACTTTACGGGAGTTCCCTGAAGGGGAAGGGGACTGGCTGCAAAGCTCACCTGTCAGAGGGTATTGAAAAAGCCCACTATACCCTAGATCAACCTCACAGTTTTGCAAAGAACTGATGCAGGAAGAGAGAATCCAAAGGAATCCAAGATCACCAAATCTACTCTCATTGCTTGCAAGGCTGCTGTGCCAAAGGGTAGGTCATTAGCATTTTTTTTTAAAAAAGTAGATTGCTTTGGATAGATAATATAGCCAAAGTCAATGTTTAGAAAGATGCATGGCAGTGCTGGTCCATGAACTGTTTGCTTCTGGTGCATAAGAGAAATTCAGAGTAAGAATTAGAGTTAGAAACTTTTATAGCAATGTGACATTCTCAACCAAGCACAAAACCAATAGACTCCAGTCCAGGAAAAGGGCAGAGACTAGTCAGATGTTATCAAACTCACGTGGTAAGCAACATGCAGAGCAAGCTGTATGCAAACATGCACAAGACTACATACTGGGCTGTGATGAATGTGATAGAAAATATTGATGCTCTCTTCCTGCCACAGGTAGTTTGAAAAGCACTACTATATAGTGAAAAGTCTCCATCCTATTCCTATTCCTCACCCATTCAGCTCCCTCCTGGGAGCAACAAAGTTATTGGTCTCTTGTGTGTCCTTGCACAGTTCACAAAAATACATGTATATGTGTGTATACACATACACACAAATGGTAGCATGCCAAATGTTCTGCCACTTGCTTTTTTATTTAACAATATAGTTTGGAGGGGTTTTTGGCTCAGTTTTAAAGACAGATACAATACAGTCATCTGTATGGAGGCAGTATACTTTATTTTACCCACTTTTCTAGTTTGCTATTCATATAATGCTGCAGTGAATAATCTGTTACACATTTGATTTCATATATGCAAATAAATCCTTGACACTGAATAGCTGTGAATCTTTTTAAAGCAGGAGGCATGCATAGCATGCACATAGTAGGCACTTAATAAGTGCTTGCTGAAGTTAAGTAAAAAATAACAAAAATTGGTGGAGCTTCTGAGGGGAGAGGGACAGATGGCTTGCAAAGCCTTTAGTGCAGCGAAGAGTTGGCCTTGTGTGGTGGGGACCACATGAGCGGAGGGACAGCATGCAGAGTGCTGAGTACCACCTTTGCCTGGCTTTGGAAGAGGGCAACAAAGTGGTAGAACTGGGCCTTGAACTCAGGCCTCTTCTATCCCATCTTCCTGCCTCCTTCAGTTCCCTGGGATGCTCTCTGCTCCTTCCTTACTGTTAAGCTACATAGTGCTGTCATTATTTAGAGGTTTGACTTACATTTTTCCTCTGCCTTATCAGTACCAAGAGACAGAAAAATGGAGTGAGTTCAGGCTTTGGTGTAGACAGAAGGTTTTAGCTTCAAGGCCATTTCTAGCTGTGTGACTTAGTCAAGCTGTTTTTGTCTCTAAAATGCGGGCTGTAGTGTATCCTCACTGAGTAGGGAGAATAAA
The DNA here is from genome assembly GCF_008692635.1 of Crocuta crocuta. Lineage (NCBI taxonomy): Eukaryota > Metazoa > Chordata > Mammalia > Carnivora > Hyaenidae > Crocuta > Crocuta crocuta. Next base: position 19,451,257 of record NW_027532203.1, on the reverse strand, counting down.
ATCATCGGCTCATGTAATTCTCCTGTCCTGGTGCCTGAGATATAGTAAGCTCTCAAAGAATTTTAATACCCCCAATTCTCCTGTGTTCCAAGCCTAGGCACACCATAAATGCTCGTGGAACTGAATCTAATTACATCAAGCATCACTTGTCCACTTCCGTGCCTCCTCCCATGTAGGTAGCTGCATTTTGTCCTCTTCATGTCTCTAAGATGCATTTGTTCCCAACTCCTAGATGCTCATTAGAATGAGAAAAGCACAAGAAGCTGATTTCCCCCCAAGGAGAGAGGGGCAACACACTAAAGGAAATGGAGACTGCTGCTCCATTCTAGGAGTTCAATGAAAAACAGAGTCATTAGAGCCAAGGCCTGCTGTGCAGAAAACTGGCTGAAGTGAGAGCATGGTTTGGATTCAATGACCCGAAGTGTGTGCTTCCCACCTATTTGCTTCAGTCTTACACTACGTTAACAAATGCCAGCTTAGCTGCTGAAGGTACACATAGTGTACTGCACAGGACGAACTGAACAAGTTTTAAGCTCAATGTTGACACCTCCAAAAGGATAGGGTAGGAGAGAATCACCGTAACTAAAAGCTACTTGGCCAGTTTAGAGTTGTTTCCTGAGAAATTCACTCAGAGGGTGGTGGTACGCTGGCTCACTGTGGAGCTCCTTTTATACCTAGGCTATGAGCTCTTTAGTTCAAGTATACTCACATGCTCACAACGAGCACTTAAATAGCACTTGCTGAATGAATGGCAAATGTGTTAGCAGCTTCCTGGCCTTTGGTAAAATATGCTTACTGCTCAGCAACAGTCCAACACAGGTCTAAAACTTACATAATGGCCATTATTGAACAGAAACCCAAACGAGAAATCCCTGCCTTTTGTTATAAACAATTTAAATCCCTCTACCTTTCATGAAAGGTATATTTTTGATATTAAAGGTGCACTTATACCTCCAGAAGATATTTTCTTTTGCCTTAAATACTGACAGTTATTTAGCTCCCTAGGCCAACGTGGGCATGATCTCTTTGTTTTCCTTTTGCTGCTACCCACTTAATACAAATGTCAAAGTCTCTAATACCTGTACATGTCCTTGGCTCTTGAAAGATACTAGTAAAAGAGAAGTTTTCAAGGAGGAAGAAGTGGATCCAGCCTCTCCAGGAGAATAAGCAAAGCTCATAGTGATGCTAAACTTTTCAACTGAGCCCTATATCATTAACCGTCCATCCTCACATACATCCACGCACCCACCCATGCAACCATCCATCCACTCAGTCATTTAACATGCATGAAATAGCCACTATATGCCAAAAACTGTTCTACAGAGTAAAGGATGAGGAAATCATGGTCTCTGTCTTTAAACATCAAGAAATGAGCAACTACCCCAGGTGTTCCAGGAATGACAGGAGGCCACCTGAACTCAGGACAAGAAATTATCAGTGAGACAGAGGTCTGATTGATGATGGATACAAGAACAGTTATTTCCATCAAGATTCTTGTAAGGTTACAATTTGTTGGGCCCTCTCTCTTTATGTAAATAACACTGGCCAGAGGCTGGTTACCTGATTCATTTCTGTTGATTCCTTCCTGTCAAGCCAAGGATTCTGTTTAAGTAATGCCTAGCATTTGGTCAATTCCTTGCAGCATAGGAATCATGTCTTCTAGAATGCCAAACTTATTGCTAAATAAATGTATAATTAATAGATGCCTATCTGGCTTGTTATACCTCTGGTATAATCTTCTGGCATTATCATGAGTACATAGTGGAAACAGGAGACACTAGCAGAAATGCCATTCACTCCTCCACCTGTCAATTCCTCCTCATTCATGCCCATATCCTAGAGAGTCTCTTTCTTAAGACCCAGTCGCAGTATCAGGAGTTCCATAACTCTGGCCACAGGTAGTGTCTCTCAGAATTTAAAAAAGAACTCACAGATTAAATACATCAAATTAGTCAGTGTTCAGTGCTTCAACTAGAAGGCTATGTAACCTTGGGGTTCTGGCCATTTGGGGGATGCTCTGGTTTACATGATGGATACATGAATAGAGAAGCTCAACTGTGATAGAGAAATATGAAGCAGCAATAAGACTATCTCAGAACCCTCTAGGTCCTAGGATGCCATGCTATTATGGTAGCTATTGAGTTCTGACTTACATATTCACCTTTATAACTCTCTTTCTAAAATTTAAGCTACTTTGTGTGGACTTCTAATACTTGTAACCAAAGGATAACTGACTAATGTAGGGAGAATAAAGGTCTAGATCTTTATCAGGAATATGTTGAGATAAGAGGCTACTTATAGAAGGAACATTGTATGTGGAGGTCAGGATGCATTAGTTTGTGAAAATCCAACATTCCAAATAAAACAGGGAAAGCTATCACATCAACTGCAGTTTTTCCCCCAGTTTTCCTGGACTATATGAATCTAGGCATTTAATCCATTCCTGATTCCCTGAGGACCTATTTGGCATCAAATCATTGTATCACCTTCATCTATAGCTATACCAGCTTGTAAGTATCAAGTCTTGTGACTTTATTTTTATAGCAGCACTGTCCAACAGAACTTCCTGTGATTATGGGAATGTTCTATAGCTATTCTGTACAATAAGGAAGCCACAAGCCACATGTGACTATTGAGTACTCAGAATATGGCTAGTGTGATTAAGGAATTGAATTTTTCATTGTATTTAATTTTAATGAATTTAAATATAAGTGTAAATAGTCAAATAAGACACTCTATCAGCTACTGTATTGGATAGAGTAGGTCAAGAATATATTCCCACAGCTGCAACACTGTCTTCATGTTGCTGTCTTCATGCTACAACCTACACTAACAGCTACCAAAGGATCCCCATGCTTCCTCTCTTACTTTCCCATATGGTCCTTTGAAGAGCTGCTGAAGAGATCTTTAAAATCAAAAATCAGATTTGGGCTCATGTTCAGAACACTCCTGTGTTTGTATTTAAATGTGGAATGAAATCTAAACTTCTTTTGTAGCCTGCAAGGTCCTACTTGACCTGGAGTTTTCCTACCTTTCCTACTGTTTTTCTCCCAACTCCCTCCACCACTCTGTCTCTGTCACAACCCTCTAGCCTCATTGGCCTTCTCCTGTCCCTTGAACACTTTAGGGTTACCATCAGCTAAGGATCTTCATTTAATGACTTTTCTGCCTGGAATGTCTTCTTTCACGTTTTGCTATGGCTAGCTCTTTCTCATCATTCAGAACTACTCAATATGTGTCATTTTCTCAGACAGACATTTTCTTCTGGTCACTTTAGCTAAAAAAAAGTTTCTGCAATGCTGCAATGGACATCTCTCTCTTTTTTTAAATGCTTTTATTTTCATTCAAAGGACTTATCACTTTTTGGAATTTATTTCACACATATGTATCAACTGATCCATCTGCCCATTCATCTATCCATCCAACCATCCATCACCTCTGTATACCCCCAAAATAATAAAGGCCCTTAAAGAAAGAGGATTTTGGGGTGCCTGGGTGACTCAGTTGGATAAGCATCCAATTCTTGGTTTCAGCTCAGGTTATGATCTCACAGGTTCATGAGTTTGAGCACTGTGTCAGGCTCTGCTCTGGCAGTGCAGAGCCTGCTTAGAATTCTCTGTCTCCCTCTCTTTCTCTGCCCCTCCCCCATTCACACTTTATATGTCTCTCTCAAAATAAATAAACCTTAAAAAATTAAAAAAAGAAAGAAGATTTATCTGTCTTAGTCACTGTTGCAGACACAGAGCCTAGAACCCTGCCTGGCATATACTAGTCATTCAAAAATATTAGTTGATGGATGGAATGACTACCCATTCAGGGTGTGGACTCCTTGGGTATGGTTCTCCCAATATTCCCTTCTCAGCCCAACACTGGACCCACTGGGAAGATCCTGAGATGTCAAAACCTGAACTTCTGACCTTTCTCCACCGACTTACTCCTCTGTAATTGTCTCCCTCACAGTGATAGGAACATCCTGGTGATTGTGCAGGCAGAACACATCAGTGTCATCCTTGACCCCTCACCTTCTCTCACCCCAAGCCTACCTATCAGCAAATTCTGTTGGCTCAAATGACCACTTCCCACTACTTGTACCACTTCCTCCTGATCAAAACCACTATTATCTCTTCATATTTTGCTCAGATCTTAGTAGGGCTCTCCAAATTTACCTAACTTCTAACCTTGAACCCTTCATTCTAACCTTAACAGAATACTTCTGTTAAAATAGCAGTCAAATCATGTCACTCATTTGCTCAAAACCCTCCAGTGCCTTCTTTTATTCAGGGTAAAAGCCAAAATTACTTCAGAGAGACTCATAAGGCACTATACCATCTGAGCCCATCCCTTCTCAGACATCACCTCTAAAACTGCACCCTCTGCCTTGCTCCTTATAGCTGGCCTCCCAGTACAACAAAAATGCCAGGCACACCCCACCTTGGGCACTTTGCCCATGTTGCCTCTTTAACTGGAAGATTCTACCCAAGCCATCCTTCTCTCCTTCCCCCTTTATTGTTCACCATAGAACTTCCTTTTTGTGAATATACTACATGGTTATTTATTTGTGCTGTTCATTTTTCATATGTTGCTCCTAGCATATAAACTCTATGAGGGCAAGGACTTCTGCTTGCTTTGTGTTTGTCTTATTCATGGCTCTATCCCCGGTATGTAGAACAGTACTATGCAGCAGAATTCAATTAATATTTGTTGAATAAATGAATATATGAATAATTAAATAAATGACACGTGACAGCCAGAAATTCAACTAAAGTTGATTTAAATAGTAAATGAGAATTAATTTTCTAGATAAAGTGAATTCATTTTCTAGACAGATCAAGGTTACATAAATTTACTAAGGGCCAAAAGTTGGACTTACTCAAATACTTATGTCCCAAAGTCTTGAGGTCACTGAGAGACCAGGGGATTGATCCAATTATGCAATTTCAAAGTAGAACATTATGGTCACTTAACACTGATGGATTATTCAGACCTTCTTGGCTAACAGCTAGCTACAAATGTAGGTAGGAGGAGAAATCTATAAATAAGAAAGTGAATTAAAAATTTCTTCTGTCAGGGTTTTCTTGTTAGCATTGTTTACAAACTGCAGGCTCTTAGAACTGCTTGCTTTCCTAGTTGATGGGGCCCAGAAAGAATTAAAAGGGATATTGAGAAAATGTGTACTTTGCTCCAGGGGAGGAATTGGTATTCAGACTGCTCTATTCCAAGAAAAATACCCCTGCATGTGGATGTAGAGCTGTGAACACCTCAAGAAAGTATAGGTCTACTGTCAAGAAGATGGAGAAAATGTAGATAGACCTAGAGCTGCACTGCAAGCCTTTCATATCACCTTAGTTTTACTAACACTATAACACCCACTCTCAACCTTCTCAGAGGAAACTAACAATAAAGCAAGCAATAAGATGTATGCAAGCAAGCATGATGTATTCCATTTAAAAATAATAAATCAAGACTTGGAGAGGCCAAAATTTAGTTTTATGAAATATGATTAGTTTATATAGTAGAGCAACCACAGAAGAACTCCTCATTCACATCTGTGAATCCCCAAACCTCTAACTCACATCCTTGAGGTGTAATGAACTGAAACATCCATATTTTGACCTTAAGTGGACATCCAAGTAAGTCACTGACTTCCCTGGACCCACTATGCATTCCAGCTCTCCATTAGGGGGGAAAAAGAGAAAATAAATATTTCCTAGGGATTGATGATTTTGTAAAACATTTTGCGGTCTGGCTCTATGCTTTTATGTTTTTACTCAATTGTTCAGTAAATTTGTATGGAGTATCTATTTGGATTAGAGCTCCAAGGACAAAGGACAGGAGTCTGGTGGTGGAGTCCAACATATAAACAGTAAAGATGGAGTGACAGCTTCCTTGTGGCTGAACACATTGGAGAGCCATCCTATTTGAGAAGTAATTTCTAAGGCCTGAAAACATGATTCAAAATAAAAATTATCTTGAAATCCCAAAGAAACACCACACTGAGGACCAATTTACAACTTCTCAATAAATTTAACTCACCCAGTTTTTCTACCAGAGAACTGTTCCTTGGCTGGGCACCAGAGAAGTGGCTGACTTTTGTTTAGGGGTCATGTGGAATACAAAATACAACTCTTTAAACAGCAAAATACCAGTCAACATGGGAAGATTCTTACAGAATAAGGGTCACGTGAGAACTAAGACCAGCTTGGGGCAGACACTCATTAAGGGAAATGGACCACAGAATTACCAAATTATATAGCATATTCTTCCCTCTCCCATTCTCTTCTTCCCTCTACCTTCCTCACTATTTTGGCTAAACACATGTATTTGAATATGAGTAATTCCAATGCCTGAGTAAAGCAACTGGTTGTTACTGTGTATTGGATGATTTGTATACTTCTCAAATCCTCAAAGTAGTTGTATAAGATATATGTTATTATGTCCAGAAGATAAGATACAAAGAGGGCAGATAACTTGGCCAAAGTCACAGAGCAAATAAGCAAAAGCCCTTGTATCAGTTACAGATGGCACAATAAAATTAGGCATTTCAGGATGGTATAATAAAAGAACTATTGTCAAAGGTGTGGGTAAGGTGCAGTGAACTACAATGGATAGTGCAATACCCTGGTCTAGTGAAGGGGTTGTGCTACCTACCACCTGTCAGCCTAAAGGAGTAAGGGGGAGGGTTGTGGTTACAGAAGCCTAAGGAGAGAGAATGTTGGGAGCATTGCTAACAGGAGCTGTGACTTTAAGTTGAGAAATGCAGCCAGCATAGGTGACTAAGAAGGGAGGGCACTGGGGGAATAAATATTCCCCAAGTTCTCTCATTCTCAGTCCACTGCCTTTGCAAGGTTCTGCATAAACTGAACCAATCAGAAGACAGTGGGAAAGAAAGCTTGTTGATATGGTCCATACTTCTCAGTCTTCTGGGACACTGAAGAGGATAGGTCATGAGTCAGGATGGGTAAATGAAAGCTAACAAGCACAGTTCTCTGCTAGAGAACAGGTAACTCCTCCAAATCAATGACAGCAGTGTCTTACTCATCTTCATATTCCACTGAACAATACCTGCCACACCATAAATGATCAATAAACAAATATATTAATACTTTTTTCATCATTTCCTCTCCATCCTTCTATCCTCAGGCCAAAAGTGAGAATGGAATTGCCAGCCAACTGTGGGCAGCTGGTGATTATCTAATAAGAGAAAGTGTTGTGTCTTTCTCCACCCCTCATCAGAGTTCAGGTGGTGTGAGTGGAGAACATTCTAAAGAAGGATTCCTTCTTATAAAAGACTCCATGTTCCTTGCTCTTTTGCAGTTGCCCTGGAGGCTGGAACAGGGAGGGTGGACTGTTTCTTTTTCTGGGGAAGTTTCCAAGCCATTTTGTAGAGCATCAGCAACTTTAATTTGGGTCATAACCAATGTTTGAGAACCAAGCTATTCAGTGAACTTCTTTACAAGATGTTGAAAAAAAGAAAACAAAACCCACTGTTTTTCAAGTAACCAAAATTGTTGTCAGAAGCATTTCAGATTTGAATCATATTCATGAGAAAAATGTGGCAGAGGAGGTCTGCATATCTGTTCCTTCAATAGGTACTTATTAACTGTCTATCAAGTGCCCTTATACCATAAACAATCAGCTAGAGAGGACATTAAGGAATGAATAAACATAGTTTAAAAGGCTAACACTACTTAATGATTTTTTTTCTCTCCTTAAGTCCCCTCCCAAAAATCCAGTGTCTCATAAACAGGTCAGTCCTGCTCTGAGGAGGTCGTCTTGCTCTAGTTGGAATATTTGTTTCTTACAGACCTTTCATATGGTTTTTGATGATCTTTTAACTATAAGCAGCTGGGATCTTGCTATTTGTTAAAATTTCTCTGGACACATTTTGCTCAACAAGAGTATGTGTTATGGAATCTGCAGGCTTGAAGATCCTGGGGAGGTCATTTGGTATATTTCCCTGTCTTTTTGTACTCAGTCTTTCCCAATTAGTTGATAGGACTCTTCCTGATGGCAAGGGTCCAGAAAGAGAAAAATCATCCTTTCATTCAATCTGCCTTCCCTTGCTAGAAGAAAGCAAGCTACTCTCTTTAATCTTGCCTGTTCAGAATTAAAAATGGAAAGTACAACAGTTTAATACATTTTATGACCTTCATGTTTTATTAAATTTCATAAAGGCATTCCATTTGAAAGAGGGTCAGATTTTAAATTAAGGCTCTACAACAAATATTTAAACTCAGATTTAATAAAAAAGTTATTGTGTATTCATGCAATTGCAATTGATTATAGAAGACTTAGGTATTGAAAATTTAAAAAGGGTAATAGATATTGTAAATGGATAATAATGTTTAACAGGATACTGAATTTGGCATTTATTTGGCCTATTTTATGTACATTTTGAAAATTTATGGAACAATGGTACATTGTTTTTTTAGATACAAGTGCTTCACACATAGAAGGAGCATAATAAATATTGATAGAAAGAGTATGTGAATTATATGAGTGAAAAAATATCTGCTAACTTTACATTCTTTTTTTGTTATGAGAACTAATACATTTATTTAATTAATTCACTGTAACAAAATTTTATAGACTGTGTAATTTATTCTAGTATTGCTAAGCTTTGAAGGAATTATATGAAATGTTTGTGCGTCCTTAAGGAAATATAGAATTCCTAAGGAGCTATGTGAAATATTCACGCATCCTTAAGGAATTGAACATTGGAATGGGGAAGCATGATCACTGAGAGAACAAGAAAAAAGAGATACTGGTTCTCTTCCAGTAATCAGGGGGCTGAAATGGTTAGATTTAACACTTTATTAAAGAAGTAAAATTGAGGCAGCTCTTGAGTAACTTCCAAAGGAGCATACAGTCCAATCTCCTATTTTATCATAACAAGCATTTAAATATTGTCAAAGGATTAGCCAAAGGTTCTCAGCAATGTGGCATACAATGGTTATTTAAAGAAATTAAGCTCCCTTCTCTCCTTTAGTGTTTATCTCTATTGAAATGTTCTCTTTTGTTTTTTTTCTAAAAGTTTAACTATATGGTACCTACATATATTTTTGCATTTCCCCACTTATGCCTCACTGAGCTATTTAACCTGTGGGTTGGTATCTTTCATCAGAAAGTTTTTGGCCATTTCCCCCCAAATATCATTTCTTTCCTATTCCTTCTCCTTTCTTCTCCTGTGATTGCAATCACATATATATTATACAGTTTAATTCATCATACACATTTCTTTCTGCTCTTTCTTACTGTTTTTTCTTCTTGTGCTTCAGTTTGGGTATTTTCTAACAACCTCTCTTAAAGTTCAATTATCTTCTGTTGTGTCCAGGCTATTGTTAAACCCTCCAATTTAAGATACTTTATTTTGTACTTCTAAAGTGTTCATGTAATTATTTTCAAAAAATAGATTCTGTTGAACTATTTTATCTATTCCATCCATTTTTTTCCATTTTTTAAATTTAGCATAGTTTTTTGATGTCCTTGTCTGTTAATGCCAACATCTAATTCCCTCTGGATTTGTTTCTAATCATTGTCTCATCTCTCTATTGTCAGTCACTTTTTTCTTTCATTTTATGTCTAGTAAATTTTGATGATATGGTGGACACTTTAAATAATATTTTACAAAGGTTTTGAATTATGTTATCTTCTGTTAAAGGGAGTTGATTTTTATTCTAGTAGATGATTAAATTATTGATGAATCTCCTTGATTCTGTTCAGAGCCTGGTAAAAGCTCTGCTAAAGCAGATCTTTTTCAGTTTTTTCCCCCTTATTGTCAAGGTGTGGGCCTTACACAGTAGGGCTTTTGTAGGATCTCTAATTGTCCAAGGTCTTTCCCAAAGTATCCCCACTCTCCTGTGGGGTCTCTGTGATCTCTGATTAGCTCTCAACTCTCTAGCATCTGCTATCACCCAGGCTTCCTATAGTCTCATGTTGTATCTGCATAGACTGGAGGCTGGCTTAGGACTTGGGGCCTATTTCCACATATATTTTTGAAATGCTCTTCCTATGGTTTATCTTTCTCTGTTACCCTACTCCAAAATTCCAGTTATGGTAGTAGGTCCAGACTATGAATTTTCTACTTTTGCTTATTAAGATCACTATTCATTATCTGGGGTTCTCTTTCCTTCATTAGAGCCTAGAAAATATCTTCAGGGAGAAAGTCTGAGTGAATGTGGATATCCTTTTCTCTGCCTTCATTCTCTTAAAGAGCATAGCATTTCATTTGGTTGCTCCTAAAATTTTTCAAACAATTATTTGATATGATCTATTCTGGCTTTATAGTTATTTGGTGGGCAGGTGAGCCTAGTACCAGTTACTCTGTCATGGCTGGAGTCCCCCTACTAATGAGAAGCTCAAACTCATATATACACATGTATAACATACAAGTTTACTTGTATACTCACATGCATATGTTTGTATACAGATGCATACATATATATATACACACACATATATATAGGCTTGCTTTTGTGTGTAGATATGTTCACATGTGAATGTATTTATATACATATGTCACATGCATACAAGTTTGCTTGTTCATATTCACATATATGACTATAACTATGCATACACACATACACATACATGAATGAGGTTTAACTTATGCATTTGGAGTTAGCTTTGGGTGATTACAGGTTTGCCTTCCTAATGCCAGATAATCTACTAGAGATTTATTTGGTAAAGTGAGGATTTTTATGAGGGCTAATTCATTGGCTATTGATTTTTTTACTGTAAATTCCTTGAAATAAGCTCTCCTTCTAGTAAAGTCCCATATGGGTAAGTGCTAGAGCTGGCATTCCTGATCAGGTCTCTAGTGTTTCACCCAGTGCTCTTTCCACTATATCAAACTGTCTATTTTTAAAAGGCTATAGTCTTTTCCTGGTATTCCTCATTCCACTAGGTACATGATTCTTGCTGCACTGAGTATTGGCTACTAATTGAGATGTTCTTGAGTGGCTCTCTGGAGACTCAACTTTATCTTTCTGTTTTGGTTTCAGGCACAGAACTTTAGCAATCTTTCTTTTAACTCCTTCCCTAAGCAAAAGAGACTATTGCTCATGCAAGCAGGGTAAAGAAAAGGAGAACTAACATTCAGACAGAAGAAAAGGCTAGAACAAAGCAAAAGTGAATGGCAGTCATGGGCAACTTGCCTATTCAGGGACTTTTGATTTTGATGTCCCCTGTCCTCTACATCTGGTCTTGTCTCATCATTGTAGATCCAGAGGTCCTCAATGCACACCCCATTTGCTTTCTGACCCTCCATTTCTAAGTCTCAAGTTGAGATGACAGTGACCAATGATGATAAGCTCCAAGTTATCCCCTTAGAGACACATGTTTAACAGGGGGGTCTTAACTTTGCATTAATGAAGTAAAAGGTAGTATTTCCAGCCTCAGAGAGTAAGGCAGGGAGGATTGGGCCAGGACCTGGAATGGTGCAGTCCTAAATTAGATGCCTGAGGGATCAAGAATACAAGATGGCTAAAATCCTAAGCTTCTGTCCTCAGTGCCTCCAGATACCTTGGAGATGAGGATATTACCACACCCAGAGTGAGGGGATGAAGGGCTTTGTCAAGTGACATAAGATGGAACTCACTCTTTTGAATTTTTTTGTTTTTTTTTTTCCAGGCAGATAAAAGGAGTGTCCTAATCAAAGTTTAGTTTAACAAAGCTGTTTATAGGTCCTAGGAAGCTGTACATGGCAACAAAATCTATTCTCCATTTAGCAGTCAAATTATATCTTAAAAATGTAAATCATGTCATGCCTTCTTGCAACTTAAAACCCTACAGTATTTCTTATTGTGTGAAGACTGAGCTGTCAGTCCCTCTGTGATCTGGCCTCTGTGTTCCCCTTCTCCAAATTCCAGCCACACTGACCGTCTGTTTCATAACAAAGCTCAGCTTACTTCTACCTTGGGGAATTTTTTACTTTTTCTTTCAGTGCCTAAATAGATATTCCCTCAGGTCTTTGCTCCTTCTTGTCATTCAAGACTCATTTCCAATGCCACCTCCTAGGGGAGGCTTCCAAGACCTACCACATTCTGTTACGTTCCCAGGGTGTACTTTTCTTCAGCAGTGATCTTGGTTATTTGTGTGTTTGTGGCCTGAGCTCTCCTGTCCCATGAAAATGTTCTTTTTGAGGACAGTGACCATTTTTGTTTTGCTTATCACTATATGTTTGACTTCTAGAATAGCGACTGGCTCAGAGCTGGTGTCTAATAAGGTACTGAACAAAGAATTAATGAATCAGTGAACAAGTAGTTTACTCTGGAATGTTTATAAGAATTTCATTCATAGCTTCATAAAGTGTCTAAACTGAGAAGCCCACAGAAAGCCTCTAGTCTAATTTCCACTTGAGGCAGCTACCACACCACCTACAGCATTCTTGAAGCTACATGTGCATAAAACAACTTGATGCAGTAGCTCATTTCACTCAGGAAAGTCTTCCTAGTCCCTCATTCAGTGGAGATTGACTCTTTTTACTGCACAATTTTCACATGTTCATTTTGATTCTCAGTCCTTTGGAGACCTGGAGAATCAAATCAGAAGAAAAGGGAGGGGACTGTCACAAAGACAGGAGAAAGACAGGACATCTCATAGTTTGACAGTAGAAGAGGAAGACAAAACTCCCTAGATCACATGTGGAAACTCAAAACTTGGGAGCTGCACCCATTTAGGTAAGGGAAAAGTTGTGGATGCACTTCAGTACCTGCAGGGATTCATAATATCACAGAAGACGAAAGCGCTGATAAGAACCCAAGCATTGCCACTGAACCGACAGGGTTTAAGTCCACATTAGTAGAATGACCTCAGGTAACAACCTTGTAAGCTCCATATTGCTCACTTGAACATTTGGGAAATAAAGTCTCCTTCAGAGAGATATAGTAGGCATTGATATAATCTTTGTAAATACTTAGCCCTATATACTGACACGGAATAAACCTTCAATAAATGTGAGCTACTCTTATTATAGTAATAATGTTCATTGTGATGGCCTTATGTTAGAAGAAAAGAATAAATTCTGTGCAATAAATTTTATGAATATCCAACACTATTACTCTTTTTAAGTTTTAGCATAAAGTAAATAAAACTTCAAATATCCAAACAACCTGGCACAATTCATATCAATGCTGATAAAACTTTTATTTTTACAATTTTTTTATTTTCCAAATCCCTTTCATGGATAATCTCTTATTTGATGATTCACAGCTGCTTATTCATTGAATAATGTAAAACTTTAGCAGTATTTTGTAATAAAAGCTACCTGTATTCCAGTGCAAGCAGCAGCTGCATCTCCTCAGTCTTAATGTTTTGTTTGGCCAAATCAGATTTCCTATGCCAGAAACTACAGAGCCAATTTGTTCTCTTGAAAGCTCAAATATTAAACGTAGGGAAGAAAAGTCTTTATCTTAAAAAGGCAGCTTGGAGGTGTCAGTTAAATTCGCTGCCGCCCACAGATGCTTAACCTGGAGAAATCAGAAATAATGGAGGATTAAAGATTATGTGCCTACAGTAATTTTGGAAAATGAAGGAGTCCCTCAGGTAGAAACATGATCCATTAGCCCAAAACTTTTCAAGTTACAGCCTATAAATATTTGAAGTGTTTAACTTCTAAGGAGGCAAAGGAATTATTCAACCCAGTACAAGGAAAGGTGATGAGGAGTAATGGCATGACATTAACAAAGAGAGCATTTTTTTCAATAGGGAGAACAGGTAACACAAAGGCTTTGCTGAAAATGGAGACTCCTTGATTTAGCAGTTAAAAACAAGATGGGGGGCGCCTGGGTAGCTTAGTCGGTTAAGCGTCCGACTTTCGCTTAGGTCATGATCTTGCGGTTCGTGGGTTCGAGCCCCGCGTCGGGCTCTGTGCTGACTGCCAGCTCAGAGCCTGGAGCCTGTTTCAGAGTCTGTGACTCCCTCTCTCTCTGACCCTCCCCTGCTCATACTCTCTCTCTCCTAGAAATAAATAAAACATTAAAAAAAATTAAAAAAATATAAAAAATAAAAACAAGATGGCACATTATAGCAGGAACTGATGGCTAGTTCCATTTTAAGTTCCTGAGGCTGGTGACCTGCTCACAGTACACTGAGTGATTTTAATGGTTCATTCAGCACCTTCTAAATAGGTTTGAGTGAACTAGTAAAAAGAATAGTCAGAATAAGTAAAGATATTGATGATTCCCTGGCATGTTGACACCCACTGTTGCTGTTTTTCTTATTCAACAGTGGCATAATGAATACTCACCATTTTGCTATTTTATCTACGAATCTTCTCAGTGATAACTAAATAAGGGAAGGAAAAGACAAGAGGTTAGGGTAGGCAGTGCGAGAGGGAGAAAGGAGGATGTTGAACAGATCCTCATGCACATGTAATCAATTGATGAATATGAACATCATCCTTGTTCAAGGATGAAGGCAACTGTTTCTGTTTGTACATCTAGACTTCTTTCTGGTTCCCTTTCCTGAATTTGTGTCAATAAGCCTGCCTTTTATATTATCAAATACAAGGAGAGAAGAAAACAAATATTAAGAATAAGAGGACTAGGGTCAAGATCTCTCTGACCCCTAATTTATCAATCTTGAAGTTGATAATGAGGTTTTCAAATATTTAGATGAAGTAAAAGTAGTATTAAACAAATACTGCATGATTCCATTTACATAAGGTATATAGAACAGACAAAATCTTAGAAACACAAAGTATAATAGAGATTCCAGGGGCTCGGGGAGTGGGAATGGGGAATTATTGTTTCTGTTTGGGATGAAAATGTTCTGGAAATTGATAGTGATGGTTGCACATCATTGTGAATTGATTTAATGCCACTGAATTATACACTTAAAAACAGCTAAAAAAGCCATTTTTATGTATGTCTTACTACAATAAAGTTACTATTATTATTTACTTTGAATATTAGTTTTGACATCAAGGAATTAATTTTGATTGAGTTGTTAGCTACAGGAAATCTTTTTCAAGAGAAGTTTATTTTCTAAATTCCTTAAAGACCCAAATCATTCTCTAGTCCTCCCTCTCCCCATTACCACCATAAGTAACTTTCTAATATTTAAAGTAAACTTAAAAATTGCACTCAATATTTATTATAGCCATGTATTGATTTTAAATTTAAGGTATATTATAACCTATAATAAAAAAGAATTAACTTTTACTAAGTTAATTTACTTAGTAAATTACTAATTTACTAATTCATGCTACAAACACATTTAAGCCCTTACTGGCCAAAATTTTATTCTAGGTAGTAAAATAAACAATGGTGGTGGGTGCAAAGATATTAGTGATATTAGTTTCAAATCTTAATGAGCTTAATGTCTACTGGGGAAAATATGACAGGTACACCAACAATTGAAAAAATGTATAAAGTAACATGTTGAAGATATTACAACTATCTTTAAATTAGTATCTTACATTTGAATATGTTTTACAGTTTGGCAAATATATTTGCCTACAAGGAGGCAAATTTGTTTTAACAGAGAGTATAGAGGACTGGACTTTTATCCAGGCCATAGAAAATAGCAGTTATATTTATTGACATTTTATAGGTTATATACACTTTAATATATTTGCATACAACTTAACAATTTTAAGGAGTGTAGATATCACATTTTGAAAGAGAGCACTGAGATTTGGAATCAGACCTAGATTTAATTTTTAATTGTACTGATTACAACTATGTGATTAAGTGTAACTTAATTATTCTCTTAGAGAGTTTCAATGTTGTTTCCAGAAAATGGAGGCAGTAGCTCCATCATGGTCATGTACTGATAACTGAGATTATACATGTAAGGCACTCAGATGTAGCAGCTGCTCAATAAACATGAGTTGTCTTTTCTAGTTGTGGATGCTATAACTTTAGGTTGTTATGACCGAATGCTGATTGAATACGTGATTTACTTAGTGTGATCCCTGGGTCTGGCACACCAGTTCCAATCATAACATCGTTCCTATCTGAAAATATAATTTGGCTCTCAGTGATCTGTGTTTGATAATCCTTTCTGGTGTGGTTTCCAGGAATATGGCTTGATGAAAAACAAGGACTGTCTTATATGAGTGTGTGTGAATACCTATATATATATGTAAAATATATTTGTACTGTTTTCAAGTATTTTAAGTAATGCAGTCTAGTGTCTAGCAAAGTGTTAGAGAACAGGGTTCCTACCAGATGTGTTTGAATGACTGGCTATCAATCATTTGTAATTAGCACACTGTATGTAAATTTATGCAATTTAAGTGCTTGAAAACAATTTATTCTTGTAAGTAGATTAAATTGTCCTTTTTACAATCCTGTTTACATTGGTAATTTACTTAACAGACCCTCATTTCATTGATGGTAAACTTTACCCCTGCCCAAGTTCAAATTCTCTCATTTTGGCTAAGTGCCTTCTGAATTCATGAGGTTATATTGTACTAAAGGAAAAAAAAAGGTGGAGTACCAAATTCCATCAATCAAGGGCTGGCTGTCAGTGACAGGAAATTGGCACATGCACAAGGACCCCTGACCAGATGGTAGACATCTGTGCTTTTCTCATCAGCAGGGCCAGGTCAACTGTGCACCCTCCATAGATAGGCCTCAAAGAGTTAGGGCCCCATAGGTGGAGGGCACTTCAGGGCTATTAAAACATTTGGGTTATGAACAATGAAGAGGAAACTGACACCTTGGGATGCCTTAAACTTTCTTTTTTTAAATTATGCCTTATAACTTAGGACAGGTGCCAAGTTTGATCTCCTTGAGAATTTCCAATACTAAGTCAGTATCTGCATCTTGAGAATACAGAGAAAAAATCAGAGGAGTGGTCCTCCAATAGTTTCTACCAGAAAGTGTCCCAGGAGGGAGTCCTGGGGACTCTGGCTCTAACCTGATGTGAGAATGTGGGTTACTTCACAGGTTAGAGTCTCAATTTCTCTGGGAAAATGGGAAATATACTTTCTTCTGAGAGTTTCAGGGTCCCATGAGCTGAAGGATATGAATGTATTTCTTAAATTTAAAAAGAACAGAAGAAAGCATTGCACCATAATCCTCTTCAGCTGCTTAAATCCAAGTTACCCTTCATGACAAAATTAAGCATTTTGTCCTTCATGAAAACTATTCCCATTCTTGATAACCAGGTCATGCTTTCCAAGTCTAAAGTGCTAGAGCCTCTAAAATCTAACAGGTTCTTGTTCTGTTCTTGACTCTGCTCTGAAATGGTAAGAAATTTGAGTGCAGGAGCCATGTCTTCTCATCCTCTTTCACAGGAAGATGCTAAATAAAAATGTGTTAACTGATTCATAGCTCTGACATTTCCACTCATATTCACAGCCCACTAGGCTGCAGTACTTTTCCCTGAAATCTCTGGCTGAAATCCTGTTAAAAGGACAAGCAGGATATTTCCATTCTGGGGCCTTGTCAGTAAGCATCAGCTCTGCCAATGCCCACAGATGAATCTCTGCCTCTTCTGTCCTATGAAAGTAAAGGGACCTCATCAACAGTCTCTTGCTCTCTGAGCAAGTCATCACTGAGCTTCAAATGCACTTGAAAATCTGACTTTCTTTAAAGACTATTGCTATTGGATTTTCATCAGCAAAGTGGTAGCAAGGACAATGAGAGTGGGATAGAGATTCCTTATGCTTGTGCTGGCAGGAAAAAAAGCGGTGGGCATAAAAATTATAATTCTCTGCTTTTAACCAGCTCTGTAACCTCGAGGAAGTTATTTCATGAGACTGAGCCTCAGTTTCTGCTCTTCTGAAATGTGCCTTTTGACCAGATGGTTTCATGACCCTTATTGTTCTACTATTTGACAATTTGCAGTAGAAAAGATCACAGATAAATTCATAAGTCCTAAGAGGGTATGGAGCAAACAAGGAGGCATGCCAACCCTTACAATCTTTTTTGAAAACAAACCAACCAACCAACCAACCAACCAAAAAACCTGGGTGGTTACTTATGTGTTAGAATTAGGTCTCTGGTATGACAATTTTTGAACTCTAACAAAGGTAGAATCTCTGTGGATAAGCAAGACAGGAAGTTTATTTATGTGTTTGCTTGTACATTCATTCATTCATTCATTCATTCACATATTAACTTCTTCAACAAATATTTGAGTATCTCATATCTTCTAGGCAGTCTTTTTTTTAAAAATGTTTTATTTATTTCTGAGAGAGAGAGAGAAGAAAGAGAGGGACAGTGTGAGCAGGGGAGGGTCAGAGAGAGAGGGAGACACAGACTCTGAAGCAGGATCCAGGCTCTGAGCTAGCTGCCAGCACAGAGCCCGACGCGGGGCTCGAGCCCACGAATCGCGAGATCATGACCTGAGCTGAAGTCGAACGCCTAACCAACTGAGCCACCCAGATGCCCCTCTTCTAGGCCATCTTTTAGGTACTGGGGATACAGCTGTATACAAATTAAAAAGAAGTCATGCCCCTCCCCCCCATGAAGTTATATTCTAATATTCTAGTAGTGGCAGATACTACGCAAACAAATAAATAGATAATATGTGAAGTAGGGTTAAGAATCTGAAAAAGTAACAAAGTGGGATAAGGATATAGAGTCAGTAATGGGGAAGGTGCTATTTTCAATGTACCTGGGATGTCTGAGGAACAACTAAGCAACTAGTGGCTGGAGCCAAGAGAACACTGAGGAGAATGGTAGGAAATGAGGTCAGAGAAGTGGTGGGGCCAGACAGAGGTGTGTCTTATCATAGTAAGATGGGTCTTGACCTTTTACTCTGAGAGGGGAGTCATTGTAGGACTTTGAGTGGAGAAGTGTTGTAATCTGACTTACATTTTAGAAGGATTACTCTGCTGCTTTGTATTGAGCAGACTGTGCAAATGCAAGGATGGAAGCAGAAAGACGAGTTTTGAGGTAATTTAAATAATTCAGGAGAAATTGGATGACTGTTAGATTAGGGAAGCAGTAATAGAAATGGAGAGAAGCGGTCTGGATTCTAAATATATTTCCAAGGTTAAGCTTACAGGAGTTGCTGATGGATTGAATATGTGGCATAAGAGAAAGACAGATGTCAAAGATGACTCATAACTAGGATGACTCTAAGTTTTTCTGGTCTGAGTAGCTAACTGTTATTGTGTGAGACAAGGAATAGAGTGAGAGCATAAGGACTTTGATGGAAGTCTGAATCAAGAATTTCACTTCAAACACATAAAGCTTGAATTGCCTATCAAATATCCAAGTACAAATGACAAGTAGGTAGTTAAGGACATGTGTCTGGAGATCAGAAAGAGAGATACAGAGGTCAGAAGTAGAGATACAAATTTGGGCATAATCAATATAAGTAAGTACTTAAAGCCATGGGACTGAATGAATTCACCAGGTAAAAGAAAATAGAGAAGACAACCAGGAGCTGAGTCTTAGAGTTCTGTAATACTTAAAGATCAGGATGAGAAGACACTGTCAAATACTGCTGGAAATCCAACAAGATGAGGGAGTTCCCATTGTGACACAGGTGACTTTTTCCTCTCTCAGATACAATTATGATTCCTACAAATAGCCTTTCTTGCTAATTTGAATATGAAAAATGACCACTAAAACAAAACCAAATCTTCATCACCACTTGCATCAAGACTCAGGACTAGCTTCTATTTGAGATGACGTGTGTGTGTGTGTGTGTGTGTGTGTGTGTGTGTGAGAGAGAGAGAGAGAGAGA
The DNA here is from genome assembly GCF_008692635.1 of Crocuta crocuta. Lineage (NCBI taxonomy): Eukaryota > Metazoa > Chordata > Mammalia > Carnivora > Hyaenidae > Crocuta > Crocuta crocuta. The sequence goes on along the minus strand of NW_027532203.1, from coordinate 19,431,604 downwards.
GACAGAGAGACAGAGAGACAGAGACAGAGAGGCCAGAGGCACAGCAGAATTAGACATTGTCCCTGGACTTGAGGAGTTTCTCTAGAAAGATAACAGAACCACTAACAAGTCCATGTGGATTCAAAATATACTTAACTAAGTGCCTGCAGAAAGCCAAAATGGAAAGATTAAGCAATCAGACAGGTGCTTTGGGGCTGGGAAGATCTATAATGCCTGAAAATTATTGTGACTGTCTTTGGGAAAACTAAGGAATTCATTTATTTTAAGGAAGTAATGCCTTAAGAGTCTTTTCTCAAGTTACATTATTACATTCTAGCTTTTGCTTAAGAATGTCCAAAGGCATTCCATTGTCTAGAGGATAATCTCTCCCCATAGCCCTGGCTGGCATTCAAGGTTTTCAAAAACTCATCACAATCAGTCCTTCTAACTATTCTAACATACAGTGAGCTCTCCCTACAAAGTCTTAGACCACTAATTATCTACCTAGCCTTCATTAGTCGTCTTTAAAAAATGATTTAGACTTTATTGTTTGGTTCACAGTAAAATTGGGAGGAAGGTACACAGATTTTCCATATATCTATCCCCTACTCCTACACATGCATAGCTTCCCCCATCATCAACATCCCCTGCCTGAGAGTACATTTGTTACAACTGATGAACCTACATGGACATGTCATAATCAGCCAAAATCCATAGTTCACATTATGTCTCACTCTTGGTATTATATTTTCTATCGGTTTTGACAAATATACAATGACAGTATCCATCATTATAGTAACATACAGAGTATCTTCTCTGCCCTAAAAATCGGTGCAGAACCTATTCATCCCTCCCCCCAACCCCTGGAAACCACTGATCTTTTTACTGTCTCCACAGTTTTAGAATTATATGACAATAATTGGAATCATACAGTATGTAGCCTTTTCGATTGGCTTCCATCATGTAGTAATATGCATTTATATTTCCTCCATGTCCTTTCATGTATTGGTAGCTCATTTCTTTCTTAGCAGTGGACAATACTCCATTGTCTGGATGTACCTTATTTGCCTACTGATAGACATCTTGGTTGCTTCTAAGTCTTGGAAATTATGAATAAAGCTGCTATAAACATCTGTGTGCTGGTATCTATGTGGATAATTTTTCAATTCCTATGGGTAAATACTGAGGGGCACAATTGCTGGATATGTTTAGTTTTGTAAGAAACCACCAAATTATCTTCCACAGTGGCTGTACCATTTTGCATTTCCATCAGCAATTAATGAGAGTTTCTGTTGCTCCATATTCTTGCCAGAATTTGGTGTTATCAGCATTCATGGTTTTGGCCATTCTAATAGGTATATGGTAGTACCTCACCAATTGTCTTGTCTTTTAATAAGTGTGAGTCTTGTTTCCTCCAACAGATTATAAACTATGGGACAAATTAGGTTATAGGTTACTTTTTTTCCCTCTCTAGTACCACAGAACTATTATTAAATGGGTATTTACTAGTGCTACTTGAATGAATTAACAAAACAAAGACCAAATATTTTCTTTACCTGCCATTTCTAGTGTTTACCCAGATGTAATGCAACTAAGAAAAAGACGGACAGAAACATTTTGAAATGGTGGATGAACCACTGGGCAGATATTCAGCTGCTGTGTTTCTAAATTTAACCAAAATATACAATGAGGGAATTTAAATCAAGAATTGTATTAGTTCGTATTCAGATAATTTCATGAAACTTCTCTCAAAACTGCCCTTCCTGACAAGGGGCATTACAAAAAAGAAGAAAAAGCAATGCCTTGATTCATGGACCTTAACAAGAGTGACCAAACAATTCATCATCTTAGCTGGGAAAATTTTGAGAGTGTAAGGGGATGCTAATAAAAATTATGTCAGATAAACAGGCATAAACCAGGACTGTCCTGGATACCCTTTGGAGTCATAGACTCTTTGGAAAAAGGATGGAAACTGTAGTTTCTTTCTATGGAAAATTTTTACCTTAAGTTACAGGCTATATTCACCCCCTAAAGCCTGTCCAGTACACTTGACTGAGAATCTCTAACCTATATTATCTTTTGTCCACCTGAGTATGCAGCTCCTTCAGTAAACTCACAGCTCACATGAAAGGGTTAAATTGAACTTCAAAGTTCCCCAAATTAAAGCAGAAAAACAATAATATACAGTTATTTGCTGTAACTGATACATGCTTTCAATAATTATGGCTATAAAGTTCCTATCTGTGGAGAAAATCCTGTTTTCTATAGTTTGCATTTTAAAGTGGGAGATCTGGGGTATCTGGGTGGCTTAGTTGGTTAAGTGTCTGACTTTAGCTCAAGTCATGATCTCACAGTTCGTGGGTTCAAGCCTCACATCGGGCTCTGTGGTGACAGCTCAGAGCCTGGAGCCTGTTTCAGATTCTGTCTCTCTCTCTCTCTCTTGCTCTCAAAAATAAACATTAAAACAAAATTTTAATAAAAAAGTTAAAAAAATTAAGTTGGAAACATGTTAAATATATTTCTATCTATAAGAGCCTAGTAATTACTTTCGACATAGATTTCTGTTTTTTTCAAAAAAAATTTTTTTTTCAGTATTTTCAAAAGACAACCTAAGCTTTTTGTCCTTGATCTCCTTTTGGTCTCCTTGACACACAGTTATAAAATCACCTAGCCTGTCATAATGTCTGATGGAGCTTGATTACTGTACTACATCAGGCCAGTAAGTGCCCCTGGAACATGCTAGGCTTCTTTGGGAAAATCGTTCTTAAACTTTACAGTTTTTGTGTTTTCAAAATTTTAATGTGATTATAATAATTTTATTATAAAGCTTAAGTAATGCTTCATGATGGGCAATGAGAAAAAAAATCTATGTTTGGCAAGAAGTAGTCATAGGCTGTCACCAGTCACGCATCCCAAATGATGCACACACACATATACATGTGCATTTTGGGAATAGACTTTTATCTCAAGGACTATTCTTTCTAAACAATTATTTTTATTTATTTTTATATATTTATTTGTAAACGTTTATTTATGTATTTATTTATTTATTTTTGAGAGAGAGCAGGGGAGGAACAGAGAGAGGAGGAGAGAAAGAATCCCACGCTGGTTCCACGTGATCAGCACAGAGCCCAAAGTCAGGCTCAAACTCACAAACTGCAAGATCATGACCTGAGCTGCAATCAAGAGTCAGAGGCTTAACTGACTGAGCCACTCAAGCACCCTGACAATATTTTTTAAATCTAAAGTTACTGCAACTTCATTGTAGAAAATTTGAAATCACACACAAAAAGTATATAATAGAAAATGTTTAAATCACCCATAATTCTACCTTCTAGAGATAATTACCAATAACCTATGTCTATGTGTTTTTCTATTTACTTTCTATGTATAGTAAATAGATTTAAAGAGTACATATATACATATATATGTACTTTACACACACACACACAAACACACACACACACACACACACACAATCTCCTGCTTGTATTTTTTAAGCTTATATAAAAGCATAGGCATTTTCCAGAAATCTAGAACTTAGAGAACACATTAATGATCTCCTTGTTTAATGTTATATTACAGATGAAGAAATTAAGACATGGATTTTGCATCTACTTTTTGATTTTTAAATGAATAAACACACAAAGAACCTATATTTTGAGAAAGTAAATATATTTATTGATGTTCTCAAATTTAGATGTCACATTAATAAACGTATGAGTTCAATATGATAGCTACAACTACACTGTTTTGAATAGTACCTGAAAGATTACAAACAGCTTCCTGGTATATTATTTTCTTTAATCCCTAGAGTATGAGAGATACTATTACTATTATAATTCCCATTTTAACATTAGAGAACTGAAATTCAAACAGGTCAAACTGTATGCCAAAATCATATAAGATGCTTTGATTTCACACTGCATATTGGTTTTAGTATAGTATTATATTCCGGGCAGTAAAGTTTAAGAAATACAACTGATCCTTAGATGACCTTACAGTTCTGAAGAAGAAACAAGAATATATGAACAGCCAGACAAAAAAGCAAAAATACCTAGAATTCAGTGAACATTCCCTAGGGACTAAGCCCTGTGCTAATGAATTTTCTTGCATTATCTGATTTGATCTATGAACTATTTCCCCCATTTTACATGTGTAAAACCAAAGCTTAGGGAGATCAAATGATAAATTGATTAAAGTAGAATTCAGTTCCAGGCAGCTGGATGACATAATCATTATACTGAATAATGATGTAAATACAATGAAGCTTCTTCACCAAACATCTTGAAATTGTTTTTGTACCATTAAATCTGACATCTTTCTGAATGTTGGAGTACTTGGAAGAAGCTTCCATAAAAGTTGTAGGGTGTTAGGTTATTGACAGTCAAGTAGACACTTAGACTGGACTTTGACATTAAGTAGCAACAAATGGATGAAGTGAGAGTAAGAACAGAACTATTGTCATTGCAGAAGTGGAAAAAGCAAGAGAAGAGTAGAAACAAGAATGTGGCATTTCCATTCAGCACAGAACAGTGTAGCATTTCCATTCACTACAGAGTGCAGCCAGAATACGGAGACCCTAGCTCGAATAAGCATTTAGAGCCAGATCAGGAAGGGCCAGGAATGCCGAGATGAAGAGTTTGGGCTTTGCCATTAAAGAAATGAGGGCCACTGAAGATTTTTAAATATGAAAGTCTAACAGTGGTGTGCCACTGGGGAGATGTGCCTGGAAGGAGAGGATGTCTAGGTTAGCATAATTGACATTGAGCAGGAGCAGCTGTCAGGTGCTTCAGCCTAAAAGCTCATCTTTGGTTTTGCCTACAGAGTTAAGAAAAAGAATCCTTGCTGTCCATGGTTCTATTGCAGCTACAGCCTGAGGCAAGGTTGGAAAAAAAAATAGATGTCAGTCTGGATTGCTTTTGTTGAAAAGCAAAAAAAGAGAGCATAAACTCTGCTCTGCTTTAGCAGTATGGATTTTAGGATTCACATTTCAATGGTTCTCAAGCCTGGCTGCACGTTAACGTTACCTGGGGCACTATTCAAAGGCACAAAAGCTCTGGATCCACTTCTGGAAACTCTGCTTTGATTTCCTGAGGGAGGAGCCCAAGATTGAGAATTTTCAAATCTCCCAGATTATTCTAATGTGCAGCAATGGGTCAAGAACCATAGCTGCAATGGAGGAAGTTAAAATTAGTACTGTGTCCTTCCTTATGGTCTTAAAACAAAATTGCCTTTCCAAATCTGTTGTTTAAACCTGAGCATCCAGCCTCTTATAGCCAGAACATGGTCAAGTATTTTAGAAGATATCTTTGGATGCTTTCTTTTACATTTCTGTATAACTTCACTGCACAGGCCAAGAGAAGGAATGGAAAAACATAAGTGTCCTGTCAGGGCTTATTACTCCACCTCCTCGATTCTACCTGTCTTACATTTCTCAATATATAGGGCAGGAGCTAATCTTACACACAAACTTACCATCCAGACCTACCTTTTTGGCTCATCTTTTTATTTTTCCCTCCACTGACTGTTGACTCATTCACAACTATCATGTTCTTAGCAACTGGTGCCCAATACAAGTCAAACACTCTTTTCTCCAGAAGCCTTTGGTTGAATTATTCTGAAGGGCTCAGCCAAGGCAAGTATCACCTCCTTCACGAGTTTTCACTGGTGGACTCGATCCTGAGATATCATTTTTCCTCACTTATTGGTAGCTATGTCAGAAACAGGGCCTTGAGGCATCAAGCTTTTTGTATGTAAGGCTTTTATCTTTTCCTCCTCAAAATGCAATGCCTTGAGTACCTTTATATCCTGCTCAGAATAGATGCTCCATGTACCTTCCCTAACAGTCTTCTATGATAAACTACTATATTCATCATGCCTTATGTCTTCTTGTGGGTCCTGATGCTCAGAGCGTATAATACTCTCTTACTTTTGTTAATTTTCTGTTTCTCATCTGCTCATTTTAAATAGAATTAGTGATTCATGGACTGTAGCTTTCCTGAGGCAACTTCCACAGGCTCTTGGATTCTTCCTTTTAGGATAGGACCTGGAAACTTAAATGTTTTTACAGCTCCTAGATAGTTTGGATTGTTAGCCAAGTTTGGAAAGAACTTTCTAGAGCAATATTTTAATCTTATAGGGCTATGCATAAGTAATGCATTATTATACTGTGACTCAATACTCCACACACCCATAACTGAAACAAGTATATATCTATCTTTAGTATATGAGGTATTCCTGTATTTTCTATTCTATTCTATTCTATTCTATTCTATTCTATTCTATTCTATTCTATCTATTCATTGAATATGATCTATCTATTCATGATCTTGCAATTCTCTATTGGATTGCAACTATTACTTTCAGAAGTACTCTTCTAAAATCTAGCACAGAGTTACTCACATAAGTATTAAAAATGCTAGTGGTATTGATTTATATACTTTTGTTTTACTTCTAGGGAATGCTTTTTACTTAAAAATCTTTCCTTATCCCATTTTTTTCTCTTTTAAACTAAGTTATGAGTGTGAGCCACTTCCCTGAGGCTACTTACTCCATTCCAGTTCTCTGTTTCTTTAAATCTTCAGAAGTCTTGGTGCTTCCAGGAAGCATTTGTTTGGAGAACCTCAGCTCCAGCCATGGGACAAGCTCCAGCCTAGAAGGACAAGGAAGTGCTTTCATTCAACACCATAAGGACCTTAACAATATCTTGGTTGTGTGTATCATATGTCTTCTTTGGTGGACTTTAGCATTCTGAAGAATACAGACTTTGCCTGCCTCTATCTTTATTTCAAGAAATGGCAATACTGCTGTATACCATTTGTTTGTTCAAGGCATAGTTGTTGAGCGGTTGTCTTGTGCCTCCTCACTTGGTCTATGTGTAATAAAACTTGACATCAATTTATTCAGGCAGAGACCTCTTAATACACCAAGCTGTCACTTATAGCTTCCCAGTTGAGACAAGATGGTTGACACTTGCACCAAAATGGATTGTGTCACCTCTTTTCCAAAGTGAGAAAGGAAGGATGGGATCTAAGCCAAAGGTAATCAGCAATACAGAAACTTATTCATTTCATAATTGCTGATGAGGCCCTAAAAATAACTGACCAGTCAAAAATCACTTATTGCATAAGCAGAGTTATGAACAGCCCTCTCAGTTGTCTCTTCTGTGTTAAGTAGACTTAGAATGGTGCTAAGAGGACCCCTCTGAGCTTGAAGGTCTTTTAGACACTTGGCAAAAGCTTATGCAAACTACCTTACCTTAGCATGCTTGATTTCATATGGATGCTGGTGGATGCTGCCCAGAGAAAATGTCTAGATTAAAAACTTGGTTTATGGGTAATATACTGTACTCAGGATGAAATTCCTAGGGTTAAACTTGGGCTTGCCTTTTTAAATGTTCCATTTTAGCTATTTAGGTTGTGGTAGGCTACATCATGACCAAATTACAAAAATTATGCAGGAAAATAATAATAGTTAAGACAGAACATCTCCATGCAGAAAGCCTGATTTTTTATAAAATGAGATCTAGGTAAATTTATAGGACCATATTTTATATACATTCATAGACACAGAGACATATTCATACATATATAAATACACACATACATTTATAGACTAATATCATTAAAGAGGCCCAAATTCTGTTGGACACGTGTAGTTGTGTAAGGAGAGATAATGAACTCCTCTAAACTGACTATTGATATTTAAGACTGATAACTTCTTTGAATGAATTGGATTAAATAATTGCATGAAGATCATAAGATACAATTTCCTTTTGATTTTTATAAATTTGCTTTACAGATTTCTTTTCATTCATTCAACAATAATTTATTGAGTACTCATGATGTGTCAGGCAAAATGCCAGGTTCCTGACATTAAGAAGCTCTTAATCTAGTCAGAAAGCATGTAAACAAAAAGGTTTTTTGAATGATAAGGTTCAATAGAAAACATAATAAAAGCCTTCTTGGCTAATGTAATTCAAACCTGTATTTTGTATGTTTGTAAAGTTAGTTAAAGAGAAGAACTATAAAAAAATACAAATGCTACAAATGCTATCCATTTTGCTTAAAATCATAATTAACTAGTTTTAATGTAAGTCCAAGGACTTTTTTAATAGGCTCATTAACTGGAGTTTCGTATGGTCGTCCTTACACAAATCGCATCCATAACGCATTGCATACAATTTCTAATTTTATTTTTGTTTAAAGAAGTGAAAAGTTAAAAATATATCAAAAAACCATCTGATTTTGAACACCTCTGGAAATTATATTTTTGCTCTTACTCATAATTTTTCACCCATCCCTAATTGGACTTGCTTTTATCAAGTCTTTCTAAACCAATTAACTTGTTTTTCACGGAAACAATATCTCCTTTTATTTCACACTCCTATCTCATACGTTTAAATAATATATGATTGAATTACATAATTACTATGAAAAGTTGGTCATAAACAAATTTGGGAAGGAATATGGTTGTTTTTTGGGAAGTATGCCATTTGAATGCTGGTAGGAATTAAAGTATGTGATGCACTAGGTAGTATAGGACCATCCTCACACATTCAGTGTAGCCTGTCTGTTGTTGTATAGGAGAAGGAAAACATAAGTTAACATGATAAATTAGTTATTTGAAAAGCTGAGAGAATTCTTAGGATAAGAGGTCCTATAACTGAAAGTCCAGCACAATGGAGCAAGGGCATGGAAGTATCTAACTGGCTGCAGAAGTTAGAGACAGATTCATGGAGGTGATGGTATTAGAACTGGATTTTGAGGCCTGAGTAGAAATTTTCTACATGAAGTAGGGGGTAAGGGATACTTCAGTCCAAGGAAACATCTTGTACAAAGGCAGAGAATCAAGAAGGATGTGCTGTTTGAAGAGGATTTAGAAGTTGGGGCTTAGTGTACATAGGATTCAATGGGCAGAATAGTAAAAGATGAAGGAGTAGGAGGATGGTGTAGATTGTAGAGGAGTATACTAATAATTAGATACTTAAGATATAATTTAGAAAACATGATTTATTAACTTATAAGAGTAAGCAGGGTACTTATTAGGTATATACTAAGTGAATGCAAATGAAAGCAGTGAAGTGCCTGCTACTGTGCATCACTTTTGGCAAAATAACCAAATTAAGAGTAAATGTTGCCTAGAATGTAAAATATATTAAAAATATATTAAAAAATAGAAGTTGTCCTCCAAGTAGAAGGCTTGAAATAATGCTTGTTATATGAAAAAGCCTTGTGTGTCTCAAAACTCAACATTTAAAAAAAAATCCAACTAGAAAATGGGGAAAAACATGCACAGACATTTCAATGAAGAGGATACACAGATGGCAAATAAACACATGAAAAGATGTTCAATATCATCAGCTATTAGAGAAATGCATATTTTTAAAAAATTTTTTTATGTCTTTATTTTGAGAGAGAGACAGAGAGTGACCAGGGGAGGGTCAGAGAGAGAGGGAGATACAGAATCTGAAGCAGGCTCCAGGCTCTGAGCTGTCAGCACAGAGCCCAACGTGGGGCTCGAACCCACAGACTGTGAGATCATGACCTGAGCCGAAGTCAAATGCTTAACCGACAGAGCCACCCAGGCGCCCTGAGAAATGCAAATTTCAACTGCAGTGAGGTACCACTACAATCCTATCAGAATGACTAAAATGAAAAATGATGGTGAGGAAAAATGGTGGTGAGGATGCAGAGAAACTGGATCACTCACACACTGCTGGTGAGAATGTAGAATAATAACAGCTACTTTAGAAAATGGTTTCTTTCAAAACTGAAAAAATCTATTAAATATCCAATTCAGAAATTCCAGTCGAGTATTTACCTCAGAGAAAGGAAGACTTATCTTCATGCAACAATATTATGCAAATGTTTAGAGCATATTTGAGATACTTCCTAACTGGAAAATGGAAATGACCCATGTATCCTTTAATAGGTGCATGGTTAAATAAACTGTGGTAATCCACACCATGGAATACTATTTAGCAATAACAAGGAAAAAACTATTGGTCTATACAAAATGTAGATGAACCTCAAGAAAAGTACTCTGAATAAAAAAAAAATCTCAAAAAGTATAACATGATTCCATTCATGTAACACTCACGCAAAATCATAATTATAGAGATGGAGAACAGATTAGTGGTTTCCAGGGATTAAGGATATTGAGGAGGGCATGTAAAGTGTGGCTTTAAAGGGATAACATCAGAGAAATCCTTGATCATAATGGTACAGCTGAGCATACTGATTGTGGTGACAGTTATGCAAGGCTACAATTTGATATTTCATAGAACGTTACACACACACCTACATAAATTAGTGTAACTATAATTGTTAAGATTTTGATAAACTCAGTGGATTATGCTAATGTCAAATTCCTGGTTTTAATTATGTAGTAGAGTTGTGTAAGATGTTAACATTGAGGGAGCATGAAAGAATGGTACACTAGACTTCCCTTGCACATTTCCTTGCAGATTCCTGTGAATATAGTTATTTCCAAATATTTCAAAAAAGTTTTTTAAAACTCTGTGCATGTGTTATAACTTTGATATGTCCAATCCATTGTGCCAAGTGTCAATGCTCCATGATGTCTGTCACCTGGTAGTAACTCTGTGTTGGTAATTCTTGGCTAGGATGTGGAAAATCTATTCAGTATTAAATAGTTCAAAGCCATAATACATGTCATGGATCCATCTGTTACCTCTAAGTGACAGGTTCTATGATGGCTGGCTTCACAATTCCCTGAATACCTTGTATAACATGGGCCATGGCAAGACAGAATTGTTCATGGGAAATGCATATTGATTATATATATATATATAATACAGTGCTAGCATATAGTGCAATAATGCTAGCATCTAGTGCAATAATGATTTCAATAGTGCAATAATGATTTCAGAAGTAGATTCCAGTGACTGATTCCCTATGTATAACACCCAGTGCTCATTCCAACAAGTGTCTTCCTTACCCATTTAGCCCACCACCTTCCCACAACCCCTCCAGTTTGTTCCCAGTATTTAAGAGTCTCTTATATTTTGTCCCCCTCCCTGTTTTTGAATTATTTTTACTTCCCTTCCCTTATGTTCATCTGCTTTGTATCTTAAACTCCACATATGAGTAAAGTCACATAATACTTACCTTTCTCTGACTTATTTTGGCAAGCATAATACCCTCTAGTTCCATGCACACTGTTGCAAATGGCAAGGTTTCATTCTTTCTGATTGCCTAGTAATACTCCATACTCCATTGTGTGTGTGTGTGTGTGTGTGTGTGTACACTACATCTTCTTTATCCATTCATTTGTTGATGGACATTTGGGCTCTTTCCATATTTTGGTTATTGTCGATAGTGCTGCTATAAACATTGGCGTGCATTTGCCCAACTGAAACAGCATACCTGTATCTCTTGGATAAATGCCTGTAGTGCAATTCCTGGGTTATAGGGTAGTTCTATTTTTAATTTTTTGAGGAACCTCCATACTCTTTTCCAGAGTGGCTCCAGCAGTTTACATTCCCCTCAGCAGTGCAAAAGAGATCTTCTTTCTCTGCATCTTCACCAACATTTGTTGTTGCTTGAGTTATTAATGTTAGCTCTTCTGATAGGTATGAGGTGGTATCTCACTGTGGTTTTAATTTGTATTTCCCTGATGATGAATGATGTTGAACTTTTCATGTGTCTGTTAGCCATCTGGATGTCTTCTTTGGAAAAGTGTTTATTCATGTCTTTTGCCCATTTCTTCAATGGATTATTTGTATTTTGGTTTCTTTTTAAATGTTTTTTATTTATTTTTTGAGAGATACAGGGAGGGACAGAGATAGAGGGAGAGACAGAATCTGAAGACAGGCTCCAGGCTCTGAGCTAGCTATCAGCACAGAGCCCGACACGGGGCTAAAACTCATGAACCATGAGATCATGACCTGACCCAGAGTCAGACACTCAACCGACTAAGCCACCCAGGTGCCCCTGTATTTTGGATTTTGAGTTTGATAACTTCTTTACAGATTTTGGATACTAACCCTTTTTCTGATATATCATTTGCAAATATCTTCTCCCATTCTGTTGGTTGACTTTCAGTTTTGCTGACTGTTTCCTTCATTCTGCAGAAGCTTTTTATCTTGATGAGGTCCCAGTAGTTCATTTTTGCTTTTGTTTCCCTTGCCTCTGGAGACATGTTAAGTAAGAAGTTGCTGCAGCTGAGGTCAAAGAGGTTTTTGCCTGCTTTTTCCTTGAGGATTCTGATGGCTTCCTCTCTTACATTTAGGTCTTTCATCCATTTTGAGTTTATATTTGTGTATGGTGTAAGAAAGTGGTCCTGGTTCATTTTCTGCATGCACACTGATTATATTGAGTGCTATATACCATATGTCCAATCTCAACATATTAATGCATCTTTTCTTTAGGGAAAGGAATATAATACAACACATTCTAAACTAAACAAACTGAAGCCTAGTATCAACAAAGATGCTTCTCTGAACAATATCATAATAAAAGAAATCACTTCCTATGAATATATATGAATTCAAGAAAATTCTAAAGTCATTCCTGGAGTTTCATTCCATATGTAAAGTTAGAGCAATCTTCATTTGCAGGCCTATAAGGTGGGTTTCAGGGTTGTCCTAAAGATGTTATATTTTACCTACCCTCCGCACCCCTCCCGGCTCCTTTAGATGCCTAAACTTTAATAGAAAAGAGATAATACTTTTCCTTTCAGATGCAGGAATCACAGGTTCTGCAAGTCCCTCCAGGGTGGGGGTGGATAAATGATGACTTAAATTTCTTTTAAGAATTAGGTTATTTAATGATTATAGGTTTGATTTAGAGGGGCAAAGTTCACCTGAACAGAGACATGGCCTCTGAAGAAAGAAGTTGACATAGAAAAGAGAGATGGAAAAAAATGGCTCACAGCAGGATTTGGAGATAGAGTTGTTGGGTTTAAATTCAAGCTCTGTTACTTGTTAGCTGCACCGTGTTTCTCCTCTTTAAAACGGGCATATTCATAGGACTAGCTTATGGGATAGCCATGAAGAGTACGAAGGCCCAGAGGCACAGTCATAGGGGCCTACAGTCAACGACAGACCATGGATGGTGGCTGTAGAACTGTCAAACCCCAACTGCACACAGGATGCCTCTCATGTACTTTTTATATTTCCCACCTTGTCTCCCAGTCATGAAGATCTATACAGATTGCCGACCCTGGGCTCTGACAAGTTCCACTTTCAATAAAGAAAGATACAACTCTATCCAATACTTAGAAAAATCTTTCCAACTCACTTATAATTCCCTGAGAAGCAGTAACTCCTTCTTTCAGTTTTGAGTCTCTCTGGCAGGGTTTAGTGTGCCATCTACTGCAAGTGATCAATACATTTTTGTTGACAATCATGAAGAAACTAGAGTATCTTACAGGTTTTTTGAGTGCATGAAACAGAAACCTACTAAAGCCAGGTCAGCAAAAGGATACAGGAAACATGCATAAAATCCAACTGCCAGATATACAGTGGGTTGAATGTCCAGGACCTGGAAAGGAGACAGGCAGCCATTCCTTCTCCATCTCTCTGAGACAGCTTCTCTCTACACTTACATCTTTCATTCTCCTTTCTGCATTAGAACATCTTCCATAAGGCTCTTAGATTCTGCTCCCCCATAATGTGGGCTTGAATGTGGCTTTGGCATCCTGGTACCAACTCCAACTTGGAAGAGTTATAGTTTAGTGCCTGACAACGCCTGACTGGCTCAATCTCCGTTCTCCCGAGAATCTGAGTATGCCTGACCCATCTCATCCAGGTATTCATCTCTTCTTCAATGAACTGTGAAAAGGGAGTGGTCATGTAGTTTGAGTGCTGCTCCCATAGGGACATTGGAATAGCAGCTTCTCAACTAGAAAGGATGGGAAGTGAGAGTGTAAAGGGTATCTGTAGAACATGGACATAAATACTTCATACTCCCCCCCCGCCAGAAATCAAAAGAATTTTTAAATTGGATATGAATACAATTGCTAAGTCATTTCTAGGATAGGTCTTAGATTGATTCAATGTTAGATTCAGGTTATGAGGATTGTCCTCAGGTCTGTAAAGAGTAAATGTTCCTTTGCATTTGTGAATTCAGGGCTAGCAGCAAAAGGCCCTGCTTTAAGCACTTGAACTTAAGATATGCCCTTCATCCTTTGATAATCCAAATGCTTTTGTTACTTTTGCCCCAAATGTCAATGAATGTACACTTTTCCCTGCCACAGGTTAAGACCTCCCTAGTACCCAGGTCTTTCACCTTCTAAGGCACCAAGTGCCTGCAGCTGCCCTAATGCGCCACCGTGTTGTGGATCCTGACTCTTCATCCAATTCCCATGGTCTTGTCTCAGTCTCTGGTGCCTCAGCTGCTCTCTGTAGCACATTAAAGGCTTGCTATCTCTATTAGCCACCAATAACGCACTAATACATTCGTTCTCCTATTACCTCGGACACTAATTTGGTGGAATTGGATAGTGACAGCACATTGATGTTGTTGAAGTTAATGACCCAGCAATTTACAAGATAAGTCACATTAGTAGTCAAATTGATTGTAATCATTGTTTCACTGAGCAGAATCTGCATTAAGTACAGTATGTTGTGCTCTGTCCTTCACCACCCCATTAATGGAGAGAAAGAGGCAATCAAAATCTTAGCCTTTCATACCTTCCCTCAAGTGATTTGTAATGAATATATTAGGACTTCTATCTTCTTTTACATCTTTAACAGAAATATGCTAAGAACACATGGGAAAAATAGAATTCAACTAGGCCACTCAAATAGTTATCGTTATTTATTTCTTCTTTTATTGGATACTTACTAGTTTCTTAGTCTAATGATTTCCTCTGAAGGCTTCAGTAGAAAATAAGACATTGTTTCTGCTGTCAAAGAGCTCACTTTTAAATAAGAATCATGTACCTAATGAAGAGACAGTAGAAGATTCTGAAATTCACAGTGAGTGGAATAATCATTTCTGAGGAGGGAGAGATTGGAATAGATAGGAAGAAGGTCATGCTATAGACAGAATTTCAGATAGGGATGAAAATATTGCTAAGATACCAATGATCAAGTCTTTATCCTTTAATCTGTAGCTAGAAAGTATTATTTAAAATATGCTTACCTTTGTAGTTGTCTAATTTTGGCAGATTAGTGAGTCTTGGTTTCCTCCACTATTAAATGGGAATAATATTGTTAGCTTTATATATCTTTGATAATACAGGAATGATCAAAGAGGACACAAATGAGTCTTCCTGACAAAATGGTGGCATATTGTATTTCAACAGAAGCTCTTTGATTCCATGTGTGATTTAATTTTTAAAGAAAATTAAAAGCCAATTGATGCCAAAATAGAAATAAGGTAAATAGTTAGACTTAAATACATCACTTGGGTTATAAATTCACAAGATGTATTCCTGAAATGATTGCCTCATCTGTGGAATGTGTCTGTGTGCACAAGTGTGCTTATGTATGTGTATATGTATGTGTGTGCATGCATATGGCTGTGGATGCAAATCAGCTCTAAAGGCAATGGAAAGAGAGATATTCTAGCACTGTTTTGACAGTCAGTAGATTAGCATGGTAGGATGTGAGAGGGTAGGGAGGGCTAAGAAACTGTGTGGTACTACCTCTTAAATTTACACATGAAGAAACTGGAACCCAAAGACAGGAATAAATGGATTGCTCCATGACACACCATAAGATAGGCATGAAGTGTGGATTAGAACCCTGGTGAACTCACCTCTAGAAAAATACTCTTTCCACCACTTCAAGATCCTAAGGTGTCTCCTATGAAATATAATATGCATTATATATTCTGGCCTGTTTTCTGAGTAGTTTGTCTCATTTCTTAATCTTCATGTACCCTTTTAAAACCCCTTTGTCTCCTCTGTGTCTTATTCTCACTCATTTATTTCTCTAAAACATGGGAATCTTCCCATATCCTAGTCCCTGCTCATCTGAGCTTGAAGACCTTACTTTCTATGCTAGTTATATTGCCAGCTGCCTTGACTATGGCAGACAAGCATCCTGATCTAGCCTGAGCCCCATTTTGCCACCAGTTCTGATTAGTCTTCAAGTGACTTCCCTGTCATCAGGAACTGTCCAATTACAAAGCACCCCATGTCCTTATAAATTAAAATGATGATGTTTGATGTTTCCTCATTTGAACTTCTGCTTTTGTGCTGTCAGAAACTAGGGCCTGCATAAAACCTCCTTTTGACTGGGATGTCTGCCTGCTTTGCAAGCCCAAGGACCCTTTAATTAATGCCAATGAAAAACTTAAAAGCAAAGGCAGACACAAACAATATCAATAATAATAATAATAATAATAATAAATGGGTTCCTTCTAGTCCAGAGAAGCCAGAAGGAAGGGCATTCAGCAACTTACACTGTGATGTATTGTGGGAATGCAACCGCCCACCCCTGAGCAGCAGCACATACCAATTATAAATATAAAACATGCTTCACTGCCTGCTGCAAAGGCGGCCTGGCAAAATTGAATGGCAAAATTACTGTCCGCCCATGTTATACTTTTCTATAATCTCATCATAATTAAAAGTTGTTGGGATGCTGTGCTTCCCCTAACCCTTTGTTGGTCTCCTTAGAGTATTTTGTGGTTTAGGATTCAAACTGTCAGGATTGGGTTACTGTGGTATAACTGTGACATGAGCCAGAAAGGACCAACAAAGCCATGTTCAAAAATTCTGGCAAGATATAGAAGAAGATGCGCAGGCGGGAAATCAAAGTTCAGAGTGTGTGGGAAAAGGCTTGTCTCCCAGGGAGTCTATCAGGTAATGTGTAAGCATCAGGATAACAGAAATGGGGTCCCTAAGAGTTACAGGATAAAATAGGCAGAGTGACTCATCAGCCTCAGCATTTAGAGACAGAGACGGTTAAATGGGCAAAGACAGAAGCAGGTGCCTAGGAGATTTTAGAGCTTTTGATATATGAAAATAGACTTCAGAGCTGGCACTAGGAAAGTAGGTGTCTAGTAAGAAGAGTACAAGTGCCAATGCCATACTAAGGTATGATAGGCTAAAAATGTTAATACTAGGACACCAGAGTAAGCTGCCTTCTACCAACTAGTGCCATACTTTCTTTCTAATCTAGTGATGAAATAGCTATCTTGAAAATATAATTTGCACTCCCATGTTCACTGAAGAATTATTTACAATAGTCAAGACGTGAAACCAATCTAAGTGTCCACTGATGAGAGAATGGATAAAGAAAGTGTGGTATATATACACAGGTATAAAAATACAGGAATCTTTCCATTTATGAGACATGGATGGAACTTAAGGGCATTATGCTAATTGAATTAAGACAAAGAAAGAAAATACTGTTTGATTTCACTTGTATGTGGAATCTAAAAACACTGAACTCAAAGGAACTGAGAATAGAATGGTTGTTTCCAGGGGCTGAGGGGTTGGGGGAAATGGGGAGACATTGGTCAAGGGTATAAATTTTCAGTTATAAGATGAATATGTTCCAGGAGGTTCTAATGTACAGCATGGGGACTATAATCAATATTTTATTATATACTTGAAGGTTGCTATCACAGAAGAGCTTTGATGTTCTCACCAGAATGGCAACAATAACAAAATGTCAATTATGTGAGGTGAGGGATGTGTTAACTACCTTTATTGTGATAAACATTTTGATATCTATCAATCATATAAATATCTAATCATCACATTGTACACTTTAAATTTACACAATGTTATGTGTCAATTGTACCTCAATAAAGCTGGAAAAAGAAAACATAATCAAACCTGGAAAATAAACCCAGAACACGTACAATGAATGTGTAGCCTCCACACACTGAATCTGATCCTCAATATGTAATCATTAGACCAAAGGAATTAACTGTGCAATATAAATATCTCTGCTAATATTTTATAATTTCTGTGAGAAATTTATTGAAATTTCCCACACCTCTAATGACATACCTGTCAATTTCTCGAGAACTGTAAAATTTTTGCTTCAGATCTTTTTAGGCTGTTTTAGAGAACATGTGTGAATTTAGAATTTGTATATAACTTTCTGGTGAATTAAATATTTTTGAATCTTTTATCATTGAATTGTGACCAACTTTATCTCTAATAATCTTTGTCTTGAAGTCTGTTGACTTCAATATTGTATCAATATTGCTACATCAGCTTTCTTTGGGTTAGAAGCTGCTGGATACATCCCGTTTCCCCCTTATATCATCTTCCAAACTTTCTATATCCTTATTAAGATGTATCTTTTGAAAATATTGTATCAATATTGCTACATCAGCTTTCTTTGGGTTAGTAACTGCTGGATACATCCCCTGTTTCCCCCTTGTATCATCTTCCATACTTTCTATATCTTTATTAAGATGTATCTTTTGAAAATATTCAATAACTAGATTTAGTGTTTATAAAAATAATCCTGGCAATCCTTGCATTTTTGTTGTTGTTGTTGAAGTAGGCTTCCTGCCCAGCACAAAGCCCAATCCGGGGCTTGAACTCATAACCCGGAGATCAAGACCTGAGCTGAAATCAAGAGTCAGATGCTTAACCAACTGAGTCATGCAGGCCCCAATCCTTGCCTTTTAGGAGTTTAGTGCACCTAAATTTATTGTCATTACTGATAAATTTGGACTTATTTATATCATCCGATCATGGCTTCTATTTGTCTTTCCTCTTCTTCAGTTATTCGTCTCTTGCTTTCTGTTGATTTTTCCCCCTTTTCCCCTTTATTAGGTCATTTTTTCATTATACTTATAAACTATTTTTCTGGTGTGTATGCATGTGTATGAATGTATGCATGTGCTTACAGTAACTATTTGAGCATGCATTTGTAACAAAGTCTGATGACTAAAATTTTTGCCCACTTCCTAATTAATACAAGGGTCTCAGAATATTTTAAATATGATCATTCTTCCTGAACGGATCAATAGTCCATTGTTTCATTGTTGTCCAGCATCTTAGTTTTAGCCAGTTTTCCCTCCAAGTAGATATGTTTATTGTATTATAAAGTTAATATTTTGTTTAGATTCTATCCCATATAGTCCCCTCTGTATTCATCAGTGTTTTCTTGCATCTCATCCCTTCCATCAGGGGTAATTTTTTCCTCCTGGCCTGAAATACAGCAAGTTATCTTTTTGGTGCAGCCTAAGAAGTTTTTGTTAGTGAAGAGAGATGAGCCTAGAGTTTCCACTGTTTGACAGTTTTTATACAACAAATTCAATTTCTTTAGTGGAGAGAGATATGCCATCATCGGGTCAATTATTCTAAAAATTCAGTTAGATCAAGTTGGTTGATAATGTTGTTCAGGTCTTCTATATCCTTACTGATTTTCTGCCTGCTTGTTCTACTTGATACTGAGAGAGAAATATTAAACTCTCTAGCTTTAGTTATAGATTCATTTATTTCCTTATGCATGGGAGAAGAACTGGTTTTGTCAGACTTATTTTCTCCATGTCTGATTCACCGTTAGCATTGGGTCTTCTCTTTGTGCCCAAGACTCACAGAGAGAGGGTCACTCTAGATGTTCTCATCCCGGCCCCTCCTCATAAACTACTGTCATTTGTTACTCAGTTCTTGCTAGCCTAGTTTGAGGCAGGGAGAGCAGGTAGGAATTCTCAGTTGTCCTGGAATAGCCTCAGCCTTAGGCAGATGCTTTGTCCCTAGGTGTAATGTGTGGGGTTTTCTCCATGACTCTGCCTCTCTCTCAGTGGTGTGGAACCTCTACTGTTCTGGAAACATGTTTTCTTGTCCCCCCTCTCTTCCCCAAAAATAGAGGTTTTGTTTTTTGGAGGTTTTTTTTGTTTGTTTTTTGTTTTTATGTTATTTTCCCCTAGCTGTGATGAATGTTCACTTATACTTTGAGAGTTACAAGGTCTTATGCTATTCTCCTAGCAGCTTAAGGCTTTTGTTCTGTAGGAAAGACACAGAAACCAAATCCAGGTGGGACTTTTTGCCTTTCCTGCAGTTGGTGCTGCTACCCCTTCCAGGGCTGTACCACATGGGCAAGGGACTTCCTTTACTCTCTTACCATCTTTTTTTCTCCCATCTTTCTTGAGAGCCTCCACTGTGGTCCACGGAAGAAAGCCTGAAAGCAGGGGTGCCTGGGTGCTTCAGTCGGTTAAGTGTCCAACTTTGGCCTCGGTTATGATTTTGCCCTTCCCAAGTTTGAGCCCCNTGGCCCGAAGCAGGTACTCATTTTCTTTCTGTATGTGGCTTCCAGTGTTTCCATATCCTCATGCTATGCCATACTTAGCCTTTTGCAATAGTTACAGATGTTAGCTGAGTACTTCCTACCAGCTTGTATGATGCTCAGCACTTGCCCCAGATGAGTAAGTGATGGTGCCCTGCTCTTCTTGGATACTTTTCCTTTCCATGGGTTTCAGGCTATGCTAGCCCTGAAATCTTGGCTTCAAGATGGCTTCAAGAAAAATTTTATTTTCATATTTTACTCAGCTTTTCTTGTCCTAAAGGTGAGAATGATTTTTTTAAGCTTTCTACATCCTACACAGATGCTAGCTATTTGTTTTTGCTGTTGTCTAGTTTGCTAACCTACTTTTTATGGTCTCCTGTTCCCTGAAGATATTTTCAAAAGCTTTTAATACTTTTTAGACACAGATACAGTAAACATGGTTATTTGATAGTATTTGTGCAATATTTATAAAACATGGCATCTCTGTGACTATATTTTTATTGTCTGTTGTTTCTGCCAGTTTGCAAATACATTCATTTATTTGTATTCCTGTTTATATTGACTGTGGGCTGGTCATTTTCCTTGAAAATTTATTTATAGTGTCTCCCCAGGTTGTAGGATGAAGATACTTTCCTCCAGAAAAAGTTCATATTTATTTCACTACTTTTTAAGGACTAAAATTGACTTGGCATTGGACTGATTCTCTCTCCTTTCTGTCTCTCATTCATTTACCCTCTTTTCTCTGGTTCTCCTTGATCACAGGGCAATTATCCCCCAGTTTTAGGATCGTAAGCTGTCAGGATAAAGATTCGTTCTTTATGAGTCATAAAGACTCATTCATACTGATACATCGAGACATAGGAATATGAGACACTTTTATCAAAACAATAAACTTCTTATGATAAAATATCATACCCTCACTGAATATTATTAAAAGACATAGTCTATGGAAGACTGGGAGACAAAAAGGGTCTCTTCCAAGGGACGCTCCAATCTGTGATATTAACCATCTCTCTTATACAGACAAGTAACAGCTGGCCCAGAAGACCAGTTCCTGCAATATAGGCGATAGACAGAAGACGCCTCAATGCTGGATCAACAACTTGCTAAGTGGCCTAAGAAATGGAGGGTAAAAACCTGTGCAGGGACAGCATTATCACTTTGGGGACTAGGCTGGGAATTTCAATTGGCTGGAATGCATTCTACAGAAAAGGTCATTGAGACTTGGCCTGAGTCCAGCTTCCTAGAGCCAATCAGTGGTTTCCTGGGCTTTTCTGCATGCTGTTTACTGAAGCCTTTTTTCAATAAGCATACTCTCCATATTCTCCACAGGCCTTCAGCAAAGAACAAATGTTGATCTTACAAATTTTTTTTGACATAAAAATCCATACCTCTATAGCTTTCCCTAAAGCAAGACAGAGTTCAGAGTTTATCAAAATCAATAAAATTTAAGGAAAAGAATATCATTACGGCTTGGCAAATCAGGAACATAAATAAGGGTCAGCTTTCCCCATTTCCTACCTTCTAGTAGATGAGAATTTCAAGGACTGAAATTATATTTTTGTTGCTCAGACCTGAAGACTCCAGGATCGGTCTTTGAAATTCACATATTGGCTTTGTTTCAATTTGTTAAAATCATGAAACAAAAGAAGAGATTTTCTCCTGTGTTCCTTCAGGGGACTCTGCCTACTTGTACAGCAACAAACAGCCAAATAGTTCTCAGGAAATTCATCCCTGAAAGCTGTAATGTAACCCTAGCCTCATACTAACCCTGGGCTCCAGGCTTAGATGATAAAAAAAAAAAAAAGCAGTGTAAATATGATTTTTATTTAATCAGAAGGGATTGTTCAGTCTAGAAGGGACTTAGGTAGCTTACCAAATTATGCAAAATGGCAAAAAATAGATTTAAATAAAGAGAAATTAGGTGAGAAATGAGAAAGAAGGAAGTAAATGGATCCAAACACCCCACAATTTTGGCTATACAACAGCATTAGTCCCCCTTAAAAAGGAAAATCTGATGAATTACACAAATTATGTAGTGCCTTATCAAGTAAAATTAGATGAACTGTTAGGGAGACCCAGACCTCTCCTAATAGTAATACTAGCTAGGATTCTCATGGAGCACCATGAAGAAGACTCTTGGTAAAAATAAATAAATAAATAAATAAACAGCACTTTCTCAAAAGCTTTTGCGTGATGACACAGTACATAGTTCTTGGAGACTTTTCTTATGGGTCCCCTCAGCATTGACTGATGACACTATATGAAAGCACAATCTATATATGTAACACCATAGGAAAACAAAAAGTATATAATTCCTGGGAGTCCCAGGAATGTAGGAGTGTTTCTGAGTCTTGGGAGATTATAGAATGAATTCATGAAAGACATGTGCTTGAAGATGGATATTTGGATAAAGGAAATGATGTTGGAAATCAATATCCTATACATATTTGAAGTCTTCTAAATGTATTGAACAAATGATGGCAGATACAGGAAATAAGTTCTCCCAATAACTCTAAGTTCCTTGAGAGCTAGTGTGGTAAGATTTTGTATCTATAACATAGTATCTAGGACATAGTCAATGCTTGATCAATAGGAGTCATTGAATTAAGCCATAGTTAGAGGCAGAAAAGAACATGGCTGGCACAAACAACAGGGAGGAAACTGGCCTGGCTGAAAAGGAGGACTTTTCTTGGAGAAATGTTCAAGCATCTCCTCTTCCAAGAGGCTTTTCTTAACCACACATCTTCAAACTGAGTCAGTTATTTCTTCAAGGAGCTGTCTCTCTGTCTGCCTTGGGCTCCTACAAGGGAATTTCCCCATACATTGTGACTGTTTGCTTACTGTTCTCCTCCACTGCCAGATGAGGAGTTCCCTGGCACAAGGGCTCAGAATTTTACACTGTTGTATCCCAAGTCTAAATACTCAGTGTAGTCAATTGAATTAATAGGAATATTGGGTCTGATCACTGGATAGTCCAAAGGGGTTTGAACTTCATTCCACAGGAACTTTGTTCTACAGAAAAAACAATTAAGTCCCTTGAAAAACTGAGTTAAATAGAAAACTTTTCTAGGAGTATTTGTTGCAAGAATGCAGGCCTGGAACAATGAGGGCCAGAATCATAGTAAACACAAAACTATAACAGTTGTCTCAGCAGGTAATTGTTTATAACCGTATAGCTCATGTAGTTAAAAAAAAAAGCTTGAAAGGAAGTTTTGGTTAAATTATATTTTTTCCTTTCCTTATACACACACACAAGATTATTTTCACCAGTCTAAAATGAATGCTCTTACATGTATTCACATATCTTTAATATCTTTGGGGGAAAACTATAAAAACAGCATTAATAAGGCAGTACTGAAAGCTGCTATGAGGTTTGTCTGTTTTGAAGGGAATAAGGATAAAAGGGAAGTCACATCTCTGAGACACTGAAAAAACTGGACTTTTTCCTACTCCAACACTAGTGCTGGGAAGTCACTTAACATTTCTGTGTCTATTTCCTTATTCATTAAAGGCAGAATGTAAGATGTAAGTTCTATACCTTAGTCATGGGGCCACTGAGGGCAGGAACCTAGTCATATGCCCTGACACTAAGCGCAATGTAGATGATCAATAGATATTTGTCTAAGAATGAATAAATTATATAGTGAATAGTATAAGGTCAGGGGAAGGAATTGACATTATTATAAAAAAATAAAACCATCTATATTTGTGCCATTCCAGTTGGAACTTCAGCTACAAAGAGAAAGGCAGTTTTTGCTAGTGTCCTGGCATTTGCTGGAACATGGTTCATTGTGAGGCAGAGACAGAGGGTACTGGTGATGGAGAAATGGTGAGACAATTTAATCCTTTAGCTGGGTGCCTTGGGAGATGTCTACAGAGCCTGGTCATTTCTGTAGAGGATTCTGGATTCCACCCAGCTTGCCAGAGGCTTCGTGTCAACAGCCAGAATTAATGTGTGTCTAATTTTAACTCAAGTGGAACAGACATTTATTTTGGGAAGACAGGATCTTTTTGAGAATGCCTGCAATTGCCCATGAGCGGGGTCAGAACTGAATTTCTTGATCATCTTCCTTAGCTGGTGGGAAGATTTTATTGAACTTTCACCTGGCTATGATATGATCTCTCCCTCTAACTTTCTAAAGAATGATCAGGAGAATTTATTTTTAACTCCTCAAGATGCCTTACCTGTTGCATACTTCCTGGAGTCCATCTGGTTTACCCTTCGTATATATCTGAAGGAATGTTCTAGCAGTAACCTTTGATGGCATTTCCCCCTGTCCTCCAGGGTACAGCAGCTGTAATGAGAGGAAGGATCACCAGACTGAAGGTTAGAAAGACCAGGAGTCCATTCTCTGATCCTTCACTTATCAGCAGCATAACCTAAGGCACCTCAGGCATGAGACCTGCTAGGAGCCTCCATTTATTCTTTTATAAAATATATATTTATGTAAAATAATATTGCTTTTTTTGACTCCATAAATATGCCTGGAGCTTATGTTGTTCATCTTACACCTAAACCTTTCAAGACATATGTGAATTATTATTCTTGGAACCTCTGAGGCTGATTCCACAGTCATTCTTTAAATCTTTTTATACTGCTTTAAAGAGGGAATTGGGTATGGAAAAAAGAAAGAGATAAAGGAAATTTCCCAAGAATGCCTTCAAAATAGGGTTGCTTCTATTTAGAAGCCAGTGATATCAGTAAAGACCCAAAGTAGGACAGAATTACTCCTTGGCAGGATGCTACTGGCATATTACTCCCAGAAGGATGAGTACAGATGAGTGTTTTCTCAAAACCAAGTGTTATTGTAGAAGTACTTGCAGGGTCATGGGGTAACTTATTCCATTCAAATTAAGAAATGTGTGCTGGAATCTTCTGTATGCCTGAGCATATGGTATATGTTACAAGAATAACTGTAAGAAATGGTCCTTGCTCTGAAGCAGTTCACAGTTTACTGTGGGTATATGATACAGACACAAGAAATATTCAGAGAACAATGCTGAATAGAGTATAATAAAATCTAAGTGGAATGCAACCCAAGTAGGGTGGCAGAAAAAGCAATGGAATGTCTGAAATGTCAGCTCACGTTCTGCTAGCTCTGTCACCTTCACAAAACCATTGGTTTTCCTAGGCCTTATTAGTTCATCTTTTAAATAAAAGATGGGTTAGTGTAGCCATTAAGTGTGGGACCCCAGCAACATGTATAATAGGCACAACCTTGTCAAGTTCCTAAAGCTGCCAACCTCTCTCTCCTCAAGGCCAGGTGGGTGCATGGTTTTCTTCTCATTGATCATTTTGGTCCCTGTCTTCCTTCCCCCCATGGGCCTGGTGGATATTATTCACCTAGCAAACCTTCAATGACAGCTGACAAAGCCTGTCCTCACCAAATACTGAGATGCCTCTAACAGAGAAAGCTCTCCTCAAAAATGGAATGGCCTTGGGGCACCCGGGGCGCTCAGTCGGTTAAGCCTCTGACTTCGGCTCAGGTCATGATCTCACAGTTCGTGGGTTCAAGCCCCCCGTCGGGCTCTGTCCTGACAGCTCAGAGCCTGGAGCCTGCTTCAGATTCTGTGTCTGCCTCTCTCTGCCCCTCCCCATTCATGATCTGTCTCTGTCTCAAAAATAAACTATTAAAAAAAAAAAAAGGGATGGCCTTAGCCTCTATCACTAGCAGGACACTGTGTTTACACCCTAGGATTTGGCTACTGTACCATCTTTATCAAATCCCATGTGGATTCAAGCCAACACCCTGAGTGAACCGACCCCAGCCCAGGGGGCTTAATGAATCAGTGGTAGTAATCATGAGGTTTTTGGTGACAAAAACTGGTACTTACTTTGGGAATCATTCTCTTGATCTTGTTTCCTCCAGCGTGAGTCTCCATTGCTGCCCTGGCTGACGCCTCAGGTGCAGCCACGTAGCAGCCTAACGAACCACCTCCATCTGAGGGGAACCCTTGCTCAGCCCGGGGCGCAAGGAGCAGGGCGTGGTTAGACGAAGAATGGATCACAGGGGCTGGAGAGCTGGAGGAGGTCCCCGAGGAGACGCGACTGGCTCACCGGGGATCTGGAGCCTTGCAAGCTGAGGCTCCTCACCGCCACACCCCATCCGGGACCTGAGAGTGTCTGCTCTGCCCGCCGGCCCTCCGCGGAGCCATCTTCCCGCGCGCAGCCAGGACCGAGCACGTGGTGCTCAGACCCTCTGGACGCATGCGCGTCACGCCCCCTGTGAGCGCCCAGAACTCGCGGTGAGATGTGTGTCCTGCACCTGGAGGAGCGGGTCTCCGCGTGAGTTCCGGGCTCCAGAACCCGCCACCCGCTGAGTCTTCGGGCTCACCCTCTCTCTACGGCCTTCTCGCTCTCCGTCCAAGTGCCAGGATGCAGTTTGAAACCAACACTGAAAGAACACGTGGCAGGCCGAGCTTCCTCAAGGCCAGGGTAGGTGTAGCGTGTGTGAGAGAGAGCAAGTGAGCAAGTTCCCTTTCTTGGAGTAGAAACTTCATGTTGGGAGAGCCACCGACAGGGCTTGAGTATTCTGATGCCCCAGGAGTATTTAGGTATGAAAATCAGTTACGTGAGGGGCACTGTAGCTACAGAGATTGTGCAAGTGGTGGGCGTTACCATTGTGTCTGCACGTTGCAGAGAAGTGAGACGTCCAAATGACCCCTGAAGTTCTCAGGCTAACGCCTATTCCTCCAGAAGAAATGACACTTTCGGTGCAAACGTGCTGTATGATTTCCTAATGAGATGGCTGATGTCACTCCATCCCCATCCCTTTTAGGGAGTCTGCCTTTTTTCTTTGGCAGCTTTTAGATACTACTCTTCCCTTGAGTGTCTGGAATGTTACAGCTTGTGTGTCCAGGGATGTTGCCGTTTGCAGTTCTTCCCAGATTTTTCAGATCCTTACAAACCAGGACTCATGTCTCCCCTTCCTCTTAGTTTAGGGACAGTTTTCTGCATTATGTCTTTAAAAATTCTGTCTTCCCCATCCTTCCCCCCCACCCCCCACCCCATTGCTGTTTCTGTAAGTCAGATGGATTTGGAATTTCTGGATCAAGTTTTCCTATGTCTTCATATTTGTTGTACACTTTCTATCTCCTTGTCATCTGCCTGTGCGAATTCAACTTAATATTTAGCTGGTTGGTTAGGCCTTCAGCTGTGTCTTTTTTTTTCTTTTTGCCATTATATTTTTTATTTTAAAAATCTTTGGTTGCTAGTCATAGTCACTTACTCTTGTTTCATAATCTCCTGTTTTCGTTTCATAGCTTTTTGATAGCATATGGTTATCTTACTGAGAAAATTTAAATATTTTAAGAGGTTTTCAGATTACTCTGTTATCTCTGATTTCTTTTATAATGTTAGCTTTCCTCAGATAATTGGTGGTTGTTGCTTAATGCTTGTCATTAAGAAGATTTTTCTACACAACTTTCCCATATAATTTTGCATTATCCATGAGACTCTCTTTGTGGGATGGCAAAGTAGCAGGTATCTGTCCTCATTATCACCATGGCAGTGACTTCTCCTGTCAGTCTGTGTTTCTCTTTTAGAGATGTGTTTCTTGCTCTTGAATTTGGCTTTGTAGTGATTGATTTATTTTTTATATATGTGATGATTTGGTAGAAGTATGTATTTTTATAAAGTACCTGGTCCACTTTCTTAAAATCAGAAATCCAGAACTACCTGTTTCTCAGATCTCCTATACATCTGGAATTCTATAATTCTTTAAGTTCCCTTAGGTATATAATTTTATGTTGAAAAACATTGTATAGGTTTTAAGTCTTTCTTTGTTTTTCATTTCTTAAAAAGGTCAAATCAGTTTTGCTAAGCAAAACAGAATCTGTAGTAAAATATTATAAGACACTGCATTTTTGTTTCTTTGTGTTTTCACTTTACTTCTGTTTATTCCCAAACAAAACTGAAGCCATGTTTAATTTTTTCATGTGATCTAGAACTATACTATCCAATATGATAGCCACTAACTACATGTGGCTATTTAAATTTAACTTAATTAAAATGAATAAAAAACTAAAAATTCTGTTTCTCAGCACTAGCCACATTTCAAGTGCTCAGTAGCCATATGTGGATAGTGGTTACCATATAGTAAGCACAAATATAGAACATTTTCATCATCACAGAAATTTCTTTTAGACAGCATATTGATTTAAATCATTGAGGTTCCAGGGATATAAACAGAATTTGTCTTTACAAATATATGTATTTATATTTATGTGGTTCAGTTTATATAACGTTCAGTTTCTTTGGTGAATGATATTGAATATGACTAGCAAAGCACCAAGAATATAGTTCTTTAATATGTTAAATATATTTATTTAGATCCTTTAGCCAAAAACTTATCCATATGAATAGGCTGTGAGCTCTTCACTGGTAGAATTCCAAGTGGAGTGGTTCCAACTCTATTGCTGTCGATGGCTTGTACCTCCCTGTCCTGATAGATAAGGAATCGGGATTGATCACAGTAATGAAAAAGACATACATAGTCCATCTTTTGGGAGAAACAACAACTACATCTTGTAACCATTTTTGTCTGAATAATAAAACTGCTTCCATCTTCCATAAAGATAATGTGTTAGTGTTCTAGGGCTTCCAGAACAAAATAACAGACTGGGTGGCTTAAATCACAGACGTATATTTTCTTACAGTTCTGGGAGCTAGAAATCCAAGATTAAGGTGCTGGCAGGGTTGGTTTCTTCTGAGGCCTCTCTCCTTGGTTTGCAGATGGCCTCTTCACCTGGTCTTTTCTCTGTATGTGTGCATTCCTACTGTCTCATTCTATGTCCAAATTGCCTCTTCTTATGAGGATACCAATCATATTGAATTAGGGCCCACCCTAACAGCCTCATTTTAACTTAATCACCTATTTAATGGTCCCCATCTTCAAATACAATCACATACAGTACTGGGGTCAGAGCTTCAACAAATGAATTTTGAGGGAACATAATCCGCCCATAATAGATAATATCTATAGAATTGAAAAAAATCATAGTCAATTCTTCATATACTAGGAGGCTAGGAGTTCTGTTAAATTTAATTCTTTGTGTACTTGGAGGACAAGTAGAAATTCTCAGTGGTCTTACCACATTATTCATTACTTCCTTATATCTGAAGTCTGTTGTGTATTAGTACTTGTTTTTCCCCACTAATGAGGAAGCATCAGAGTCTGGGAGTAAATGTTTCTTCTAAAATAATGGAGAAGGTTAGAGAGTCATCTTGGGATTGTCATTGAACTTCTTTAAATCTCCATGTCATCCGCTATTAAATGGAAATAATCATAACTGCTTTATGATTCTGTCTTCTGAGATAATGCCTATGGAAACTACCTAGCACAAATTCCATTTTATTGCCCATGCCTATAAATATCTGTTGGAAGCAGAGGAGACTGAGTCTGTGTTGACTTCCAGACAAACTATACTTAAAAAAATTTCTTCATCTAGAATGTTTTCCTTACATTTTCTGTTAAAATTAAGGTGCTAAGTCAGTGTCATAAGATCCATGTAATTAAATATTCCAGTTAGATGAACTTTAGCTTATTAAGGTTTAACAAAAACTTAGGAGAATTTGGATGAAATACACAGAAAACATTTTTCTCTTCACCAGAAGATTGGTGGTGATCCCTACACACAATTCTTGGGGAATCATCTAGTTGGAAACAGCCACTATTCCTGACAGTCTTCTCTTGGGAGAGTCCCTGTGCTCTTACAATCCATTTGGGAGTTTCCTGGAAGAGTTTGCTCTATTGTATGTCTTCTTGACTAATTACATCACTCCAAGAAATAACTGAGAAAAGAACACAAATACTTTTGAATTTTGAATTAAAAGGAAACATGAACTAACCTCCCACCCAGTGGAACTATCCTTTCTCCTGCACCTTCAGCTTCCCTTGGGCAATTGTCAGCATATTAAGCTTACTTTCTGACAAGAGCATCTCCCTCTTCTAGGATCTAATTGTTAAGAATTCCTAATATATGTTGAGAAAAAAAAAAAAAAGACCTTCCTATCAATTCTAATCCTAGAAACAGTTGCAACACCACCCAGCCTAGTATTAAAAAAAAAAGCCACATATATGGACTAGAAAGAGAACAAACTCATTGATTTAATGACAGCATTCACATTTCACTGGCAGCAGTTTTAAAATGCTGCTCTAAGGACCATCCCTGCAGTTCAAGTTTGCCCGTTGTGAATTGAGTCATTAAAGGTGTGTGGGTGAATGGGTGATGCCAACCTCATGGAGAGTTGGCTGAATGATTAATGGCCTTGCCTTCTGATTTTAGAGGTTCCCATTAATTACAAGGGATTGAGTCTTTTTCGTGAAGAGTCTGTTACAGCTTCTCCTGCCACCTCCTCACTTCCTTTTAAAGTGAGTAAGATGAGTATTTTTAATTTTAAAGTGTGGAAATCACTTCTTGTCATTTCCTTTTGGAACTTTCTGGATTAAATCACCCTAAAAACACATTTCTTAATCCTATAATATCTGAACAGTTCTGGAAAAAGAAGAAAGCTGGTAAAGGTGCCAATGAATGTACTTCTGCAGCTTTCTCTGTGACATCATTACCTTTATCATGGGGAATTTCAAGGACAGCATTTATAGAGATCTTAGCAAAACAAGAATGTCAGTGTCACCAGAATCATTAAAATGTTGAAGAAGCTTGCATTTGCCATCATTGTCTGTTTACCATGGACAAAGAGTTCTGTATGAGAGCATGGTGTAGAGTGGAACTGGCCCCAAAATATGGGCCAGGACATCTGGGTTTGAGTCCTGGCTGTGAAATGAACTGGTTGTATTGCATATAACTTTTACTGACCTCAGTTTTCTCATCAGAAATAACAAATGGAAAATATAGATAAAATGTGAAGAACGTGGAAAAATCTATGTAATTATTAGTCAAATTCTTCTTTAACACCCACTCACTTCTCATCTTACTATCTTTTATGATTCCCAGATTTTAGCCATTCTGTGAAAAATTGAGGTTGTCCTTCTGGATAAACTTTCAAGGTCAGCAGCAAACTGACCAATAGGATTGGAAAGTAGCATAGGGAGGTGAGAATAATTTGGAGTCATATATTCCAGGGTTCAAATTCTAGGTTTATTTATCCATGTAATCTTAAATAAGTTACTTTATTGTTTTCATCTCTAAAATGGTAATAATGCAATTTATTTAATAGGATTATCGTAAGGATAAGTAAGATAACATATATAAAGTAAGTGCGTGGCACCTAACAAGTGCTCTTTAAATATTATAAATACATAAACATCTCTGTTCCCTCCCTCATCCCTCCCTTGTTTCCTTCCATCATTCCATAAAAATCACTCAGTATCCAACCAGCCAATATGGAACATGTGATAAGGGATTGAGGAGGTGGAATAAATAGTAGATTTGGCTGGATCCAGAGAGTCAGCAGGGCAAGAAAACAATCTACCATGATCTTGCCCATCTGTCACAGGATAAGAATTCTGTGAAAAATTTATTATCATCTTTCATCACAAATTCTGATGGTTCCTCCTTACAATACAGTAGAGGAGCAGAAGATAAGGCAAGGAAAGATCTTTGATCTTAAATGTTTCTATAATTGCTCTCCTACAACATCTCATTTCCTAGGCCCAGACACCGGGCTGAAAATAAATTGTTGAGATCTCTGAGCTACTTGGAAAAAATGCCTAAAAGTTGCATTTTTGACTTAAAATTCACATAGCAAATGAGGAAATCTCAGATTCTGTTTTCATGAAACCAAATTTAGGGTTCCCTTACTGTCAAAATCAAGCTTCTTGGAGCCTCTTCCCAGTAATATTTCTCTAGTATGAGTAGATCACAAATATTCAAAGCCATTCCTGCCAATCTAACAAGCCAAGTGGAAGTTGATCCTGCTGGCCGTTAATCTCAGAGTGCACTGGAGTGGACTGGGTGAGGTCCTAATTATCCTTGCATCTAAAAGGTTCTAATCAGACCAGACACAGCCCAAGGTAATGTAAAGAGCTCTGCATGATAAGTTCAGAGACCAGGATGCTAGTCCAGACTCCACCAGGACTTGTTTGAGACCTCAGGCAAGTCTTTTGAGCTTTCAAGGACTGATTCCTCATCTTTAAAATGTGGATAACGATCATTATATCTCTTTGCTTCACAATGCTATGATGAAGATTAACATAGATTATAGGTGATTATAGGTGTGAATGTGTTGTGTAAAAACAAAACACTATTATTATCTTTAATAATAGTCTTCTGAAGTCTTGCCATAGCTGTCCTGGGGCTCTAATCTATGGGAGCACTTTATAATGATGTCTTTTGGGAATTTCAGTAACCAAATTTCCTTGGATGCCATTCAAATTGGACCAGAATCATAGTATTAGAGAGTGTTAGAGCTGGAAGGGATTGTAATACATCTAGTTCAACCCTCTCATTTCTCAGATGAAAAAAAAAAAGGAGTCCTAGATAAAGAGAGGGACTTGCCTCAGGTCACCCTGCAACAAAGTGGAAGGGTTAGTGTAAGAGCCCATTGGCTCTATACACTCCATACACTGAATTTTACTTTTCCATAGAGAGTGCATAAACGAAATCCACTTTCCCCCTTCATCACTGCCACAGCTATAGCTTGACCCCATCTCATTTCTTATCTGAAGTCTTACACTAGTTCCTCCTAGCTTTCAATTTACCTGTGCAGCTTTATTCTACTTATGGCTACTGGGAACTTTTTGAAGTATGGATCTGTTTATAATACACATGCATACATATAAACACACTACTTAATTCCTTTAATCTTCTCCAGTACCTTCAATATAAAATCAAAATTTCTTCAAAATAGAGAATATGTGGGGTGCCTGGGTGGCTCAGTCGGTTGAGCATCTGACTTTGGCTCAGGTCATGATCTCACAGCTTGTGAATTCAAGCCCACATCAGGCCCACATGAGAACTTGGAGCCTGGAGCCTGCTTCAGATTTTGTGTTTCTGTCTGTCTCTGCCCTTCCCCTGCTAATGCTCTGTCTCTCAAAATTAAACATTAAAAAAGTTAAAAATAGTAATAAAGTAAAATAAGGAATATGCTATCCCAGGATCAACCATCCTTCTACCTTACCTCCAAACTCACTTTCATGTGGACTTTTCCTGACTTACTTGCCATTAGGCAAATGTTCTATGCTTTTGGCTCCTTCCGTCACTTTGAGAGTGATCTTCCCTCTACTTGAAGCCCTGTTTCTCCCTTTCTTAATATGGCAGATCTCTTCTAGACACCCATCATGTAAACTTCCCCTCCACTTCCATGCTCCCAGTGATAGGTGCTTTATTCTCACCCGGACAAACCTTTATTGTAACATCTCCACCTCGTGGGAACTGGGAGGCAGAGAGTGGGGCTGGCACAACTGACCTTTAAATCTGTGCCAATCCCAAGATTCTACCATTCTGTGCAATCACTGAGCTTCAAGGAAGCTTCAAGGGAGACTGTTTATGTAGAAGTAAGGGTTTGAAGTAAGGGTTTGAAGGATAAGGGGTTTGGGAAAAAGGGAGAGAAAATTTTTATGTGTATATTATTTTATAAGACACTTAAAGGTGGTGTCTGTTATCTACATTATATTATTATTCCTTATAGGCAGGGCTCAGATATTTCTAATTCTTGACTCTTGCTCTCTCCCTGTCTGCACACCTCATGCCCAAACAGAGCTTTAGATGCAGAAATGTGGTGGCAACAATTTGGCATATTTGTCTTAGAATATTGCAAAGAAAATTGCTACCCTGTCACTTCTGTGAGCCAGTGATTCTATTGCCCTCTCTTTTTTTCTTCTTCCTCTTCCTCTTCTTTTAGGTAGCATGTCAGGGGAACTAGTAGGAAGGATGAAGAGGAACTCTTCCAAGTTACTCAGAAGGAACTGGTTAGCTATCACTAGTACCCCTTTTATCCTAGACTAAGTGAAAAATTTTTCTAAAAATAGGATTCAGTAATTATAGCACAACCCTACAGATTTTTAATTTCTTCAGTATTCTAAAACAATATTATTAGATGTCATAAAAACCCATGAAGCAAGTAGAGACCAATGTTATTATAGCTATTTTCCAAGTAGAGAAACTGAGTCTAAGAGGGGTTAAGTAGCATGTCTGATTGGAAATGCTGGGATTGGAAGCCAGGGCGCTGACTGTCCATTCTATGATCACCAGGGCCAGAGTTCTGCCACAGATGCAGAGCACTGAGCCCCTGTTCTGACCACCTCCGACTCACTGCTTTGGTGGGGGAGGGGGGTCCTCTTCCATGAATAGTGTAAGATGTTTGAATACCTGACACTTTGACACTGGACAAATGAGGTTGATAGCAGTTAGTTTGTAATATACACTCAAAATCTGGGGCTGGAGAGAGGGAAGAGGACATTGAACATGATGTGGGGCCATATGGGGGTTGCACCTAGGATAGAGTGAATAAGCAGAGGCATAGGGAAACAAGACTTGTTTTAAAAAGAGGATGAGGGGGGCACCTGGATGGCTCAGTCGGTTAAGCGTCTGACTTCGGCTCAGGTCATGATCTTACAGTTTGTGGGTTCGACCTCCGTGTCAGGCTCTGTGCTGACAGCCATCTCAGAGCCTGGAGCCTGTTTCAGATTCTGTATCTCCCTCTCTCTCCCTGACCCTCCCCTGCTCATGCTGGCTCTCTCTCTCTCTCTCTCTGTCTCTCTGTCTCTCTCTCAGAAATAAAGCATTAAAAAAGTTTTTTAAAACTAAAAAATAAAAAGAGGATGAGGTGACCTCTAATTCCCACAGGAGGCTATGCTTGGCTCCTTTGAACAAGTCTTCCGACTGTCAGGGAGGTGAACCTACTCTATTGAAGGCTGAAAATGGTATAGTTGGTCCAGCTGATAGGAACGCTAGCTGGGTGGGCAGCTTTGCTATTAGATGGGGGAGTATAGTTGGAGACAGAAAAAGAACTCACAGTTGGGCCTTTTTGGCTTTGTGGGGCCCAGATACACCAAGGCAGCACATGAAATTTTAGGTCTTACAAAATTTTAGGTCTCACAGCTCCCCTTCCCTGAGTGTGCTGCATCTGCTCTGCAGAAAATACCCTTATTCATTGGCATTTCCATTAGGGCTTTCACCAAGATTTCCTTTCTCACACAAATGACTGTTCATAAAAGGATTCTGTCAAGGAGCTGGCCTGTCCCTTGATGGCCCAGTAGATAAGGAGGCCTGACATTAATTTATTTGCCTAATGAATTACATGGTAAAATCTTGGTTTGATAAGTGCACCACTTACACCAAGGTCTTTCATTCACATTCAGCTTCGTAAAATGGACATCCTTGTAGAAACTAATTGAATCTTGTTGGTATCTGGGATAATGAACAATGTCAGCACATTTCAGAGATTAAAGATCCACACCAAAGGGAAATTGCAGCAGAAGAGATTAGCTGTGCTTCCTGGAGACATCAGTTGAAGCAGAATGGTCTCCTGTGGTTGGACCATGTTCCCCACTGCAGGCACCAAGATAACCATAACACCCTTTAGTTTTTCCTTCCTAAAGGCCTACACATTTGTATCTCAAGATTTCACTGAAAGCACCTGACTTCAAAGAATGTTCATGTTCAATGACCTGCACAACAGCTCACAGAAAAATATTGTAGCTGGATTTCCAGACAGGTTTCCAGTTGTTATTAGGGTTGAGTTTTGGCTCCTACTCCAAATCTCCTAATGATTATCAAGGGTGTAACCAGTGGGGCTAGATGGAAACATAAGATGTCTATGTCCTCCTTTCCTACAGACGTTGCCTTGTCACTAAAACTTGCAAGGACTAGGGTCATTGCAGTGGCCCCATTTATTTGCACCTGAGGACATATTGTTTTGTCTGTTTTTGTTACACTATAATGGGAAAATAGAATTTTGGACCCAGGCAGCAATGGGAAAGGGCAAGCCTAAGAAAATATATATATACACATACATACATACATACATACATACAGGAAACTGGGCTCCTCCTATTTCTGTTAAATCAAAATATCCAGAGCAGAGGCTATGCAACTGAATTCACATGTGATTTACATGTGATTCTCATGCACAGCCAGGCTTGTGAAACCCTCATATCTTTTATATAGAGAGGATTCACTACACATCCAGGAGAGCCATAATTTCAGATCAGAGGATCCATAAACTGGAGCAAAGCAAATGGGTCCAGAAGAGAGAAAACAAAGGTGATCAAAAGTTACCAGGAAAGAAAATGAAATCCAAAATCAAGCAATAAAAGAGCAGCTATAACGAGGAGGCTGATATGAATGGCTATAAATGGGAACACAGGTGTGAACTTGGATATATGCCACATTGGGTGGAGTCAGGGCTCAGTGAGGTTGTTGCTAGATGGTCGATATAGACAGATTATGATTCTAAGCAAGTCCAAGGATGGGAGGGGTGAAAGGATGGGGTTTGTCAGGATAAATTCTATAAGATGACGCAAAGATTCCAAAAAAATAAATTTAAGAGTTAATGCATATATAGAGGCACTTGGTTAAGCATCTGACTCCTGGTTTTAGCTCAGGTTTCATGAGTTCAAACTCCAAGTCAGGCTCTACACTGACACTGTGGAGCCTGCTTGGGATTCTCTGTCTCCCTTTCTCTCTGTTCCTCCCCTACTCATGCTGTTTCTGTCTCTCTCAAAATAAATAAACTTAAAAAAAAAAGAATTAATGTGTGTATGTACATATGCATACAACATCCGTCCATCCTACAAAGTGCTCTTGGCACAATTACCTACTTTTATTAGTAAATAACTTATGGCAAAATTTTACTAGGTGGATACCAAGAAGTAAACGTCACTGTACTGTAATTAAATTTCTCATTGAACTTAAAGTCTGGCTTTGAAACAAAACTCATTCATATTGATTATTCTAAAGTCAGAAGAAATCAGGATGGGTTGAATTCTTCTCTTAATAAACCGCCACATGCTCCTACACTCTGGAGATAACCAAATGACTTCTGATTTCCTAACATGCCAGGAAGTTTCACATCTTTTTGCTTTTACTGGTGTTCCCCTTTTTTTGAACTAACCCTAACCACCTCGGCCATCCCACAGTTCTTTTGCCTCAAGACCCAACTTCAGTGTCAGTCCTTCTTGCAGTCTTTTCGCCACTTCACCTGTCTTCAGAGAACTATACCTCCTCATTTACAAGTCTGTCTTCCTTCTTGAATGAGCACTTTTGATTATGACTTGTTAAAAGGTTCACCTTGAGCCACATCTTGATTTTTACTTGCTTCCTGGGTGTGGCCTTCTCCATGTTTTTGCAAGCAGATGGGAAAGAAACACACAATGCTTAAAACAGTATACTTCTTCTTCTTCTTTTTTTATTTCTAGGAGAGAGAGAGAGAGAGACAGCGTGAACAGGGGAGGGTCAGAGAGAGAGGGTGACACAGAATCTGAAGCAGGCTCCAGGCTCTGAGCTGGCAGTTAGCACAGAGCCTGACGCGGGGCTCGAACCCACAAACTGCGAGATCATGACCTAAGCGAAAGTCAGACGCTTAACTGACTAAGCCACCCAGGTGCCCCAAAACAGTATACTTCTGTTTCAATTGATGTAGGTGTTCATTGTATAGCAGAAATGTTGAGAAGTGTCAAGGGCATTTCATAGTCAGTATGAAGAAAAACTAGGATTGCAGTGAATGAATGGCGGACAAAGGACTTTGACTACATTAATCTCTTGAAGCAAGCCCCTTAACTTATTGTCTTGAAAGCAGGTATCTGCACATGACTATTTTCTGACTTTAATGGTGTATGACAATATTGATTTAGTTAATATTTATTGAGAGCTCACTCTGCCAGGAGAAGTTCTAGATGTTTTACCTGTATTAGCCCATGTCATTCACACAATATTACTATGAGATAGGTCTTTTTTTGCAGCTGAATATGCTGAGGTTCAAAGCAACGCAGCCAAGAAAAAGCAGAGATGAGTTTTAAACCTAGGTTTCTTGGATCTGAAGCCTATGCACTTAACCATTATGTTGACTTTCAGTGGTAAAGCTGGGAAAATCCTGGGCAAATTGAAGTACGTTGGTCACTCTAGCTATGCTCCAGGATCAGGGCAACTTCAGTGCCTTCTTGAGGGCTATATTAGTTTCCTGGGACTGCCATATGAAGTACCACAAACTGAGGGACTTAAACAACAGAAATTTGTCGTTCATGGTTCTGGCAGCTAGCAATCTGAAATCAAGGTGTTCACTCCCTTCACATCTGCTCCAGGCCTCTCTTCTTGGCTTATACATGACCGTCCTCACACTCACATGGTATCCTCCCTGTATACATTTTTATCTCCAGATTTCCCCTTTTTATAAGGACACCAATTCTATTGGGTTAGGTTCTACTCTAATTACCTCATTTTAACTTGATTATCTCTGTAAAGACCTTATCTCCAAATAGGGACCAGAAGTTAAAACCTCAGGATATGAATTTGAGGGTATATGATTCAGCCCATATCAAAGACTGTCCAATAACCAGAGATCATGGGTCAACATCAGGCCATGGAGCAGATCAAGGGTTTCTCTGTTTTATTGCATGTTAAAATTACCAAGGTGATGTAACACATACATACACACGTGCGTGCACACATGCATACACACACACACACACACACACTAC
This sequence comes from Crocuta crocuta, assembly GCF_008692635.1. Lineage (NCBI taxonomy): Eukaryota > Metazoa > Chordata > Mammalia > Carnivora > Hyaenidae > Crocuta > Crocuta crocuta. The sequence goes on along the minus strand of NW_027532203.1, from coordinate 19,392,844 downwards.
CTTCAGACCCCACAGCAGCCCAATTAAGTAAGAATTTTGATGGTGAACCAAGGCATTAGAAAAATTTTTAAAGCTCCTCAGGTTATTCTCATATACATCCAGGACTCAGAATTCTTAATCTATCTGAGCTGAGGACCCTGCAAGTAGTAAGACCAGGAGGAAAAAAGTTGAGGGAAAGGGTAAGACACAAGCAGAAGCAAAGGTATGACCAAGGGGCTGTATCAAGAGCAAAATCTGAAACTTTGGCCAAGTATGGTGCATGGAAGGTCAGGAGATAGAGGAAGGTGGGACAGGATGAGGCATAGAGGTAATGGGCAAAAGCAAGGTGCAGACTTGGGCCCAGATGTTCGATCCTCCAGCCCTGGTAGGAGCAGTTTTCAAGGCAAAGAATGGGAAGTAGCTAACCAATGATCAAATTCAGGAGCTAGATTTGCTCAAGTGTCTGTAGGGGATTTGCCCTCTCTGATGCTGCCTTTTATTCACATTATGGACTCTGCCAGCCTGGGTACTACCTCTCACCAGGAGAAACTGCAAGATTCAGTAGCCTAAAGTGTGCAGGCTCACACATACTCCACTTTCAGTAGGTATATGTTGTTTAAAAATCCAGATTTGTAAAATAGATGCATTAGAGAGTATTTGCTTTACAAAATGACTCACAATGGCACTCTTTTAAATAGCGAGTTTCCCCTGGGCCAACTGATTTTATTTGCCAGAAATCATTTCACGCAATAGTTTTCCATAAGCACATCTAAATTGTGAACTAAGTTTCAGGAGACAGTAGCTTCTGACACTTAGCAGTTTTGAACTTAAACACGTAAGTTACCTCTCTGGGACTTAGTTTACTCATTTACAAAATAAGAATAATACCAGTCCTAATGAATTCAGTATTTTAAATTAATGAATGTGTGAAAGTAATTAGAAAATGCTAAATGTCTTAACAAAAGATAATATTTAAGGAAGTTACCAACAGCACTTAAAAGTGACTAGAAGAAACCCCTTGTTTCCAGTGACATTTATCATTGACATGATATTGCATATAAGATGGAGGTGGCTTGCACAATGGATAGCTTCAGGGAGGATGCTTAATGGTGTGTGAGCTGCTCCAAATCAAGAGCTGAATTCTCTGCCTTTACCACAGAGAAGGATTGAGGAAGAGCTCAACAGAGAGAATCCAGACAGGGCAGGATGCCTAAGCTGGAGAGGGAACTGCAGACCCATCAAGTCATTTCTGAAATTTACAAGCAAAGCAGGCAGCTAATATCTCATAAAAACATAGGAAGGCAATTCATGGCTCCAGAAGCACACATTCACATGGAAGCTTGGGCATTTGCAGATGGAAAGACTGAACATTTAATAATAAGGGCCCTAGAAGAGACAACAGAAGTCAGTGCAGTGAAGATTGGCTGTGGTGGCTCACAGAAGTGGGATTAACAGAAGGGGCGTTGTGGGGCATACAAGGGCAGAAGGGAGTGTTATTCCATGCTTTACCAAAGTATCCTTTATGGGGCAGAACTAGGAGGTAATACTGGAAATTTGCTGGACAGTATTTATAGCGAATTTTTTAAAAGCTTAAGATAATTTTTAATGAAATGTATATCATTTTTGATAGTCTTTTTGCCTAAATAATGAAATCTTGAAAATAATCTCTCTGAGTTCTGCTGTATATAGAATGGTCCTGCCTCACTCCAAGACAAGCTGCCAATGGTCTAGTGGACATAAGCAACGAGCAGCATCCTTACAAGATGGTGACTGGATGGAGGCATATTTGATTATGGCCAGCCTGCACATTATACACAGGCCCCTTCCCTCTGCCCTGACCCACACCCTCTCCTGGCCACTTCTGGGGGATGTTATCAACTGACAACCAGACACATTTTCACTTCTGTCTCTGGCTGTCCCTCCTTAGCAGCAGTGCAAACACAGGAATTGATCCCAGAGTTGGAAGGTCAAGCAGATGCAAAGCGCAAACAAAGCACGTGGAAGGTGTGATGGGATGACCGTCATTTGAAGAACCAATGTTTCATAAAGGCAGTTAGGATTAGATTTTTATAAAGAGGAGGAAAGGGAATTAAAACAGGAACCATGTGTCTGAAGGCAAATGCTGAAGGTCTTAAAGGAGGCTGGTCTGCAGCCTTGCTTCAGCACTGGCTAATTGTTCTTTTCTGAGTCTAGCTATTTCTCATCCTGTATTTGCTGTATTTGGGGGAAGATTCCAGAGATAAAGCAGGACTGAGCCAAATCTGGGAATTTGAGTGGGGAACTGAATTTCTTTCATGAGTTACATGGAAGGTAAAATAGGCAATCAGGGGAATAGCTTTTGAGAAAGAGTCTTTGAATTCCTGAAACCATAAAGTATGTTAAAACAGTTACCAAGTCCTAAGGTCATGATTTGGGTCAGCAGGAAAAAGTTATTTAGAACACACAGCATTTGGTGGTATACATATCTAGAAAGTATCTAAACATTATACTGGGAGTCAAGGTGAATGAATTGTCAAGCTAACACCATCTGATTTCTTTAAGTGGATGAGAACATATATTTTGGAAGGTCTCTAGTGGGTTTGCCTAAGAAGTTTAAAATACTGTGCAAATTGGGACACCTGGGTGGCTCAGTTGGTTAAGTGGCCAACTCTTGATTTTGGCTCAGTTCATGATCTCACAGTTTGTGAGTTCAAACCCTGCATCGGGCTCTGCTCTGACAGTATAGAGCCTGCTTGGGATTCTCTCTCTCACTTTCTTTCTGCCTCTCTGTCCTACCCCTCTCTCAAATAAGTAAACTTTAAAAAAAATTTTTTTAAATATAGTGCAAATTAATCTAAAAGCAGATTCAGTGCAGCAGCTCTGGCTTGGGTTGATTCCTCTCAGCAGGATTGGAACACTCTCTGGACAATGTCAAGCCCCTGTTGTAATGCTCATGTCTGAGAAGTTTTCCTAAATCTGAAGGTAATAGGATTTATTATCTGTCTCACAGTATACATAACCAAATATTTTGTAATTATTTTCTTTCTTCTTGTAAACTGTGTTTTAAAAGTGATCTGCTGTACTGCAAACGTTGCTCAATATAAGCACGTGGTCTCCAAGATCTTTCTGGATCTGACCCAGATTCTACTCTTGAGTTTAATTGGCTGGACCTGGTATAGATGCCGATCTGCTCTGATAACCACAGACTGAGTTCAAATTCCAATTCCATGACTCAGGTTTGTGCCATTGGGCAGTTCACATAAGCTTCCCCAAGCCCTATTTGTACCAGTCACTTTGAAAGCAATACGAACACCCCATAACACCTGGGATGCATAAATGAACTAATGCACATGGGTACTCTGTGCAGAGAGTCTTTCTCAGTATAAAGTCCTGTTCTCCCTAGATGAGATGTTACTTACTCCTATTCTTTGAGGCATCTGGCCTTGGTCCTGTCCCCAAGCTGATTTGACTAGAGGCCCAAAGAGGGCAGCACCTACCTGTCTGACTCTGTAGGGTTCTGTTATTCTCTGTTCTGACATCATAACCCTCTGGATGTGGTGAATAGGATAGTGTCAGGAACTCTGGGTGCCGATTATGGTTCCTAGAGGAATGTTATACTCCGTGAGGAAAAACAGGTAGCCACAGCTGGCCCTGCATCATGATGATTACACAGAGAATATCCTTATTTCTACTTACTACTGCTCCACTAGGAGGAGTCACTTCTTCGACAAGCCACTTAATATATTTTATGTTGACAGCATGTGACATAATGACTTTCAAACATACTGACAGTTTCTTATTTACTATATGACACGTACTACTGAATAATATCATTATCTTTGTTAATTTTCACTTGCTGTTGGGTCAACATCAAGCCTAGGTGCAGCCCTGGATGTCAGACCCCCACAAGCTGTTGATCATGCCTCTCAGTAGCACTGAACAGACCACAATTACAGAGAAGGAGAACCATGAATTTGGGGGCTGATGCTTTTCTCCTAGAAGCTCAAAACAGGAAGCCACAGATAAGACAGAGCTGACCAATACTTGTATGCAGACTGTGTCAAGCATTGGGGCTGTAACCTGCCTTCAGTTGTGTTCTGCCCCTTGTCACCATTTTTATGGAGGTGGTGAGCCATGTTTATTAATAAAGCTACACTCTGCATTTTCCAGGAAAGACCAGTCTGAGTGCACAGCCAATGGGTGATTTCTGGCTGAGGAGCTCACCAGTGGAACCTGGAGACCCTAGGCCATCTTTCTCCAAATCTCACCTTTTACTGAAGGGCCCCAGGCTATCCACCTCCCTGCCTTCCCCCTTGGCAACTGCTCTCCTACCCTTCTGATGACTTCAGCTGGTGCTGATTCAGGGTTTCCAGGTAGTGTCTGGTTTTGTACCAGGTGGGATGTTATTTGAGCACTCTGCATGGGAAGCAAACTAAGACAAAAGCATTTGTCTTTTCCCATTTTGTTATTAAGCTCTGTTGTTCTGTGTCATAACCAGACTTGAGCTCAGATTTTCTGTGTAAGCTTCCCCTACATGCTGCTGGGTTCCTTTGTCATTTCTACAACTAAATGAGCCTGACTGGGGCATTATTTTGTGTCCACCTCTACTGAGCATGGCTAGGTCAACAAACAACCAGTTTGTTGAGTAGCTTGATAGAGAATTCATCCATCTTGGTGTTGCCCTGGATCTGTAACTTCATAATAATACTGAATGGTTCTTTTTCATAATCATATGGTTTATGACAGTGTCAAGCTTGTCTTTCTCATTTATTGCAACTTTCTTTAAGATAACACATAATTGATTTAAAAAATGAGCTGTTTTGCCTTAAAGTTTTTATTTACTTCCTACATTGCTCTAGGTAAAAAAAAGTCCCTAATATGATTTTTAGTATTTATGGTTAAGGCAAACTACTTACCACTTTGTATTCCAATAGCATGTGGTCTGTGAAGCCTGATTTTTTAGTTGAATTCTGGCCAAACCACGTAGTAGCTCTGTGTCTATGAGCAAGTTGTTAATCTCTCAGTGCCTCAGCTACCCCATCTGTAAGATAGAAATAATAATTAATGCCTACCTCTTATAGTTTGTATATTTTAAATTCAACCACAAGCAAGAAGGGTTAGAACAATACCAGCCATACAAGAAGCACTCAGTAAATTATTCTTTTTAATAAGATTTTTGACATGTACTTAACGTTTGAAGCACAAAACTTACACATGTAAGTCCTTACATCTTCATAAAAGTGACTTTCTTTAGAAATTTACCATATTGTTATTTCAGTGCTTGGAATATAGTTTATCATGAGAAATCTTCCTTTTTTGATAAGGTATTTTATTTTGTATTATTTTATTTTATTTTTATACCTTTCTTTTGCCCGTCTCTCCACCCTCCCCTTTGATAACCATGAATTTTTTCTCTATATTTATGAATATGTTTCTCTCTCTTTTTTTTTAGATTTCACACATAAGTGAAATCATATGGTATTTATCTTTGTCTGACTTATTTCACTTAGAATAATACTGTCTAAGCCTATCCATGTCATTACGAATGGCAAGATTTCATTCTTTTTTATGGCTGAGTAATATTCCATTGTGTATATATGTTACATTTTCTTTTCTTTTTTTTTTTTTACATATATTTTATTGTCAAGTTGGTTTCCATATAACACCCAGTGCTCCTCCCCTCAAGTGAATATGTTACATTTTCTTTATGCATTTATCTGTTGATGGATACTTACGTTGCTTCTATGTTTGGCTGTTATAAATAATGCTGCAATAAGCAGGGGTGTATGTATCTTTCCAAATTAGTGTTTTTGTTTTTGTTGGATAAATACCTAGAAGGGAAATCCTGGATCATATAGTAGTTCTAGTTTTAGTTTTTTGAAGGACTTGCATACTGTTATTCATAGTGACTGCATCAATTTGCATTCCCACTAACAGTGCATGAGAGTTCCCTTTTCTTCTCACCAACACTTATTTCTTGTTTTGTTTTGTTTTGTTTTGTTTTTGTACTAGCGATTCTGACTGGGATGAGGTGATGTCTCATTGTGCTTTAGGGAATTTTCATTTCCCTAATGACTAGTGATGTTGAGCATTTTTTCATGTGTCTGTTGGCCGTCTGTATGTCTTCTTTGGAAAAATGTGTATTCAGTTCTTCTGCCCATTTTTAATTTGATTATTTGGTTTTTCAATGTTAATGATGAAGCATTTTAATCAGGGTATTGTTTTGGTGGGAAAAAAGAGCTCTCTTTTAATGAGGCATTCAGTGCCTTGGAAAAGGCATCTGGTGATAGAATGGACTTAAAAATGAAGAAATGTGTTTTCAGCATAAATCTGCTGCTCCACAATTATTAAAACTTACTATATATTTTAAGTCCTGTGTCAAGTCAAATATTATATAAAGAGTATGTTATGGTGTTGGATCACAGGACCACATTCACTGAGAGCAGAGATCATGCCTGTTTTATTTACTGCTCAAATGGGCCACAGCTCAGGGCTGGATACATAGTAGCAGACCCATGAATGTTTAGTAGGTGGATACACAACCACTGAAGGTTTGAGAATTTGAGTCACTAAGAATTTAACCATATGTAGTTGCTCTGTTTATGTACATTCCTCTTATTTTAACATTCTGGAAAAAAATTTTTTTTGAAAGAAAATGGCATTGATAAAAAACCATATGCTTTAAAGTCAATTATTTGCCAAAAGGTAGGTTGTTGATGATGAACTTCCCATATGAAGTATAATATACGTATTATATTTCAAGTTTTACCAAGTTTAATTTAGTGTTCTATGGAATTTTTGTTGAAGCTCTTTGGTAACCCAGTCCATTCTGACATTGAGACCTGTGACTGCCACATGTCACCTTCTGCAGCTGATTCCATCATCGTTCTGACAGCCAGCATTGACATGCCTGGTCCTCACCTAGCCTTCTTCCTCTGCTCACTGATTCACCCCCTTCTTAAGATTGCTGCCACTAATATCACCTTCAGAGCTCTTTGGTAGGGTTGTAATCACCGTTTCACAGTTACAGGAGTTTTTAAAAATGCCCCTAGCATAATGATACCTCTTTCATGTGTCTCTCTTAATCTATTTATGACAAGTTATCCTAATGAAGGGGGAATACAACAAGATAGGGTAAAGTTCTACACAAGACCATCTCTTTCCTACTATGCTTAGCCTGTGTCCCTAGAATAATCCAGGGCATTCCTTTTTCCACAGTTGATTCTCTGTGCTGAACACTTCCCCTAGAGTGAAGGACAGCCATTCTTCCTTGCTTATGAAAGCCTCAGTGCTTGGGTACAGCAAATGGGTGACAACATCTATCCATTTTTCTTCCCAACAGAACCCTTAGGCAGTTAGGAAAATAGTACTCCAGAGGCATGCCCAATCCCCTCTTTGCAAAGGGAATAGTTTTATTTTTAGAAACTTGCCAACAACAAAAACACAACCTAAAAAGGATGAAGTACCTCAAGAAAGCTACAAATAAAATGCTGTGGGTAGTTAAAGGGGAGAGAAAGAATCTTTCTGGCTGGGATGATGAGGAAAGCCTTTAAAAAAGACGTTGTAGCTAAAGGTGGTTCTTTTTTTTTAAGGTTTATTTATTTTTTAGTTTATTTATTTATTTTGAGAGAGAGAGCACAGGACAGGGGCTTGAACTCACGAACTGTGATATCAAGACTTGAGCTGCTTAACTGACTGAACCACCCAGGCACCCCGAGGTGGTTCTTGAAGAAAGAACCTGGAAAAGGTAGAAATAAAAGACTTTGGGGACATTTTTGAGCCATGTCTCTGTCACTCTGCTACAGAGTATCGAATAAACCCAAGGTCCGTCTTTTCTTCATATCTAAAGTGATAGTGTCACACTAGATTCCTAGGGCTGCTGCCACCTTCAACTTCACAAACCAGGGACTGTGAAGAACTAGGGTTTAGAAAGGCAGAGATGGTGAGCATTAGAGATGGAGGCAGAAGAGCAAACAAAGGTTTAGGGTGTTTTGGGGAAATGGTGAGTGCTCCATGCAAGTAGGTAAGACTTGAAAGAGAACAGACCCAGCATGGGAATGAAGTTAAAGTAAAGAACTTCATTTTAAGGAGAGAAGTCAGTTGGTGCCCTTGGTTTTCTAGGGACAGGAATACACAATATTGTATGCTTTTATATGGACACAAAAGGAACTTATTTTTTTATGGGCCTTTTCAAAAACATTAGGTTTGGTGCCTTGCAAAATGGATCTTCTAAGTTAAGAGCAGGTAAGACAGAACTGCTAAATAAGAATTCAGCTTTGCAAGTGACTTCATAGTAATTTTTGATTCATTAGAAGAAGTTTGATCAATTTATATTTTTCATTATCATTGGTAGCAACTGATCAATTGTTGTGGACCTTAATGTTAATTTTCATTGAGTCACATCCTATTTTCTTGTGGGCCTGGGCTAAAGTGGTATGATTATGTTATCTTAGCTTGAAGAAGAAGCAGACTGCCATTTAATAATTGGGAGCAAGTACATGGGTTGTGAAGGAGTCTCAAAGGAATCAGCCAATTATGAAATAATAAAAAGCACCATTGGGGGTGGGAGGAGATGCAAAATGTGTAGCATCTACTTCTGCCTCTCACAGGACTAATAATCTAGTTAGGGAAATCAGATGGACCCATATAGTCAAATGTTGGATAATAACATAAGTAAGTGTACGTAGAATGGTTCAAATGAAGTTCTGTGGGACTTTGGGAATGAGAAGAAGGAGCTCTAGTCAAAGGTAAGGTTACTAAAGTAAAAAAATAAAAATATAAGATACCCAGTTAAATTTGAATTTCATAATATTACTGAATAATTTTTAGCATAAGCATATCCTAAATATTGTATGAAATATACTTACACCAAAATATTCAGATTCAAATTTAAGTGGATGTTGTGCATTTTATCAGTCAACTTAAGAAAAGTCTGTTTTATCCTATGGCTTAATGGATGTGAAAACCTGCAGAAAGAATTGTATATTTAGAGGAATGAAGATATGTATAATTTTAAAAAGAGGCCACCATTTGCAAAGGGATGGTAAGACAGGTAGTCTAGAATTAAGAGCTTATGTAGAAGAAAAAGGTGGACCAGAAGAATTCACTGCTGTAATTACATGGGAATTTAAAATTGATAGGTCCAATGACCTCAGAGTTGAAGATATAAAAGTCAGAGAGATATAATCTTTATTTTTTACAAATGTAAAAGTTCATGGACAATTAATGCTGGAAGAAATCTTAACAGTCATCTCTCCCCTCATTTACAGATAGCAAAAGCACAGCCCAAATTTACAACACTGGGACTATAATTCTGATCTCGTAATTCTCAGGCCAATGTTCTTTCCACTTCACCATGCTATAGTTTCTTATTTCTCAAATAAACTAGTAGTTCCAAACCACCAGTGGGTCCAAACCAACCATCTATTGGGACATAGTGGTGAAAGCTAAATAATGAAATTTTTTGCAAAGTTCCCCTATGAATCCCTCAAATCATCTCAGACAGTTTTGGAAGCCTTCCTCTGGTGTTCAGATTTCTCTAGGGTACAGCTTCTTTTATTAGCCCTCAGGGGGCAACTTGCCACTGACGTCCTAAATTTAGAGAAGTTGTTTTCCTTCAGAGTTCTTGTGGTTGTTATTTTCCACAGACAACTAAATTCTCCATGCACAGATTTGTGCCAGAAAATAATCTTCCATGTGTATCAATGTCGTAAGCAGTGATTGGCTTGGGTTGAGCATGTAAATAAGTCTTGGCTTCACTCAAAGAATTATTCCCTTAGTTACTTCACTCCCTCCCTAACCTTTGTCTTGCACTCCCCTCACACTAAGCTGGCACTGGAGATTTGGTTCAGGCTAGCTCCCAAGTTGGCCTCTTCCCTTCTGTATGCCAGCCAATAGGTCCAGCACCATCAAAATAATTTATAGTAAAGAGCCCAATAATCCATAAAGTTAATTCAGAGTTCCTCTTTTAGGTGAGATGATATTTCTTAGGAGCCAGTGTCATTAATGCAGTAAAATAATAAAGAGTCTAAGTGGAAATGCCATCTCAGAAGTCATCAAGGATATGGAAATCTGTTTTATCTTAATTTTCACGGATAGTGATAGTAACTGTAGCTTTTCTGGCAAACCTGAGCTCTATCTTCTAGATTGTCTACCTTGTCTATATATTCCCTTGGTCATAGAAATTCAGGCTTTCCTTTTTTTTACCATTTTTGGTATCTTCCATTTGCAAAGCACTGTCATGGCCTATTAAAAGTTATAGCTGGGAAATGGCGAGGGGGTATCTTCCCCCTATTTTACATATTAGGAAATTGAGAACCAGAAAGAGAAGCAGGTTTTTCCCTAAAGTCTCCACTTGTGAACAAAGCTGTGACGAAATCCTAGTCCTCCTGCTTCCAATCCTGATTCATTCATAGTTGCCTCAACCCTAATGGAAATGATTTCATAAAATGTAATTGTTAGAATTGTATCACCAACACAAAAATGGCTACTAAAGATTACAGCTGGCATCTGGAACTTTTACTATTAAATAAACACTAAATTGGTACCATTAAACTGCCAAATGCTGTCTCCTAACTTAGGATGAGTAAAGACAAGAGAAGCAATGGATCAATGTCACACCTCTTCTAAAAGGGCAAAGTGGAAGCCACTTAATGCCATTGTTAAGATGCTAATTCGATTACCTGTCAGGTAGTGAGTTCTCTGTCAGCAGTAGTGTTAAGCAACTAGATGGTCCTTTGGCAGGAATGCTGCATAAGGAATTTTGAAATGGGTAAGAGACAGAACTGATATTTTTAATGTTTCCTCCATCTTTAAGATTCTCTAATCAAGCTTAGGAAGTCTTAAAGTAAAACCCATTTCTCAGGTCATTTAAATCTAGAAGCAGTGACAATGAAGCATTAAATAGGATGCCCAGCAGTAATCCCTGCTCAAAATAGAAGGCCAATATCAGTTTGTTCTATGTCTTGTTGGCATGCAGTTGAGAGCTAAAGTGTCAAGAGTAGAGATCACCTGAGAAAGTATTTGTAAAGGAAAAGGAAAACAAGGCAAAATTTCATGGATGGATGTGGGAAAATGACTCAGCTAAATGTCCTGCCATTTAAAACTGATAGGTCTGCTGTGAACATAGGTTTCTGGGGCCTGGAGGGCTGTAGACGAGATGAGGGCATTTGGCCTGTGGCAGCTGGGAAGATTTAGTATCTGACCAGCAACTTGAAGCATGAGGAGAGTACCACAAATAATTGTAAGTTATTTTCAATCAGTGATAAGTGCTACTTAAGTATAAATTTTCTTTAAATGCTTGGAAACTAAAGTCATGACCCTCTTTGATAGCACCCTGGTTCTATGGCCCATCAGGGAATTGCAGTATAATAAAGTTGAAAAAAGGGGTCATGAGATGCCCCAGACTTCTCCCACCCCATTTTACAGAACCAGAAACTGAGCCCAAGAATAGTTTCACAACCTATTCCAGGACACATAGTTGTTAGGTGACAGAGTTGTTAGGTCTCATGGCTTTCCTCTGTTAGGTTGGTGGTCATATTTCAAATCATTTTCTGAGTTTCACCTTAAATGATATTACAGAGTAAACTATTACCTCAAGTGAGTATGTGTTACCAGGTCAATTCTCGCATTTCATTATGCTTCCTTCCCACCCCGAGCAGCTCCTCAACTGGGCTCGCTGTTTCTATTTTTAAAGCACAGGGTAGATCAGATATGTACACCTAGGGAATGAGTTTTCTTCGTGGCAGTGAGAGTGTCATAGCAGATCTCTCCCACCATGTCAGCATCTCTATTAAGAATGACACTCACTCTACCTTCCCCCTAGCGATGACAGAGTCCTGGCCATTTTTCTTCTTTGCTACTGGATTTCCAGGTGACTGACAGTGGTTGTAAGGGTGATTCCTCCTGGACAAGTTCCCTCAAATCCTATTCTTTGCTCTACCATTTTCCTAACTACTATCTTGAGAGTAATTGTTCTAGGAAGACCACTCTAGGGAGGTTACACATATATTCTTTAATTTGCACATTTCTTTCAGAACTGGAAAGAAATGAAACCTTGCTATAAGTGGAGAGAGTCTGCCAGAATCACCATTAAAAAAAGAGAGAGAGAGCTTGAATGTCAATCATAAATTGCCATTCCTCATTTCTTTCCCTGTCTAATAATAGTCTCATATACCCCTTCTCCACATATATATGCTTAAGGGCCCTGACCGAAAACATAAGGATTGAGTCCCAGGCTGGTATGTTAAAAATTACAAAGAAGGGGCTATACATGTTTAAAATATCTGAGAAAAAGAACAACCGGATAGATGGATACATATGAACAGAAATAAAAATGTAAAAGGTTCTTATATAAAATGATGCACAACTCATGCATAATAAGAGAAATGGAAATTAAAATTATACTGTGATCCCATTTTTTACTTATCAGATTGGCAAAAAGCCAAAGATCAAAAACCTACTCTGTTGGCAAAACTGTAGGGAAACAGACCCCTTTCAGACATTGCTGGTGGGAATTTATATTAGTGCAGCCCCTATGGAGAGCAATTTGGTGAGATCTGTCAAAATTACACATGCAAATATGCTTTGACCTAGTAATACCACTTCTGGGAATTTATCCCACAGATACTCTTGCACAGGTGCAAAATAATATACTTACAAGGCTATTAATTGCAGCCTTGTTTGTAATAGCAAAAGATTGGAAACAAACCACTAGTCTGTCAGTAAGGGCCTTTAAAATAAATCATCATATATCCATATAATGATATAATATGGAGCTTTAAAAAAGAAAAAAGCTCTCTATATTTTGATACAGAAAGATACCCAAGATATATTAAGTTTAAAAAGAAAGGAAGGTTGAGGTGCCTGGGTGACTCAGTTAAGCATCCAACACTTGATTTCGGCTCAGGTCATGAGCTCACGATTGTGATAATATCGAGGCCTTTGTGTGATAGCTGGGCAGGCAGGGAAAGGGAATGAGCCTCTTCACTTCACAGTGTTTGACTTTTGTGACTTAGAATGGATTATGTTACATGGAGAACAGGACCACAGACCTCAATTCTTGAGGAAGCTGTTCTCTATGGTGACAGGCAAGAAGGAATAAGACTTGGGTTCATTAAGTCACACTGCAAGCTGTTCATTGTGATGGGTTACAACATTCTGGAATATTCTGTGGTGTTGACTTATGATTGGACCACAGGGTTAGCAACCTTGATGAGCCTGCTGTAAAGGGTGCTGACAGTGTACTTTTGAAAGGGGTCACACTCCTTGAACATTTATTTATTCAGGGGAGTAAAACATAAGGGTCTTATCAGTTTGCTAAGCTGTTAATTGTCAATCAATGTGACAAGTAATTCTATTAAGAGGAGCTGATTTCTTCTTCAAATACCTGGTGAAATAAATTTTAAAACTGTAGCATAAGAGTCTCTGACTAATAACCTCTTATTTCCTCCATATAAAATTCATATAAGAAACAGATTAGATAATATATTTTAGCAACCTGGTGAAGAGGTTGTGAGCCTGGCAGTGAGTAGACTGCTAGGGAGACTGTCAGACTGGTGTGAAGAACTGGGTGTCTATCTCTGCTAACCCCTGGAAAGAGAGTAAGCTTGTTCATTTCAACTGAAAATCGTAACTGATGTCTACTGTGTATTCCAAAGTGCTGGGCACTGTCAGGAGTACTGCGCAAATATTAATTCATTTAACGCTCACAACCACAATTGGTGGTAAGTCATATTTCAGTTCCCATTTGGCAGATGGAGAAGAGCCCAGGAAACTCGCTTTAGGTTCCCTAGCTAGTGAAGCAGAACGAGGATTTGAACTCAGTCTAACTCCAGAACCAGTGTGATGATTTTGCCACATCACCATTACCTCCCAGTCCCCAAGCCCTGCCTCTTCATACCTGCAGGACCCGCCCCCCCTTCCCTAGTTTAGAAACACAGGGTCTGTACCATACAGAAAGCTTCCACACAGTGGAAGTGGACTAATTGTCCAGACTGGATTTTTCCTTTCACTTCCTCCCTCTCCTGGCTAGTACTTCCATTTCCATATGTACTCACAGATGGAAACCCCCAGAATAAGATTTTTATATTCCTAGCTAGAAAGATAAGAAAGCTAAGGTGACAAATTTCTTATTTGGCATTGTTGGCCATTAGTCCTTCTGGAAACCCTCCCTTCAATCAGTTCTTTTCACATTTACTCTCCTGATTTTCCTTCTACATTGTGAACATTCTAGTCTGATTTGCTTTTTTATTCTCTTCCCCCAGTTAGTAAATGTGGAGTTAGTTTCACAAGGCCCAGTCATAGCTTGCTTCTTTGTGCACATCAATTCCTCTTCCTTAGAAATCTCTTGGGCATCTGCATCATTGGTTACTGTCTATTCACCAAATACTCATAAAGCTTACAAAATAAGCCTAAACCTTTATTTTCAGCTCCATATCTGCATTTTAACTGTTTTCTTGAAATTGTTGATTAGATGTCTTGGTAGCTTCTCAAACTTAAATATTATCAATAATAATCTCAATTTTTTAATTTCCAAGCCTATTTTAAAATATGATCTCAGTGAAAAACGCTACCACCTATCTAAATTGCACAAATTAGGACCTAAGGGGCATTCTTGACTTCCTTTTTCTACCCCATTCTTTCGCAAAGTTCTGTTACTTTTGCTCTTCATATATCTCTCCAATCTACCAACCTCCAGCCCTATGCAATTAACCTGCCATTATTTCTTACTCAGGCCACTAAAATAACCCCTAGTTGTTTTTACTATGTCCATGATTAGTTCTCCAATTCAAGTTTTACTTTCCAAGCAGGGACATTTTTCTAAAGACCAGATCACTAGCATATCACTACATATCAGTAGCATATCACTACAGTGCTTAAAACCTGGTTAGTAGTATTCCATTGCTTTTGGAAATGAGGCCAGTGTCCTTCAAAAGATGTGCAGACTCTACCTGCACTGACCCCTGGCTGTTTTTGCAGAGCACTGCATTCCACATACCCTCTTGCATTCAGGCTTACAACAGTGTATTTACATCTACTGTTTCCCCCATCTGGAATGTTGTTCTTCTTAATCCATTAAATGACTTCAATTCAGTCTTCAGTTATCAGCTTACATGTCAGTTCCATAGAGAGGTCTTCCTTGAGAGCTTCGGACACTGAATCTGTTTCTGCTCTAAAATACATGTTCACAACGTTACTCTTTCTCCTCACAGTATTCACAAAGTCACACTTATCTTGTTGATATTATGTATGTGTGCTTCTTGAGGGATACCAAGGATGTTTTGTTTTTATCCCCAGTGCTCAATATAGACATACAACTCACCTATTATTAAATGCCTGTATACATGAATGAAGAATGAATGAATGAATGAATGAGTGAAAGAGAATGACCCCAAATAAGGACTGCAGGTAAAGGTAAAAGGAGGGTTCTGCTCTCAAGATATCTTCTGGTTTTTCATGTGTTTCATCTGTTCAGACTATCAAATCTCAAGCTAAATAAGATAAAGACACTGAGAGTTGCAGTCCGGAGTTCAGCTGCAAACCTAAGAAAGAGATTTGACCCACAACCCAGAGGGCAAAGAGAGGAGCCCCAACAAACCCAACAAAGAGCATAGCCTGCCAGTGGGCAACAGAGTATCTGACTCCACTTCTTCCCTTCCAGGAAGGAGACAATTTATTTGTTATTAAGATCCATAAAACATGAAACACTTAAATTAATAGCAGACTTTCATATCAAAATATAATAAAAGTGAACTGCTATGAAAAATCATTTACTATGGAAAGCAGAAAATTTGAAACCAGTTTTGCTTTCTTAGTAGGAAGCAATAGGATCTAGTCTCCATAAAAGAAGTAATTGAAAGTCATATTGGGGGAGAGAGTAATGAGATGAAAACATTGGTGGATGAGATGAAAGAGATGGGTAAGATAAAAAACAATCACAAGAAAACAAAAAACACAGTAGCAGTATTAAGGTATACATTATTGGCATTAAAGAACACAGAAGACATAATGGAAAATTAAACCAGTGATTTAGAGGGCAAACCTGAGATGTTTTACCAGACTATGAAGCAAAACCAAAGTAAATCATGAAAAAAACATAAGTATAAATGCTTCTGAATAAACAAACAACAGAATTATAGACATTCCTGAGGATGGTGCAAGAATAATTGGAACAGAATTGATAGTCAAATATGTAACCACAGTAACAGCTAACTTTTATTAGGCCCCTTACTTTGCGTCAGGTATATGCTAAAGCATCTTCACATCTGCTGCACAGAGCAGTGCAGGTAGGTACACCATTACCTTTGCTTTACAGCTGAGGAAACCCAAGCACGGGAAGATGTAATTTGGACAACATTCCACAAGTCACACATGAACAAGCTGGTCCCACACCCTGATTATTTGAGTCTGGTACCTGTAACTCTGCTCACTGTGATTAATTAGAAAATACATATTTTTGAGTTGAAGAAAATGTCTGATCACATAAATAGAAGGGATTAATCTTTCCCCCAGCACAATTCATACTTAGAATACTGCAACAAGTTTATATATAGAGAATGTTATAAAATAGGTGGTTACTGAAGATGTCAGCTGGAGCATCCTTGCCCCTTAAATGTTGACAGATTTAAGTCAACAGTCTTCAATCTCCCATTCCCTTGCATAGGATAGTTTGAAGTGTTCCCAGGTGATTTCTGAAAATTCCCAGGGAGCTTACATTCTCTTTAGCCTCTTTGCTTACTTCCTGTACTTTCCCAGGCATTGTCTGTTCTTCCTTCATCAATCTGTGTGCCAGACACAGGACCTTCATTAACTTTCACAGAGCCACATGTCATGTGAGCACTGACTCATCTATTCACATGCATGAGGGTAGATATTTGGGAGAGGTCCTAAGGAGCCTTTGCAGAGTATCGTGTAGGATTATAGTCCATCTTGCTGTCTCTCACTTCCTTTCTCCCTGCCCTGTCCCCCCAATCTTCTCTTTTCTCTCCACGCTTGCTGTATTCACACTAGTCTAACCAACTTCCTTTGCCACAGAAGCATGCTCTTAGAATCTTGCCTCTTGGCCCTGGCGGTTTATCAGTGTTCTTTCTTGAAAAAGAAAAGCAAAAGGCAAAAATGACCCAGGGCTCTCCCTGAAAGTTATTCCATGAATATTTTTTCTACCTTGTTAATAAAAAAATATATTTTTTGTTTAAAGAATATGCTCCATGTTAACTTAGACAAATGAATTTGTATTTCATAAGTGAAATGAATACAGAATAATTTTCAGGCATATAGGAACTCAGAAAATATTTTTTTTGAAAAAAATATACTTTCAAGTACTTTTTTGAAAAAAGATACACGAACCTATGGAAAGATTAATTAAACTTAAAGCTTACAAGTGAGAGGCAGCAGAGCACATTGATTGAAAATATGGGCTCGGCACCTCACTGC
The DNA here is from genome assembly GCF_008692635.1 of Crocuta crocuta. Classification (NCBI taxonomy): domain Eukaryota; kingdom Metazoa; phylum Chordata; class Mammalia; order Carnivora; family Hyaenidae; genus Crocuta; species Crocuta crocuta. Next base: position 19,375,453 of record NW_027532203.1, on the reverse strand, counting down.
CTGGGTTTCACGTCTTGGCTCTGTTAATAACTAGTCATGTGACTATAGGCAAGTTATAACTGTGCTTCTGTTCATCTATAAAATGGGGATAATATTAGCACTGATTTCATGGGGCTGTTATGAGGTTTAAATAAGTCATTATTCTTATGTGCTTATAATTCTTGGTACCAAGGAATCACTATGTAGTCATTTGCTAATTATAATAAGAAATGTGGACATTAAGGTATAAAAGATTGAGAAATAAGCATTGAAATGATTCACTTAAACATAGAATTAAAACAAAATAATTCTTGGGGCTCCTGGGTGGCTCAGTCAGTTAAGCTTCCTACTCTTGATTTTGGCTCTGGTCATGATCTCACTGTTCATGAGTTTGAGCCCCACATTGGGCTCAGCTCTGATAGTGTGGCGCCTGCTTGGAATTCTCTCTCTCCCTCTCACTCTGCCCCTCCCCTACTTGTGCATGCACATGCTCTCTCTCTCCCTCTCTCAAAATAAATAAACTTAAAGCTAATGATTATTGTAAAGTAGTTGCTTAAAAATAAGTTAAATGTTGAAGAATTTGAAAGATGACCTATGTATCCTAAAAAGAATAGCGATTTACTAAGCTGTATAAAAATCCCAGTTTATTATTTTAAAAGAAGTATCAAGTCAGAGCAATAAAACCATGCTAAATCCCCTCCTTTGTATAAATAAGACTCAAGAGACTCTGTTCTTGATTTTAATAGTTACAGAAATAATAGCTAAAACTTAGTAAAATGATATTTTTGAAAAACTGAAAGGTATTCAGTAATAGAATTTAAAACAGGATATAATCCTTTTAAGTCATTGGAGCATATAAAACCAAACATATATTCCACATAGCAAAATATAGAAAATAAAGGAAAGAGCACAGAAATATATGAATAGAAAATGGGAAACAATGTGTTATTTGTGGCCCTTTGATTAAAAATTCAGATACACTTGGACTCCCTAAGGTGTAAAGGGGGCCTAGGGAGGTGGGGCAGCTGAGAACATTAACCCAGCACATGTGGTGGTGACCTGAAATGCCCTTCAGCTCTCACCTGCTTGTGCTTGTTTCCCACATCAGTTCCACACTGCAGCACATCTGCTGGACTCTCAGCCTCCCCAGATACTACTGACTGACTGTTCTGTCATCTCATCTTCTCTTCCACAACTTTTTCACATGCTCTGTGTGTTTCAGGGGGTTGTATGACTGCTGACTCTCTTTGTCATGCTTTCAAACTCCTATAAGATGAGGGAATATAGGGGCTGCTCCATCATTACCGTATAAAGTGCCCTGTTGACTCTTGAGTCTGGGCATTTCATAGGATCTCTTTGGATGAGATGCCTGGTCCAAATCAGTCCATTTACTTATTCCTACTTCTAGTCCTATATCTAGTTCTCCTCCTTACCTGATCACCTTTGCTCAGCAGAAGGACAAAGCCCCAGGAAGGAGGTATGAGTAGAGTAGGCAGTGTGGCTTTTCAGAGAGAAGTAATGTCACTCAAAGTATTATTGCATGATCTTTTCATTACCCTGAAGGAGGTCCAAACAAGATATAGAGTGAATGTAAATTATCTTAACCCCTGTCTTGTAAAAGACTCTCTATTTGTAAAATTCCAATGTGCTCTATTATAAGCAAAACAACTCTCAAAAAAGTTAAAACTAAAACAACAACAAAAACCTGTATCAAGCAAATTCACATTAGAAAAAAGTAAATGACAATATTAATTTTAGATAATGTAAAATAAAAAGAAAAATGCACAGAATAATACAAAGGGTCATTTATTTATTTTTAATTTTTTTAACGTTTTTGTTTATATCTGAGAGAGAGAGAGAGAGACAGCACGAGCAGGGGAGGGTCAGAGATAGAGGGAGACACAGAATCCAAAGCAGTCTCCAGGCTCTGAGCTGTCACACAGAGCCCAATGCAGGGCTTGAACCCACAAACCATGAGGTCATGACCTGAGCCAAAGTCAGACGCTTAACCAACTGAGCCACCCAGGTGCCCTTACAAAGGGTCATTTAAAAAAAATGTATTTATCTTTGAGAGAGAGAGAGAGAGAGAGAGAGCAAACGTGCATGTACATGCATGAGCATGTGGGCCTGTGCAAGTACAAGCAGGGGAGGGGCAGAGAAAGAGGGAGAGAAGGAATCCCAAGCAGGCTCTACACTGTCAGCACAGAGCTTGATGCAGTGCTCAAACTCATGAACCATGACATCATGACCTGATCTGAAATCAAGAGTCAGAGGCTTAATTGACTGAGTCCTCACAGGGTTATTTTTAATTGATAAAAGATGTCATCTGAAGCAGATTTATATACCAATCGATAAAATCAAAATATTTTTAAAACCCATTAGAAATAAAAATAAATTTGCACAAAACATTATACTTTAATAAATCTGTGGCAGTCTTTAATGTATGAAGTAGCCTAATTAAGAGATTTAAATATAATAATGAGGTTGCATAAATATAGATTAAACAAGAGTTTATTTTTTAACACAGGCAATTTCTATAAAAATTTCTTAGATTTGAGAGGAAATAAAAACTATAATTATAAAATTGTTAGAGAGTGCCTAAAACAAGAGGAATATTTATCAAAATGTATGGTTTGTGGGCAAAACAGAATTCTGTTTACTGGGCATATTCCTACCATTATATGCTTTTTTTTAGTTCAGCAATAAGGAATGAAAGTAATAAATTAAACATCCAGCTTAATAAGCTTTTAACACACTAAAAAATTAAGGTAATATAAGAATAGATATGAAATAAAGAAATTAGTACATTACAAAGTAGAAAATTAGATAAACAGAATTTAAAAAAATTTTTTTAATGTTTTATTTATTTCTGAGAGAGAGAGAGAGAGACAGCATGAGCAGGGGAGGGTCAGAGAGAGAGGGAGGTACAGAATCTGAAACATATTCCAGGCTCTGAGCTAGCTGTCAGCACAGACCCCAACACAGGAGTCGAACCCACGAACCGTGAGGTCATGACCTGAGCTGAAGTCAGACACTTAACCAACTAAGACACGCAGACACCCCTAGATAAACAGAATTTTTAAAATGTCTGGTACATTAGGGGCAAAAATCTCAATAAAATAAATGATCTCTGGAAAATATAATTTTAAAAATATAGCATAAAAAATTAAGAGTAATATAAAAATAGGTCTACTGAAGAAAGACAAATTAGGCTTTATGAAAATTTTAAAATTTTGCACATCAAAGGACAGTGTCAACAGAGTAAAAAGACAACCCACAGAAACAGAGAAAATATTTACAAATTATGTATCTGATAAGGGATTAATATCCAGAATATGTAGAAAATTCCTAAAACTCAACAAAAACCCCAAAACAACCAAATTCAAAAATAAGCAAAAGAATCAAATAGGCATTTCTCTAAAGAAGACATGCAAATAACCAAAAAGCACATGAGAAAATGCTCAATATCCCTAATCGTTAGGTAAATAGAAATCAAAATTACAATGAAATACCACCTCACACCCATGATCATGGATATCATAAAACAAAAGCAAAAACAAAAGCAGCAAAAAAAGAAAATAAGTGTTGGTGAGGATGTGGGGAAATTGGACCTCTCCTATATGGTTGGTAAAAATGCAAAATGGTACAGCCACTGTAAAAACACTATGGCAGTACCTCAAAAAATTACAAATAGAGTTACCATATAATTCAGCCATTGCAGTTTTGGATATATACAGAAAAGAATTGAAAGCAGGGATTCAAAGAGATATTTGTACTCCCATGTTTATAGCAGTGTTCTTCACAATAGCTAAAACAAGGAAGCAACCCAAGTGCCCATTGACAGATAAAAGGATAAGTAAAATGTGGTATATCCATGCAATGCAATATTATTCAACTTTAAAAAGGAAGGAATATGGATGAACCTTAATGACATTTTGCTAAGTGAAATTTGTCAGTCACAAAAAGACAAACACTGTATGATTCCACTTATAAGGGATACTTAGAGTAGTCAGAATCAGAAACTGAAAGTAGAGTAGTGGTTTCCACGAGCTGAGGGAGGGAGAAATGAGACAATGCTAATGGGTACAAAGTTTTAGTTTTACAAGATGGAAAGAGTTATAGAAGTGGGTGGGGTGATGGCTGCACAACATTATGAATGTATTTTAACACTACTAGTATACTTAAAAATGATTAAGGTAGTAGATTTTGTGTTAGGTGTATTTGACTACAATAAATTATTGAAAAAAGAATAGATATACAATACTTTTATAGCAACATCCTACTATATAACACCCTACGGAGGTAATTGGAAATTCTCAAAGAAATGGGTGGTTTTCTTGGAAAAATGTATGTTTCCATATTGACTTGAAGAGAAAAAAAATAATTGGGGAAACAAAAAGGTCTTCAAAGACCAAAGGGCTCCAGCTGATTTGAAAAATATGTTATTTCAAACTTTGGAAAGGTAGGTAATCTTCTTGTACAAGAACGTAGAAAAAGATGGATAGTATTTAGGAAGAAAGTTAATGTGAAAACTACCAAAGCCAACATAAGTATTTGATAATGTAGAAAAGATATACAGAAATCAAGATCTTCCTCTATTCCAAGAAAAAGCAGATAGAAAATATTATTTAAAAAGCAAATTCTTTATGAATGCAAGAAATACAAAAATACGTAAAGCATAAAATAAAACCCAAATATGTAATGTAGCCAAGTATAAAATGTACTATAGTCATATAAAGAAAATGAAAATAACTGACTGAGGGTATAAACATGACTCAATACATGAGAAATATGCTATGTTTGTATACAGGAAAACTAAATATAAATATGACAATTCATCTCAATTGTAGCTTATAGCTTAATTCAATTGGAAGTGATTCTAGAATTTATCTGGAAAAATAAAGCATGCAGAGTGCGAAGATTTTTAAAAAAAAAATAAAAATTATGAGGAAATAATTATAACAGTAGGGTATTGGTGCCATACTTGACAGTCTGGTAACTGGAACAGTATAATGGCCAAAAACAAAGGTTAAGTATAGATTAGAATTATGAACTCTTAGATGTAGAAATATAGTTCACAGGTTCATCTGTTCATAAGCTTAAAGTGATTATGAAGGTGGTGTCTAAGATGGCATCTCCCAATACATTCCTACCAAATTAGATTGAGAGATGGTCTTTCAGTGCTTTAAACCCAGGGATATCCTTCAGCTGATCCGCATGTATTAGCTTATGTATTATGCTTTTGGAAACCCCCAGTTTGTGGAAGCTGATAAAGACTCCTAAGGTAGGCAGCTCTCCTTGAATATCCTTGAATGAGACCTGAAGATCCCCAGCAGTTAAAATAACTTCATTTGCTATCTTACTGCTCATTTTGATGTGCTCATATGAATAAGCCTTGAACTGGAGCCTCCTCTCGCCACAGAGATTTTATGTTCTCAAACTCCTATCCTCTCAGAATATTTAACAGATGGCTTCTAATGTTGATGATATTTCTTTAGCTCACACCTAAAATACTGCCCATTAGTTTTCTTTGCTAGTGTGAGTTTTTATTTATTGCAGAGGAACCTAGCACTTTCCTGTATTGCATTGATTTGTTTTTGTCCATCAGAATCATTTCTAACCGTGGAACTCGTGTGCAATTTTTCCATTTTCTGAGAAACTTGAAATGTTTGTAATGTTTTATTTAAGACTCTGCTTTAAAAATAATCTCTACTTTTGTTTTTGTCCTTATCTTACCATATTCACACTGCTAATTGCATTTCTTTTATGTGATGGAGTTCATGATATTAGTAAAATAACTCAAAATTAGCAATAAAAAATACAAATACATTTACTAAATGAACTAAGGGGCGCCTGGGTGGCTTAGTCGGTTAAGCATCCGACTTTCGCTTAGGTCATGATCTCGCGGTTCGTGGGTTCGAGCCCCGCGTCGGGCTCTGTGCTGACTGCCAGCTCAGAGCCTGGAGCCTGTTTCAGTCTGTGACTCCCTCTCTCTCTGACCCTCCCCTGCTCATGCTGTCTCTCTCTCTCTCTCTCTCTCTCTCCTAGAAATAAATAAAACATTAAAAACAAAAACAAAAACAAAAACAAAACTAAATGAACTAAAATGACCACAGATGACCACTTATGGCTCCTGTTGGTGCAGATGTAGTTTACATAATTTTTGCTATGGAATATACCATGATTATTATTTATGAAAGTTCATAGTAAGGAGATTTCTATAAAAATGTCATCCCAAGTCAAGGGATAAATTTAAAAAATGAAGGAATGACTTGTGCTGACACAGTAGTTACTTATTTGGAATAGAGATAGTGTTGAATCTTTACCTCATGCTATATACACAAAACAATCCACATAAATGAAGCAGTTTAATTTAAAGCTTTAAAACCAAGGTGAGGAAAAGGTAGGTATTTAATATCACAACTGGAAGCCAATTTTTAGTTATAAAAGTAATGGAAGAAATCACAAATAATGATTGAAACATTAAACAAGGCATAGGTAGTATATTTTCAGCAGAAATTAATGGCTTAAGTAAGAAATTATATTGTTTTACAATAATTGTATTTGCTTCATCAAAATATATGAAATACTTAGGCATAAATCTGATCCAAAAATTGTAAAACCAATACAGAAAACTCCAAATTATTGCTGTGAGAAAATAAAGATCTAAATAAATGGAGCAATATATATTGCTCTTATGTCAGAATATTCAGTATTGTTAAGATATCAGTTCTCTTCATATTGACCTCTAAATTCAATACAATCCCAATCAAAATACCAAAATTATTTTTTGGTAGGAATTGACAAGATGGTTCTAAAATCACTATGGAAATGCAAAAACACTTTGCAAAGAACAAAATTTGCAGAGAAACACTATCTGATTTCAGTACTGTAAGTCCACAGTAAGACTATATGGTATTGGGTTTAATATAGACATAAAGAAAATAGAACCAAATAAAGACCCACTTATACATGGACAACTGATTTTGGATGGAGGTACAAGACAACTAAATGGAGAAAGGATAGTTTTTTCAATATATAGTGTTGGAACAATTAGATATCCATATTGAAAAAAAAAGGAAACAAAAAATAACTTCAATTAATATTTTGCACCAACTATAAAATTAATTAAAAATGGATCGTAGACTTAAGTGTAAATCCTAAATCCATAGAACTTACAGAAGAAAATATGGGGATAAACCTTTAGAGACTTCCAGTTTCAGCTCCCACGTGTAAAGAACTTGGAAGTCAACACTCTCTTCCTTACTACAGGAAAAGCTGTATAAACTGAATATTAAGGATTTTTCTTTGACTCATCAGAGAACTGGAATTGCAGGGTAAATTGCAACCCCAAAATCTGGAGAGACAGGCACATCCCAAGTATTACAGCTGCGATCTGCTTAACTGGGCAGAAGCCACCAGTGTCAAACTGGTAGGAATACTAATGAATTACTCAAGGCTGAGTGTGAACGAATGTCAGAGTAAGAAACTCCTGGGGGCTGCAGTCTTAGGGGAAGCCTTTACATTTTTGTGGGCTTTCCACCCAGGAATTCTACCAGGTTCCCATGGTAAAGCTTTGGAAATGATCTTCTCATGGCTCTATCAGTCCGCTCTAACTGAAACTTTATATAACCCCAGGACTTTGTCTTCTTAAAAGCCATTCCTTGACATGAATAAAAGTTACTCCCTTTGCTAGGATAATCCTCTGTAGTTGCTTATGAGAGCTTTTAGATTATTTTCAGAAATCACTGTCACCCACCACAGCACTCCCTTCTGCTGTCCCAAAGAATCCTCCTTTTGAGGATTGCTCTTCAAGTTCTCACCACCTGGGAGCATTAGGTATATTCTTTTAATTTAAAATGTTTTTGTCTTCTTTGGTAACTGTAGCAGAAACAAGAAAAGCCTAATCCATGACTTATATAGGCCAATAATGAAGGACCAGAGAAAATTTGGAATGTTCTGTGTTTGACTGTGTAGATTGGCTACCTCAGAGTTTAAATGGGGCCTTCCCAATACTTGAGATGATGTGTGTAACCAAGATTTAAACATAATCTGGAGAAAGAAGTTGAAGGAATGACAAACTGAATAAGGTTAAATGTCTGCCACCACCAACCCCAATAGAATGGACTTACAGTTAGAATTAAGTTGTGGAACAATAGTGATTCTTGGTTTTGGGGATCTCAAATTGTGAACTGAGATTTACATTCCCTAGGATACTCTCCTTGGGAAAAAACAATACTGTTCACTGAAAGCTTGGAAGGAGATAGTCTTGGCACCATGGTGTTGAAAGAACCCTAGATGAACTAGGACTTTTTAGCATTAGTGGGTGGTTGCCAAAAGAGAAAATGAGGTTGACCACTGATGCCCCTGAAGTCATAAAACATTTATGACTCAGGGAAAATGTAAGATTTCCAGATCACTCCTTCCCTATCTTCTGATAAGTACCTTCTTATTCAGTCTCTGCTTCTGGTAGGAAAAAAAAAAGTTGTTTTAGTGATAGGAGGGTGTTATTCTTAGAGAATATTGTGAAAAATGATTATCTTTGTGAAAATATATCTTTTTGAGTCAAGCTTGAATTATCTTCTGCCAATAGGTATTATAAGATGAGTAAAATTTCTTTAAAAGTCTATGAAACAGAGTATGTTCTATTTCTTCAACATTGCATGAGACTGCAGGGAAGTGTCCTGTCAAGCTAATAGAGGATATTTCCCAACTCACCAAAGACAAGTTTGTGCCATAAGCAGTCACTGCTTATGCCAAGTGACCTTCAGAGCAGTCTCCATGAATAAGAGATTTAGGCCAGAATTCATAGGATGCATACATATCCTGGGAACATCAATTTTCCCTGTATGGAGAGTATAATTTAGGAGGTATAAAAATGAACTATTTGGATCTGGCTACCACCTGCAGGTCCTTGTAAACCCAACATAGACTGTTGAGTTGGAGATGATAGAAGATGGGGAGAATGTGTTTGTAGACCAAGAAAATAGTTTGAAGGAGGTATAAGAGAGAAGTAACCAAATAGGCAACCAAGAGTAGTCTTCTGTCTTGCCCAGATCCCTATTTCTCAAATGCCAGTGTCCACAGGTGCTGGGCACCTGCTCAATGATGATTATTGCGAATTCATCCAGGCCACTGATCCTGATCCAATGTCTGTCTTAATCTAGGTGTAAAAAGCTGAGGATCTTTGTTTCCAGAACTCAGCATAGAGGTAAATCACAAATCCAACAACAAAGGGAGAGCCCAGGGTGTGTGTCAAAGTAGGCAAGCAGTGTCATCGCTTAATTCACCTTAGTTCACATTTAGAAGAGTCCCCCTCTCTCAGTATTTCCCTGCCGAGTGTCACATCCTGGCCCCAGAAAACCCCCAAAGGTACAGAGACTGAGACAGCAGCCCTGGTTTTCCCCAAGATACAGCTGATGCTTGGGTCTTAAGCTGGGCACAGGTTTGTAATATGAATCAGAATATCAGAAAAAGCTTTGCAGGTGAGATAAGAATAACTTGTAATTAGCACATTTCCCATTTAGGAGCATTATTTGCATACAAAGTGGCTTTTATAATTGCTTGGGAATCATTTGTTGACCTTTAATCTTCAGCAGGCTAAACATTTTCTGTTTTTATACAATAATTTTCTCTACAAATGCTTCCTTTAGATCTTGCTTGGGAAAGCAGGAAATCAAACTACAAAAGTTTGCAAATCCCTTTTTGGGGGGGCAGACAAATAAATGAATGTTGACACTTAGTGTTGAAAGTGACAGACCTCAAGGGGCACAGGTTTCCAAATGCTGTTTTAGACTACTTGTGTTAGGCATTTAAAATACAGTTTCCTTGCTTTCCTAGGCTGAATGAAACAGAACCCCTACATGGGTGTAATAGTCTGCATTTTTAACAGTTGTCCCAGATTATCGGTGTAAGCAGTTGGGTTTGAGAATCATTTCAGGTCGCTCTCTTTGGAATTTCTGCCACTGAATCAATGACCAAGTTGGTCAACTGGTTTAACTCCATTTGTGATAAAGATGGGCCATGGTAGGGTCATAAAATACCCCAGAATCCACCTCTTCCTTCCCCTTGCCTCCATCTCAGGGAGAACAAGACATCTTCTTGCCAATTCCATGATAAAAGGAAGTCCACCCTGCCAGCTTGTCTGGTATAAAGCATCTGGACAGGGTCTACACTTTCACACAAAGCTAAAGATATTCCTTAATTCATCAACTAAAAGCAAAGGTATTGTTGTTATTCAAGTTTTATAGACGTAAACATGAACAGAGAAGTGGTAAGTAATCTGTCTAAGGCTTCATAGCTAAGAACTGCAGGGGCAAGGTTACAAACCAAGTCCATTCTCTGCACTCCATGTAGCATTTTTTTTTTAGAAGGGGAAGGCTTCATGTTTCCCTTCCTCCAGGTAGGGCATTGTGGCTTTCATTCACATGATTCAGAAGGCTTACCGTTCAACGGGGAGCCAGGAGGGCAACTGTCTTCTCCCAACTGACAGCCACCTCCGTCTCTGCTGAGCCTCCATTTCCCTGGCTTCTTTCTCTTTCCAAGGCACATTCTAAGCCAGATTCTTACCTGATTCCAGTCCTCTCCTCCAGTAGACTCTGCTCCCCACTGTCTTCGATTCTATGAAGGCTAAGAGAGGTGAGGAAGCTGCAGAAGAAAACTTTGAAGGTCGTAGAGCTTGGTTAATGAGGTTTATGAAAAAAAAAATCTTCATATCATCAAAGTGCAAAGTGAAACAGCAACTGATGATGTAGAAGCTGCAGCAAGTTACCCAGGAGGTCTACCTAAATTAATTCATGAAGGTGCCTATACTATTTTCAATATGATGAAAGTTGTATATTGGAAGAAGATGCCACCTCGGATTTTCATGACAAGAGAGAAGTCAATGCTTGGCTCCAGAGCTTCAAAGGACAATCTGACTCTCTTGTTGCAGGCTAATACAGCTACATGGTGACCTTAAATTTAAGCTGGTACTGATTTAAGCATTATGACAAATTTACTTTACTTGCGCTGTATAAATGGAACACAACCTGGATGACAGCACCTCTGTTTACAACATTGTTCACTGAATATTTTAAGCCCACTGTTGAAACCTACTGCTCAGAAAAATTAAAATTTTTTTTTCGAAATATCACTGCTCATTAGCAATGTGCCTGGCCACCCAAGAGATCTGATGGACAACAAGATTAATGTTATTTTTATGCTTGCTGACAACATTCATTCTGAATGGTCAAGCAATAATTTTGACTTTCAAGTTTTATTATTTAAGAGATACATTTTGTAAGGCTATAGCTGCAATTGGCACTGATTCCTCTGATGAATCTAGGCAGAGGAAATTGAAAACCTCCTGGAAAGCATTCACCATTCTATGGATGCTGTGGAGACCATTTGTGATTCATGGGAAGAGGTCAAAATAGCCACATTAACAGGATTTTGGAAGAAGTTGATTCCAGCCCTCATGGATGACTTTGAAGGGTTTAAGACTTTGGTGGAGGAAGTAACTGCCTATGTGGTAGTAATAGCAAGAAAACTACAATTTCAAGTGGAGGCTGAAGAGATGACTGAATTGCTGCAATCTCATGATATAATTTTAATGGTTGAGGGTGGTTCTTATGGATGAGCAAAGAAAGTGGTGTCTTGACATGGAATCAGCTCCTAATAAAGATTCTTTGTTGAAATGACCACAAAGAGTTTAGAATCTTACATAAACTTAGTTTATAAAGCAGTGGCAGGGTTTGAGAGGATTAACCCCAATTTTGAAAGAAGTTCTGTTTTAAAATGCTATCAAACAGCATCACATACTATATGTTCATGTAAGAAAAAAATCAATAAATGAGGTAACCTTCATTGTTGTCTTATTTTAAGAAATTGCTACAGCCTTCAGTAACCACCACCATGATCAGTTAGCAGCCATCAACATGGAGGCAGGATCATACACCAGCAAAAAAGATTACAATTTGCTGAAAGTTTAGATAATAGTTTGCATTTTTTAACAATAAAGTATTTTTAAATTAAGGAGTATGCATTATTTTTTATACATAATGCTACTGCATAGTTAATAGACTACTGTATATTATAAACATAACTTTCATATGCATTAGGAAACTAAACAATTCATTTGACTCACCTTATTGCAGTATTCATTTTATTGCAGTGGTCTGGAACCAAACCTGCAATATCTCTGCAATGTGCCTGTACCACAATTTGTTTATCTGTTTTCCTATTGATAGACATATGAGCTGTTTCAAGTTTTTAGCTATTACCAATAAAACTGCTTTGAGCATCCATGTACAAATATTTGTGTAAACATATGCTTTTATTTCCCTTGGGTAAAATACTTATGATTGGAATGGCTGGATCATATAGTAGGTGTTTAACTTTATGAAATAGCACTAAAATCTTTAAAAATACTTGTATCATTAACTCTCCATAGGAATGTACATAACTTCCAGTTCCTCCACGTCTTTGTCAACACTGGATATGATCAGCCTTTTAAATTTTAGCCTTTATAGGTGTACAATGTGGTATCTTAGTGTGGTTTTATTTTTCTTTCCCTAATGAGTATCTTTTCATGTGATTATTAAAAAATGTTTTTATCTTCTTTGATCAAGTATCTGTTGAAATCTTTTGTTCACATTTCTACTGGGTTGCTTGTTTTCTTATTATTACATTTTGAGAATTCCTTATGTATTCTGGATACAAGTCCTTTATCAAATATATGTAATTTGTTAATATTCTCTCCCTGTGACTTGCCTTTTCATTTTCTTGTTAATATCTTTTGAAGAGCAGCATTTTTGATTTGAGAAAGTCCAGTTTATCAATTTCTTTCTTTTTTGTGGATTATATTTTTGGTGTCATCTAAAAAATCTTTGCTTAATCCAGAAATGCAAAATCTTTCTTTACTTTTCTTCTAGGAGTTTTATTCTTTTAGAATTTACATTTAGTCTGTGATCTGTTTTGAATTAGTATCTGCATATGGTGTATATATCCAAGGTCACTTTTGGCATGTGCATATTTAATTATTCCAGGACCTTTTGTAGGAAAGATTGAATTTCTGCACTGAATTTTGCACCTTTGTAGAAAATAGATTCTCCATATATGTAGTGATCTATTTCTGAACTCTCTGTTCCATTCATTGGTATATTTGTCTATTTTTATGCCAATGCCACACTGTTTTAATTACTATAGATTTATAGTAAGCCTTGAAGTCATATAGTGCTAGTTATCCAGCTTTGCTCTTCTTCAGAGTTGTTTTTGTTTTTCTAGGTCCTCTGCGTTTCCATATGAATTTTAAAATCAAATTGTGAATTTCTACAAAAAAAGGCCTACTCATTTTTCTTGGAATTGCATTGAATCTATAGATGAATTTGAGAAAATTGACATCTTGGGAATATTATCTTCTACCCCATGACCACATTTATTTAGGCATTCTTCAATTTCTCTCAGTAATTTGTAGTTTTCATTGTGTAAGTTTCTCAAATATTTTGTCAGATATTCCTCTCAATATTACAAATATATGTATATTTGTATATATTATTTGAGAGAGAGAGAAAGAGAGAGAGAGGAGAGCATGCACATATATGTGTGAGCTGGGGAGAGAGGGAAAATCTGAAGCAGTCTCCACAATGACATGGGGCTCAATCCTAGAACCCTGGAATTATGATCTGAGCCAAAACCAAGAGTCACACAGTTAACCAACTGAGCCACCTTAGTGCCTCAAAGTCACTTTTTTAAATAGTATTTTAAGTTTTTTTTGTTTTAATTTGCAATTTCAGTCTTCTTCCTATTGAAACTGGGGATGGAAGGAGGGGATTGCAGCTTATTGAGTGGGAAGCCATCTGTGGCCTCTCAGAAAGCCCTGAAGGGACATGTCTAATTGCAACATTTCATTTTGAGTTGGGGCTTTGGACTTACACACAATTCAAGACAATAAGAAAAGCTCCAAAAACATATCTGTTTTTGTATAGAAGTTACTAAAAAAGAGATATTGTATAGAAGTTACTAAGAAAGAGATATTATCAAATATTCCAAAGAACTCCTTACTGATCAGAAGGTCACTAAAATGGTTGAAGCAGTTACTGAATGGTAAGAGAATAAAAAATTCTTATCTGGGATATAGGAAAAGTAATTTCTGTATTAGAATCATAAATTCAATATATTCAGTCATATGCAACATTTAAAAAATGAATTAAAATGGGATAGAATATCATAGAATAGGAGAGGATAAGACCAGACCTATAGTATCAACAGAATCACATATAGTAGTTAGAATTTTCTACAACTCTTGTTTAATTCTCATTTTCTTCCTCTCTCATTCAATCACATGTATGCACTCTGCTGCAATGTAAAATGGAGTTCTTATTGTAGATCGCAGTTGAAGACTTTTGAAGCTCCTGAGCTAAGGGACTTTATCTCTGTGAGGCTCTGATTCTCTGAAGTAGCAGTAAGGGAAGATTCACAGCTATTGTTGATGACCCTTTAGATACTCCCTGAAAGTCCAAATCTGCTTTGAGTTTGCCAACCTTAAGATAATATTGAGAAATACTTCTTAAACAGACTGCTACCTTTGTAGTACAATGGGGAAGCATGACTATAGACAATTTGAGAGTGGTCTTTGCCCCTTCTTACTCCACCAACTCCAAGACTTTGAAGGAGGCCTGATCCAGAAGAGTGGAACTAGTGTCTTCTCTCAACAAAGGAGGACTTGGACCTATTTGACTTGCCATGAAGCAGTCGAGCAACATAGAGCTAATTCTCCGGTGCCTGGTAGTTGTCAGCACTATTCTCAAACTCTGTTTCAGTCCCTGAAACAAGGGGCTGCTTTCAGGGGCTTCTCTTGTTCACTTGGCAAACAGAACAAATATCCCTGAAATAACTCAGGCCAAGACAACTTGTAAATAACTGTTAAGTTGCATGTAACATTAAGTACAAAAGGAGTTTAAAGACTACAGGAAAGTAATGAGCAAATGGAGAAGCTTTCTCTAAGGTGGACTTGGACAAATCATGAAGGATGGAAAATTCAGGGTTATAAAGAGGTCAGGGTGAGGACCAATATGGTCAGGAGAGTCATCAGGGAAGAGGTTCATGTTTACGTTTGTGACAATCCTGTGGGTCCTATCGTTCAACCCTTCTCAGCAGTGACTCAGCAAATTGATTTCAGAGGTAGCCTCTGGGCACTTACATCCCGCTGATGGGTTTATAATGAAAATGCTGACGCACTGCTAAGTTGCACTGGGACCGTTGAGCAGCACTACAGAATTGAGTGCGTCATTTCCCCCTGAACAATGCATCTCATTCATTGCTTGAAGTGTGACCATTCATGTTGAAAATGAAATTCCACAGAGTGATCTGCTTGAGGAAATTATTCAGACTACTCACTTAGAGATCTTGCTGTCTTTTGTGGTCCTCAATTAAGGCTTACAAGAACCACTCCAGGGTAAATTGGTGCCAATCTAAGCTTTGAGAATAGAAGAAAAAGTGGTGAAAGCCTAGACTTTTATGAACTTTCAAAAGTCATCTCTGAGGACCCCAGGGGGCAGTGAACATTGATTATAACCAGAACACCTAGAATATTGGTGTAAAGGGAAAAAGTATGGACTTGGAATTAGGAGACCTTGGTGCTAGTTCTGATTCTTCCTGTAGCCACCTGGCTGCTTTTTGGTAATTTAGAAATACATACATTATTAGACATAGAAGGAATAACCTAGCCTAATTTTTTTTAATGGAAAAGCATAAGGCATACAAAAAAAAACACCTCATGATACCTGGATTTCCATCACCTCCAATTAATAAGCCTGAATATTTTGTTTACTTTTTTTAATATTAGTATATAATTAATAAGTGTAGATAAAGAAAGTCTTGGACCTCTCACTCAATATTCAACCACTATTATGAGTTTGATTTATTCTTTCAGTCTATTTAAAACATTCTATAGAGTTGATTACATATAATTTATTAGGGCTTTAAAGTTTTTACATACTAGGCATCAATGCTATGCATAAAGTATTCTAAAAATTATATTATAAATTATTATGAGTTTGATTTATTCTTTCAGTCTATTTAAAACATTCTATAGAGTTGATTATATAATTTATTAGGGATTTAAAATTTTTACATTCTAAGCATCAATGCTATGTATAAAGTATTATTCTAAAAATTGCTGCTCTCTATATATTTGGATTTATTTCTACTATCTTATTTTGTGTGTTCTCTTTATGTTACTTTTTCTTTACTTCTTTTTCCCTCTTCATTAGTAGTCTTTTTTGGGTTGATATAATTTTCTATCTTTTGTTCTTTTCTTCCTCATAGTGGTTTGTAAATTATGCATTTTATTTTTGTTCTTTTAGTGGTTGCCCTCAAATTTTCAATATACATATTCCGTTACTAATTTTCTAACAAAGTGTATAAAGAACCTTAGTATATGTCATACTCCGTAGGATCTCCTCACTCTGAATTTTCATGCTATTGTTGTCTAGAATTTTAATTCTAACATGTTTTAAACACAAAAGAAGCATATTTTCTTTTTTTGTTTATAGTAAATAGGTATTTTTATTACTATGTCCAGTTTCTTTGCTCAATAATTTTCTTGAATCCCACTCCTCACTTCTGAATTTTTCTTTTTGATGAATATATCCTTTAGTAGTTCTTGCAGTAAGAATCTGATAGTAATAAACAGTCTTTAAAAGTCTGAAGATATCTTCATTTACATTTATTCTTGAAGGCATAACATTCTACACTTACAATTATTTTCCCATAGCATTTTGAACAAATTCTTTTATTAGTGAAAAAATAAGATTGGTCAACCAGGTAACTCTTCTTTTTAGGTAATTTGTCTTCTCTGGTGGGTTTTACAGTCTTCCATCCATTGCAGTGTCTATGTGTGGATGTATTTTTACTTGTCTTGCTAGGTAAACAATGGGTTTCCTCAATTCGAAGACTCTTACCTTTCTAATCCTAGAAAATTTCAGCCATTACCTAACTCCTTTTGACCCTTTCTCTCATTCTTTGTATATTTTTTCTTCTGAATTTCTTATTAGACATGTTGGTATTTCATAGCTGTGAAGTCAATTTCTTTCATTTTTTTTCTGTCACTATGTCTGTTTTCATCCTGGGAAATTTTCTCAATTCCAGCTTTCACTTCACTATTTCTTTGGTTGTGTTAGCCTAATACTTAACACACTATCGAGTTTCCCAATCCTCTGTTATTTCTTTGAGAATTTCAAAGAAACTGACTTTTAAACATCTTTTTAGATTTTTTTCAATTATTTCTGTTTCCTTGAGTGAAAATTCTCCCATTTTTTTGGTTTCACTCATCTCTTGGGGAGTTACTCCCAATGCCTCTTTCCTAGAAGGTCATTTCATGATTGCTTTAGCCCATGCCTCTTGGTGTCTGGATACAGGCAACCTTCTTTTAGCAGTTCAGCAATACTCAGTGCCCATGCCTATGATAGCCTGGAAAGCAGGTTCATGTGACAATCTTGGCTTGGTATTAGGCTCTGAAGACCATGTTTCTAGAGGCCACCTGGGCAGACAAGAGAAGATGTTTGAATCTCTGTGGCACATAGTCTGAGCCCAGTTTGGAGCCCACACATTCCCATCTGATCCCATCTGGACCATACATACACAGATAGTCACATACCCTTTGTGACCATTGGGGCTTTCGCCTCTGTTCATACCATAATTTTCATTCCTTTTTGGTCCTTGAATTTTTATTCATAATATTTAGTGCATTTATATATTTATTTTAAAATAAATGTATTATATTCTATGTGTTTGGATCGGAGGAGGGATTGTATTTTACATGAACTTTCCTCTGTCATGAAATTACCCTTCATTTTTCAGATAGGGAAACTGAACCTCAGAAAAGTGAGACCACTTATCCAAGCTACAACCTAATTATTGCCAATATGGATATCAGGAAGCACTTCTCTACCTTAAATGCATTGTATATTTTCCCTTTGGCTCAAGATTCTTGATGTTTACAATGGAGACATTAATGTCTACCTTGCCTTTTTAAATTCGTTATTGTAGGAATTGACTTTGCAAATAAATGTGAAAGTATTTTAAACACAAAAATTATAGCCTCCTATTGGTGTTATCATTTTTAAAGTTTTATTGTGATGGAGATTTTAAATTATGTCATATTTACTTTCCTTGCCAAGAAATCCTCATTTTTCCACTATGGAATTCCCTTTTTTTCACATACCACTTCTGCCTTTAAAATCATTTTGGTATTAAATAAAAGAAGACCTCCTGGATAAAGGGGATCTACTAGGGTCAACTCATAGAGAATAAAAAATAAATTTTATTTTCACACATTCAACAAACATTTGTTGAAAGCCAATATACCATACACTTAAGCTTTGCCTGGGATATAGTAAATAAATTACATTTTTAAAGGAAACAGCCTTTTTATTCCAGAATAGTTTTAGATTTATTAAAAAAAAATTAAAGCTAGAAATCCCATATGCCCATGCTTTTCTCCCTACATTGACATCATATATGTGTATGGTACATTTATCACAATTTGTGAACTGATATTGATATATTATTATACTTTTATTCAGATTTCCTTGGTTTTTATTTATTTTTTTCTTCTAGGATCCCACACAGGATACCACATTACGTTTAGTTATCATGTCTTCTTAGCCTCTTCTGGCCTGTGACAGAAGGTCACACTTCCATTTTTGGATGACCTTGATACTTTTGAAGGCTAATGGTCAGTTATTTTGTAGAGCGTCCTTAAATTGGGATTTGTTTAATGTTTTCCTCATGGTTAGAGTGGGGTCATATCTCTCTGGGGGTAAGACCACAGGGCTAATGTGGCATTCTCATCACTTCATATCAAGGGTACATGCTATCAAGATGAGATCATTTTTATTATTTGAGGTTTTTGTAAGGTTTATCAACTAGAAAGTTAACTCTTTTTCCCTTGTCCATATTGTATGGAATCTCTTTGGAAGGAAGTCACTTTAATAAGCAGCCTGCACTGAAGAGAGTGGGAAGTTAAGTTTAACTTTCTTGAGAGCTGGTTATCCACATAAGTTATTTGAAACTGTTCTGCATGAGATATTTGTCTGTTTTCCCCCATTTATTTATTTAATCATTTACTATATCAGTATGTACTTGAAGGAGTTCAGGAGATGTTACTTCAAAATATGTCACTTTAGCATATTGATTTTTTTTGAGTTGAAGGCATTGAGAAATAGCAGATACAAGAGAATTCTCTGACTTTCCCTTTTCTACGTAAAACCAGGTTCTAAAATTTCCCATGAAAAGATGGCCTCTTTGTATCAGCCACAGGAAGAACATTCTTTTCACCAGAGACTGGAATCGTTTCCAAAATAGACCTGTATGAACAAACCTACTAAAATAATCCTTATCTTCCATTAATTTCTCCTATTTCTTGGTCACTGTCTGAAAATTTACTACCTCTATTTTAAATATGTGTGTCTTGTCGTATCCCCACAATTTATTATTGTTTGTTTAAAAAAAAAACCCCAACTATATAAGCTTTTGAGCCTAACAGCATTTTTATTTTCCTTCTGAAGATTCCTGTGTACATGTAAAAATATTACATAAAATTTGTATCCTTCTTCCTGTTAATGTCTTTTGTTGGTTTAACTCAGCTACAGACCCTAGGAGAATAGGAGGAAGCTTCTCCTCCCCTAAAGATGCATGAGTATTTATTTCGCTACTTTATACATTTTGTTGTGCAAATTGTTCCAGCTTTGTCCATTGAAGGCTTTGCTTCTCTTTGTGTTCTTTTCACATTCTCACCATCTGTGTGTGTCTGTGTATTTAAACTCTTACTTTTTGGTGATGCAAGATTCTCTAAGCTTATCTTACATATTTCCTGCCCTAGTCTCAGAATCAGCCATTTCTCCAAGGAGCCCTGGTTCCTTTTACTAAGGAGATTATTAAATAAAAGGAAATGTTACATTGAATCCAACATGACGAGACATTGTTTTCTTTATTTATCCCCACTTATAAAATATTTGGTACTTGTTTTCCTGTAAGCCTCATGGGAATGCTGAGAGCAGAGTGAATGGCCTCACAAAACCATTAGATTTCTTTGAAAGGGAAGACTTTCAAAAGAGGAATGTACAACTCTTAGAGGAAATTAGGAAAACTCCTTCAAAGATAACTGAGAACTTCACTCTCAATTGCCGGTTGAGACCCTACATCTCTTCTAAACACGGGTCTCATATTAATTTATCAAATGGAAATGCCTTAAATGCAAGAGCAAATTAACTTGGAAATACACTAAATTTCAAGGAACAGGATCCACTTTCTTTACTCAGAATGAGGTAGTACCTCAGCAGTTATTAATAAGCTATTGTTGCTGCTTTAAACAAAGAACGTAGAATGTTTATTATTGCAGTGTATCTTTTTATGTGTGCCAAACCCCAAAGCCTAGTTTTATTTGTAAGGTTCCCCAACAGAGTGGTTGCTATAGATATAAGAAAAGCCCAAAGGGCAGCATGCTGAGCCTTTGGAAAAACAGTTGCATTTCCCAAAGCAAGGGATAGATATTGAGGCTTAAAGGGAGTTGATCCTTAGGATAAAGTCATAGCTAATGTAAGGGTTTCAGAATAAAATCTAAGATTTCAGGGAAATCTAGGGACCAATTATGTGATGTTCAAAGGAAACCGTGAATATGAGTGAGCCTTAGTTTTTACCCTATGCTTAAGGCAAATATGTGCAAATCATTCTGCTTAAGGTTGGGGAATAAAAGACTATTTTTGTTTCTTTTTGTGATAATGATAATGAAGGAGAAGAATGAAATGAAGATGAAAGCTGGCATTCTAGGCACCTGAGTTTAAAATTGCTTTGGTTCAGTAATAACCACAGGGATGGAATTTGACTTTGGTTTGGTCCTCTTTCAGAGAGAAAGGGACAAGATCCTATATGAAGCATTTCTCATGACCTTTTCTCTGAATCTGCCTCTTTGAATTTCATGCTAAAGTTTTCTCATGTACCAACCTTCAAGACAGTCAATTTGTTTCTCAGATGGAGTTTTCCATCCTGGGAAGACCAGGTGTACGAGCCCTCCTTATCTTCAATCAGCTCAAAGACAAAAATGTCTTATGAATATAAGATTTGTAAAAATTTAACCTCTCAGTAATGTGTAAAGAGAAAAAAAAGGAGGAAACAATGTGGCAGAGGGGAGACCAAGCAGAACCAGAGTGGCCACAGGAAGTATGATCTTCCAATGGTTCTTGCCAGGGCCTCTGAGATGGGTTGTCTGGCTACTTAATGAGAAGCAAATTCTCCAATGGGAGAAATACCTGATCCTCACGTAACACTTGGCCACTGAAGGAGAACGGGATGCTAATGAAAGCAGTTCAAGGGGAGGCACTTCAAAAGCAAATCTCGTAGATTTGCCAAACCCACTTTAGTGCTCAGTTGCTGATAAAGAATAAGGAAGGACTGAGTGAGCCAAGATAGCAAACACCTGGACATACATGTGTCCCCCATGTCAGCTGCCTTCTTTACCTTGACCACCTGAGAAGGATCCCAAATTCTTACTCAGAGTTGTCTCTTTGGTGACTTTGGCTACTCTTCTCAAAACTGTCATTTCAAAGCTCAGGAGGAACTGCAGGGTAAGACATAGCTTTCTCTAATTTTGTGCCCTCTTACTAACATTTGGAAATTTGTTTCTTACCTGTTCATGGAGGAAATTATTGGCTTCTAAGTTTCTTTTCTCTTTTTTCTCCATCCACCAAAAATGTGGTGGATGTGTGTGTGTGTATAACGTGTGTGTGTTTTTCCCATTATTAAAAGATTTGAGGTGCTTGTTAGCCATTAATATGGATGATTTGAAAGCCTTTTGAGGATAGGATCCTATTTCGATGGCATGGAATGATATAGCTGTTATTTCTCATAGAGCATCTTCCAATTAGTTTACTTTCAACCCCCCTCCACGCCTCTGACTCCAACCCCAATTTAGATTACAGTGTTAAAAAGATCATCATAAAATGTAGCCTTGTACAAGGAGATGATCTAATTATTCAGCCTTGCTGTACCAGCCTAATAAATTATGCAGTTTTGCCTGCAGTATTTCACCTGAGAGAATGAGTGTCAAACACTATAGCACATGAATTCTCCAGCCAGCCTGTGTAGATGCCAGAGCAGTGAGTGTTTAGTGCCACGATCTGAAAGTTGGTTTTACAGAGCTTGAAGAGTGACTGTTAATAATTCATATTTTTTTGGTTGGAGTTGAGAATATGCATTACCCTGAAGGGACTCGTATGCACATAGAATATCCTATATGTGATAATTGTTGTATGTTTAATAATGTTCAAACAAAGGGCATGCTGTCACTTAATTATGTGTATATTATTCCACAGTGGTAATCAAGGAGCTAAAGGGAATCCACCAAGAGTTCAAACAAGTTTTTTGAGATGGATGAATATCAGCCTCTTGAGGCTCCTTTTAGTAGAACAAGAGGACATATTTACAAATCCATCTGTGCACATGGGAGGAAGTCCCAAAAGCCATTCCAACTATTCAGGCTCACTGAATGGTTATTAAATGGAACCCTTCTAGTCTACCTGATGATTTGCTCCACCATTACCGTAGTTTGATTACTGAACTGAAGTATGTGGCTCCTGGTTAACTGTGAAAACTTCCGACTAGTCTAATGGAGAGTTAGGGTTTGTTGACTTTTGAGAACGTTGTATGGTGGGGTATCTAGGTTCTGCGTAAGTGTAGATTTAAAGGCAATTATGGTAAGTATGTGTTCTTCTTTTGTCTTATCAATAACACTCTTGAGAATAAAATAGATATTGGAAATTTATTATGGCTAAAAATCTCAATGCCAATTGACCTTAACAATAAAAAAAATACAGTTAACAAATCATTGCCTTATATGAAGTTTAACTTGTTAATGTCAAGGGAAATTTTACTAGTTGTGTAAGCCATGAATTTATATCAGGTAGCTGTATTTAATCAAAGCATTTTTGTGAATTGAAAGCAATTTCCAATTTTTAAACCTCTTTTTGTGGTTAAAAAAATCCCTTTCCAGGTAAGGTACCTACCCAATTGCTTGCCAGAATGTACCCCCTGCCTTACAGTTAATTATATAAATTTTGCATGAAGAGAGAATGCTATGAGGTAAGGAGGAATGGGAAGTAGGGGGTAGTTTGCTGGGAGGAGATACCTGTCTTTGAAAGTAGCTCTTTTGGCTCTGCTCAGAATACCTAGATAGGAGATGTAGGTGTTGAGGCATAGTTGTAGCCCTGACCATGATATGGAACTAGTTGAGAACTGGAGCCTACCATTTGGTGTTGACCATTGAAACCATTGTCCCAATGTCCTTTCCTGTAACATCCCAGCATCCTAGCAACAGTACAGCAGGCTCTCGACCTTCCCCCCGCAGCACCAGTCCATCAGCATAGAGGGCCAGAGATCAGCATTACCATTCATCTGCCGATGGTTGGTATCCTCAGATCAGCAGGCCAAGGGTGGTTTAGGTGTCATGTGCACAGGTTGCATGAACTTTGAGCCAGTGAATGTGAAGAACAAGATGAGATGTTCTTTTATCAATTACCTGACAAAGGATTTTTAATGACTTCATGCAGAAATTCCAAATCATTTTATTTATTTATTTATTTAAAAAATATTTTTTCTCTTAAGTTTATTTCTTTATCTTAAGAGAAAGAGAACGCGTGCGTGAGTCGCAGAGGGGCAGAGAATCCCAAGCAGGCTCTGCACTGACAGTGTGCAGAACCCAATGCAGGGCTCAAATCCATGTAACATGAGATCATGACTGGAGTCGAAATCAAGAGTTGGATGATTAACCAACTGAACCACCAGGGTATCTGCAGACTCTTAGCGGTAGAGAACAACCTAATGGTTACCAGAGAGAGGGATGGGTGAAACGGGTTATAGGAATTAAAGAGTGTACTTGTGATGAGCAGCAAGTGATGTATACAATTGTTGAATCAGTATATTGTACACCTGAAACTAATACAATACTATGTTAATTATACTTGATTTTTTGGTAAAGGTTGAATAAATAAAATAGAAGGACAAAGGAGGCAACTTAAAGGAGCTCCCATTGTTCACTTGAACCAAATCATGTTATTACAGATTAACTCTAAATTATCTGGGGATAGAAGGACCAGAAATAGCTGACATCAGCATTTGTTGAACAGAATTATGTAGTGAGGACTTTTGGGGGTTAAACTCAGAAGCAAGAAAAGGGCTGTTGCCTTTCTGGTGCTTATGAGCCCTTGATAGAAAAAGAGATTGAGTAAATGCAATTCTGAGACATATGACTCGACTTCATGTGTGCATTGAAGCTAATATCCTGTCACTAGAAAACAAATTTGGTGAGTTTAGAGATCTTTTCAGTCTTTCACATATTAAAAACATGAAGATCTGGGGGAACATGGAACATGTCAGAGAGCAAGGCCTTCTAGAGAAGATCACTGGCTGGACCCCTTCTGGAATCCTTTCATTCTTTTATTTCACATGTGTGAATCCCTGGGATCTCAGCAAAGGGATCTGCCACAGAGCCCCTCTGCTCCAGTCCAAGAAGTCAGAGCATGAGAAGAAAGGGGGGCTCCCAAAGGGAGGGAGAAGAGAATGGGATGCAGAGCAGTAGTTCAAATCACAGGTTCTGATTTAGAGTTCTTGAAGCAGAAGGATCTCCATTAGAGCCTGAGATGGAAAGATGATATGCAGAGGCTGGTGGGGACAGGCAGGCCATGGACATAGAGAAGTAGCGTGTACCTTTTCATCTGTATATATGAGATAGTGGTCACTCAGAGCAGATTTGATCTTTTTTTTTTAATTTTTGAAGTTTATTTATTTATTTTGAGAGATACAGTGTGAGTGGGAGAGGGGCAGAGAGACAGGAAGAGAGAGAGAGAGAGAGAGAGAGAGAGAGAATGAATCCCAAGCAGTCTCCTTGTTGCTACCTTGTTGCTAGCACAGAGCCCTACTCGGGGCTTGAACACATGAAACTGTGAGATCATGACCTGAGCTGAAACCAAGAGAGTCATATGCTTAACTGAATGAGCCACCCAGGCACCCCCAGACTTGATCTTTATATTGAAATTTAGAAGATAATTTTTCTAAGAGACCAGTTGGGGATGAGGTCAGGTTTTGACTGTACCTCCCAAATATTCCATGCAGCCCTTGTGTAGCTCAAGTTAGCCACTGAAGAACACACTTTCCTGAGAGGCTACATGACATGAGGGCCCTGGATTAGAAAAATACACACAGACACACACATACACTCAGTTTGAAAAGGAGATTTGCCTTTAGTCCAAGGCTAGCCTTAATATGCAAGAAGTTGTAAACAGTTTTATTACATTTCATTCCAACTTGAAAATTCTATGATTATATTTATATAGGCCTTTCTTGTTTATAATTCAGTGCCTATGGCAATTTACTTATTATTTCCTAGGGGGTATTACTTTTCTCGACCTTGTATTTTTAAGGAAGGCCAAAATACTGTGCTTTAAAGACAAAAATCATCTGAGAAATTGAGCACCATAAGCAGCTGGTGTGCAGGTGCTGATTCCAGGGGTCGTGTGATGCAGGCCTCATGAAGGGGGGTTGCACATACGTTGAGCTAAGGATACCCAGAGGATGCTGAGTGGATTCATTATCAGATCAATAATCTGCAAACTGTGAATATGCAGGAAATAAGAGTCTGTTGGCTTTTCAAGTCATTGTGAAAATAAGGGTCTTTACATGGACCCTGAGAGTGTTCTAGTCCTGTGAGCCAATAATTCCCATCATATCATAAAAAACGTTATCACCCTATAGGTTGCAGAATGTCTGGGGGATGCTCTTCAGTAATCAAGTGTCTTGCATAGTAGATTATGCATTAACTTTATAGTCTGCTCTGGGACCTAATTGGTAAATAATGTACAGTTAGGTACATTTAACCTGCGTTTGACTGGAGCCTATCTGAATGCACTGGAGAAAATGGTGAGGCTTTACAAAGTGTTTCATGTAGACTCAGGCAGGGGCGAAGTAAAATATAGTCACTGTGGTCATGTAGCGTTTTCTGATGTGAGTATTTCTAGACTCTCCCTGGAAGAAAGAAAATAGTAAGAGATGAAGGCATGAAGGAGAGAAAGGAAAGGGAGAAGGGAGGGAAGGGGACAGAGAGGAACAGAAAGGAAACAAAGGAAGGAAAACCTGATGGTCTGTGTCTGAATGGGAGTGGGGGAGGGAGTTGAAAGTCCTGGGTTGGATTCAGCATATTTTATTGGGTTACTAACAACAGCTTGAGCAGCAGTCTTCAAACAATAAAGAAAAAAAAATTTAAGAAGTTAACTCTGCTAAATGTAAATATGAACAGAGTTGGAACTAGAACACGGAACAATCATACAGACATAAAAGAATCTCATGTTCCATGATAGAAATTGTTCTAGGGCAGTTGGAAATACCTCTAGTATTGACTAAAACAAACAAGTAAACCCGAGCTGCCCAGAATGTTTCCTTAACAGTAACATTTGCAGAGCCCCTTATAATTTACAAGGCATTTTACAGCAATTACCACAGTTAATTCCCACAATAACCCTGTGAGTTTAAATATTAGACTTCTTATTTTACAGCTGAGGGAAGTGCTGCCCAGGGAGGTTAAGTCACTTTTCCCAGGGTCACTCAAGAGTCATCCATAAAGCCAGAACCCAAAGCTAGATCTTTTGACTATTGATTGTCCTTCTAACTCAGCCTGTCTGCCTTCATATTCATTGATCCCTCTGCAAACAGTTACTTTATAAGGTAGAAATGGAACTACTTGGAGTGTGTCCTTGACACAACCCCATTCCTACAACCAACACAAAAACTCGGGCTTGAAGTCTAAAATTTTTTTTCAAAAGACAGAACTAAAAAATATGTTGCTTTTTCCCCTCAGAAATGTAATTCTTTTAGGTATTTCTAACTTCTTTAATAATAAAGCTTTGTTACCACAGTTAAGCTTAAAAATAACACCACATTAGCTGAGTGTCAGGTCATCAAATGTTATCCTGCTTATGGACATTCCTTTTTCGAGTCATCGAAGGGGGAGGTTGAAGGCAATGCACATGGACAACTGGTCCTGTGAAGGAAGCAGTGATGAGCAGGTAACCACCTGTGCTCTCAGAGGAACCCACAATATTGACGAACACACCTGCACATGTGGGCAGAGGGGAGAACACAAAGGTGGTGGAATTAAGAAAGCTTATATCCTGTGTAGGGATCAGAGAGTGAGCTGGTTGATTAAACCAAAGGGCTCATCTTGGAGAGCAGTGCAGAGATCAAAATGCCAGACTGAGAACAGTAGAGTGTCACAGATAGAGGGGTGAGAAAGGCATACTGAAAGTGTCTTTAGGGAAGGCAGATCTGGTAGGAATATAGAGAATTAATCAGATAGGAAAACTTGGGGACCCAAGAGACCTGCTACAAAGATATGGTGGTATTCTGAAGACAGAGAATGAACATAGAAATACCAATAAAAGGCAATTATTATCATTATTTATACTTTGATTCCCAATAAGAAACATTTCCAGAACTCTCTCTGAATTGCTTTGAAATGTTATTTCTTAAAATGGGCTCTGAGAAATACTAGTGCCTCCGCATATTAACAGGTGTTTTAAAAAAACCTGATAAAAATGTACAGAATTTACAAGGAGAACGAATTTTAAAATTTTATAGCAGGATTTATGAAAGGTTTTCGTGTGCATAATGTATATTTTACATTCTGAAAAGATGATAGAGAATGCCACATTTCCTAAACACATTTGACTAATTAGGATTCTCCTTTCTTTCCCCAGCTGGCCATCTTCCAATATTTGTGGAAATTTCTTGAATCATAGATTAGTTTTGACTAGGAGGTAAAACCAGCCAACCATCCAACCAAAAACAAACCAACCACCTGAATTCTAGTTCACTTATAGACTAATGGTGTGACCTTGGACACCTATGGGCCTCGATTTCCTCACTTGTCTTGCTATCCTAGTTTGGAGTTTAAGAAGATAAAAGACTGTAAGACAGGAGTTGAAACAGTCATTCCTTGAACAATATAGTTGATGGCATGTCCTCCTACTGTGCCAATAACTGATTAGTGGCCACCATGCCCGGTGCTCCTAATAGCTCAGAAAATTATCTGCTAGAGACAAAGTCAAGCTTTGGGTTTCTCCCTTAATTTTAAAAACTTTAGGTATCTCACATGATTTTGTAAGTGTGAATGTGCCAGAATGGTATAGAAAAAGGACCCCCAGAGGTGTCAGATGTCTTCCTTCTCACCTCTGCCTGTCTCGCCTCCTCAAGTACCCATGGAGGTAACCTCCAGCTGTTGGCCTGTATCTCATGGCTTTTTAAGCCCAGAGAAGGATGATGCTAGCTAGGCTTTTATGCTAAGATCTAGGATCAGCAAAACAGAAACACCCAGGAGAGAATGAATATTTCAGACCCCCATTCTCTCAACCTGTGTACGGATATAAAACAGCTTTATTGAACGAAGTAACAGGGGCACCTGGGTGGCTCAGTTGATTGAGTGTCCAACTCTCGGTTTCAGCTTAGGTAATGATCTCACAGTTCATGGGTTGGAGCCTATGGGGCTCTGTGTTCAGAGTGAGGAGCCTATGTGGGATCCCTTCTCCTTTTCTCCCTGCCCCTCCCCTGCTCATGCTCTCTTGTGCAGTCTCTCTCCCTCAAAATAAATAAATTTAAAAAAAAAAGAAGTAACAATCCAAGGGCAGTAACTCCTTTGAAGAAAGCAAAGGGAAGCATTATCAAATACCTACTGTGTGTGAGTTAGTGAATGTAGGTTATCTAAATATAACATGGTAGACCACAGATGGCTTTGCTTTCAGCTAGCCCTTGGTTTGAGTTTTAGCTCCGCAAACTACTACTTCTGTGCCTTTAACCAAATTATTTAAATTCCCTGAGCCTCATATTTCTCATCTGTAGTATGATACCTACTTTATGGGATTACATTGAGTATAAAATGGTAAAATACATGAAAAACAGTGCTCTGCATATAGTAATGCTCAAAAAATATTAGCCTTTATTACTCCTATTAATGTATTACCAACACAATTCCTAACAGTCCACAACACAAAGGAAAGAAACAAAGACTGAAGCCTGATATGACAATAATCTACATAGGAAATTTACTAAATGGAATTTTACTTTTGAGAATATTTTCCTTTTTTCTCCTCTGCCTGGGTTATGATTTCTTCTTTCGGATACTATTTTTTAGAGCTCAGAAACACCAGAGAAAAGCTATTTCACTTTTTCTCAAGGAGTTTCTGCATCTTCCATCTAGTTTCAGAGTGCCGATGTTAACCTTTACCACGCTGCCAAATAGTACATTTGTAAATAACAAAACCAAAATATTTTCTAAGTGCCCAGAGTACAAGTTGACAAAATGCTTATTGCCTTTTTCCTCCTTTTAAATTCCATGATCTCAACCAGGGGCTCTGTTCTCATGACATTCTTCTTTAGTCTACAGAAAAGGCAACCAATCTTAGACAAAAAAGGAAAATTGCACAAAACCTGTGATGAAGAATAGAATAATTTTCAGGGTGCAGGTCATATATTTAATATCCCATATTATTTCAGATGGTATTTTTGTACCTCTGGGAGAAGCTCTGACACTGAGAAGGCAAGAGCTGGAAATCGTCACTTTGATCCTATATCTCTTACTATAATTTTACTTTCTTCCTCTTCTCCTTGTCCTCTTCTTTCTTTTTACATTTTTTTCTCCTTCTCCTTAGTCTCCTTCTCTTCCTTCAGCACTCCTTCCTTTGCTTCCTTTTCCTTACAGTCACCATTGTTGACTTTTATTCATTGTTGACTTTTAACCTTTTTTTAAGTTTTATTTTTGCCAAACTTTGTGCTAAATGCTAAATGCTCATTATGCACTACCTTCTTTAGTCTTCTTTAATCTGTGTCACAAAAACATAATTTACAGAACAACACACTTTCTGGAAAAGAAAAAATGAAAGGCTTGTGCTCAAAGGCTACAGTCTTCAATGACAATAGACCATAGGGGAGTGGGTTGAGTTAAGGTGTTTTACAAACACCTCAATGGAAATGGCATCTCCTACAACATAAAAAGGCAATATTAATGGAATTCATAGTGTCACCTTAATGCTAATGTATTTTGTGGCAAGTAGTGAATGTATTCAATTATGTATGCATGTGGATTTGATATATCCATTTTAAAATAAGCTTACTGTTCTTTTAAATGACTCATTTTAGTTGGCTGACATTGGAATTCATTCTTATGTATGTTCCTATGATGGGGTTCTTCAGTAATTATCTTGGGGTAAAAAGGGGGAAAGTGGAATGTGGTATTTATTTAACTTTATATATATATTTGCAATCCAACATAGATCAAACTTTTGCATATATATTATTTTAATTTTGTATAATGCACATGTCTGTATTGTTTGTGCAAACATACCACAAGCCATATTCCCTGGAATTAATTTGCACATTGCAAGAATCTATTGCAAGTCTATGTGATGTGAAGCATGACTGTATTATGGTTTTGAAGACTGTGTTAAAGTTTTGAAGCTAAACAGACCTGGATTTTAATCCAGGCCCTGCAATTTTTCAGCTGTGTAACCTTGGGCAAATTCCTTAATCTGTATGAAGTTCATGAAATTTCTTCTTTATGGTAAACATGGAGGTAATAATTGCCAATTTTCACAGCTATTGTCACATTTCAATGAGAAAGTATACAGGACCGATACACCGTACACATTCAACAGAAACTAGTCCTCTTTCTACAACCTGATTTCTATTTGTTGTAATAATGTCCCTCCATCTGTCCTATACTCATATCAACCCGTATCGATGTAACCTAATATTTTTCTGTGTATATGTGTGTTCATACACATTCATGTTCATACCCACATGTGGAATCATACTCATAAGAACATATACATGTGCCATCCCCGGTATGCCTTCAATTTAAGATCAAACCTATGGAGGTATGAAATACCCACATATACTCACTTTAATCCATACAGCACTCCATATAGGGCCTTGCTTACGAAGGAGTTGCTGATCCTGTCCCTCAGCTCTGCCTTGGTAGCAATCCCCTTGGGTGCCACAGATGTATCCTAGTGCCGTCTAGTGGGGAAACCCACTTTCTGCCCCACAGTGCCTCCTTGTGCTGGCTGCAGCCATTGCTCCAACTCACCATTTTGCAGGCTGCCTACATCATCCTAAAAAAACAACCATCCTAAATGAGTTCCTCTGTATTCTGTTTAGGTTCTTTCCAGTTTTTTTCCTGGGTGTTTCTGGACATGAGTATGTCCCACTGAAATATTTCTATCTTTATTTATAGACAAAGAAAAGGCTTGGAGCACCTCAGTCCACTGTGCCAACAGGACATGAATGACCGTGAGTACATGAATCATTTCTAAGGCCATGTCTTCAGGATCTAGATGGAAAATTCTGTATCTTATAGTGGAAGCTTCCTGCATTCACTAAATTTAGGAATACTTTGTATATGTATAGTTCTTTCTTTATTTCAATAAGAACTTTGGCTCACAAAAAGATACCTCAGGCCAATTATTTCAAAGAAATGAGATGGTTTTGGCCTTCCTTTGGCTGTGAAAGAAGCCAAGTTGGCTATAGAAGTTGTTCCTGCTACATGTAGATTAACCCATGGAATTCAATCCTCATTTCCTTTAGCTAGTGTATTTAATGCACAAAAATATTAATAATAGTGAAGGAAAACCAGGCCATTTTTAGAGTTGTATCTATATAGACAGTTAATTTTGCAAGTTCCTTAACCCCTTCAGAATTTTAAAGATGGCTGAGAAATATGGTAGTGGATGAGGTGAAGAGTAAATGTATTCATTCAAATCTTGTTGGTAGGTTAATTAAGCCAGAGAAACTCGTAAGTCCTATTAAAAATCAGTCAAATCATTATCAATGTTCTGTTGAATTGATCAGTTAAATTAATTATCTTTGTTCCAGTTGTCCCTATAGCAACAAAGCATATGCAGTTTGGGGGAAAATATCAACCTGTGGCCCCCACTCTCTTCCCTTCCTCCTGTCTTGCTCCAGATCTTTGCCCAGGGCCCAAGAACATTTGGGTTGGTCTGATTAGTCTTTTCATGGTTTCATATCAGTTAGATCATTGTGGTTACTGAGTATGTTACCTACGTATTCAATAACAATTGTAGAAAGCCTTTTGCCTAAGAGTCCCACCATCAGGGTAAAAGAAAGGGTGTAAATAGAAAAAGAATAAGCAGAGAGTGACAGAGAAAGGCAAGGTGAGTTTCACTGTTGGAACAGATTTGGCCCAAACTTTCTGTTACTAAGTTAATAAGCCAAATCTTGTGGAAGAAGATAGGAATTCAGACAAGAGGTAAGTCAATTGTTTTACTCTCTATGTATATGAATGAGGATTGTATGAATGTACTCAGCCTGACTCATATTGTAAGAACATAACTCATTTAAAGGGTTGGTTTGTTTTGACAAATGTTGAATGCCCCAGTTTGCCTTCCTGCTCCTTTGTTTCAGGGGCAAGTGACACTCATTCGAACTATCTTGTGAGAAATCAGCATCTCAGTCTCTGGGCTGGGGAGATAGAGAAGGAGGAAATAAAATGCCATGCTTTCATTATACTCCAAGTTACTTATTTGTAAAGAAGTTCTTCATCAACCAAATCTATCTGTTTCTCTCATGTATTGCCTCTCAGTTCTGCTGCCTTTGTTGTAATGCTACATTTTGTATCTAATATTTCTTGCTACTGTTTAGAAATCATTGTGACTACACTGGTCTTTATCGATAATTTTATGTAGCGTAATCCATCACCATGTTGGATGTTGGGCTAGGGAGAAGGGCATTACTTTGTCTTTCACTTGGAGTTCAGACAGCTCTCTTGTATTGATTTCTTGGCTTGCATGTTTGTTAGATGATGATTTGCACTTTTCCTGTATTGTGTTTATCCAGATTATGTTTCAGATGCATCTACAACATATCATCATTAACAACAAACATTTATTGAACTCTTATGGGCTGTGGATCAGGCTCCAGGCTAGATACTAGGGATAATAAGAGGAATTTAATGTGATCCCTACCCCGGAGGATTTTGTTATCTATTGGATCATGTTTGTTTAAGGGGGAAAAAAAATACCTAACAGCTTATGCCCAGTGAGTGCTGGGGGCAATAAATGCTCTTTGAGTTCAGAAAAGGGAGTGGTTGTTGATGGCTGAACTTGTCAGAAAAGCCATGAATGAGATGAAATTTGAGTGGTTTCCTAAGGGATAAGAACGATATTTTTTATGGGATACTGAATGTAGGAAGTTTCTGAATACCACTATGCCAGGTTATTAAAAAAAAAAAGTAATGCCTGTATCTTTAAACTACAATTCCTCTAATTATTTATGAGCTTCAGACAGAGAATCAATATTCACCTGCTTTCCACACTGCTTTTTGCAGAGTTCTGTTGTTAATAGCTTAGCACACCTCATCATGCACACCAAGGAAAAGCCAGCTAGTCTGTTAACTCTCTCATTAAGACTTCCCTGGCCTGGTTGCCAACTTTTAATATTGTCTTTGCTCTTGTCTAAAATTTGCCCTAGTTTCTCTCCTAGTGAAAGCTCCAATTAGAAGAATGTATATTCAGTGACTTCTTAAAGCAAAGTGAATTTTAAGGTAAGAGAATAAGAAAGGAAAAAAATAACTGACTTTCTTGTGAATGTTGCTTCACTGAATCTTCAGGAGAATACAGGTTTGACCCTGGAGAGGATATTAGTTCCCCAAGGGAAATATCCATTTATGAGAAGTTCCAGGGATTTTTTTCTCTGTGAGAGAGAGATGTTCAAATATTTTTGAGGATTGAAAACTTTGCTTATTACTTTTGTGGGACTTCACTGGGCCAGATAGCTATTTACCTCAGCTTATTGACAGAAACCTTGGCAGGAAGACTGTCTGTGGCCAGCAGTATTAATATTCCAAGGACTAAACCCTGTGACTTTCCGAATGCCAGTTCTTTTTCCAGAACTCTCTCCATGATTTCTCTTATGTTATTTTTTTTTACTCTCTCTGTTTTATAATTTATCTTGACTTCAGTGGAATGAGAGGCAGAGAAGAAATGAAATCCATACTTTTTTTCTTTCATTTCTTCATATAGTACATTTTAGAGACACCTATTGTGTATACAGCGTAAAGCATTCCACAGATCTCTGGGAGACTGCAGTCTACTTGTGTTAAACATGTGAAAAGGGATTAGCATTTACATACTCTAAATGGGTCAAAAAATAAAAGAATGTGTTTGTTTGTTTGTTTATTTATTTATTTATTTATTTTGAGAGAGAGAGAAAGAGTGCAAGCGGGGAAGGGGCAGAGCTGGATGTGAGGCTGGAACACACAGACTGTGAGATCGTGACCGGAGCCAAGATCAAGAGTTGGATGCTCAACATACTGAGTCACCCAGGCTCCCCTAAAAGAATATATTTCTTTTCTATACCTGTTTTCTTCAGTTCTACCCATAGTGACAGGATAGACTTAAAATTTCCAATTAAAGGTGATTTAGTCTTTTTCATTTTAGAATATTTTCTTAGGGATAATTGGGCCTAATTTGGACAAATATTTTGTGAATTTGAACTATAAATGCTCTTTCAGGGATATTTCCTCCTTTCACCAGAAGCACCTCTGTGTCCCTTCCCAAGATGGTAAGATGCTTGCAGGGAAAGCTGACACACCCTGGGGCGGTGGGGAGGCAGTGGGGGGAGGAGGACGGGTTAGGGAGGGCGTTTCTTATACACTGTCCTCCCTACCTTCACCAGAGTGAGGTTGGCCTGGTCTGGTCCCTGAACACTTTGAGCTAGTAGCTTCCCACATGGAGAATCTCATCTGCTTTATTGTGGGTATCGTGCTGTTGTTCACACCATCAAAATATGTAATCATCAAATATATCTGTGTTGGAGAGGTTTTTATCTTTTTTATGTAATCCTTTTTTGAAATCCTTCTCATCTAATCCAGCCTTACAAGGTCTCAGTAACTCTGTATCTGTTCCTGACTCCCATTGAAGCATATGGGAACTCAAGCTTTGTACATGGAATGTGAAATCAGAGCTTTCCCTCTCAGATGCTAAGATTTCCCCTAGCCATCGTGGGTGCAGAGGGGCAGAGCAGCAACCTGGGTGTTCTAGAAGGCCTCAGTCTCTAGAGTCTAGTGTTTCAGTGAACTAAATTTCCACCTTTGGTCAAGACCCAAGAAAGTTCAGGCCTTTGGTTCTCAGAGAACCTGACGATACTCTTCTCCTGTAGCACCCACACAAAATTATCTTCTTTCTTATCACCACCATTCATCTCCAGAATTGTTTCTTCTTCCCAAATCATAACTCTATACTTAGACAACAGTTTCCCCACCAATGCTTTCTTCTCGTCTTATCTGTAGAAAATTCCCTGTTGTCTCTATTCTCTGCACTGTGAATATGGGTAAAATTCTACCATGGAGTTTACTGTGTTTGGCTTCTAATCTGAAAAGGAGAACTGTGGGCATTTAGAAAACACTTCTCTCCAGACCATACCTGGCATTTAAAACCTTCTTGTACTATGGACAAAAAACACCCATTTTTTTCTTTTTCCTTTCATTGCTATTTTAACAATTTTAATCATCCTCAAAGCAATAGATGCCATAAGCAAGTAGGGGAAAACACATGAAAATGCGTAAAAATATATATTAGCCATGTTGCAATGTCTACCTAAAACCATTGAGAGAAAAGGGCAAGTCTCTGAATGGTTACTAGAGTGTGATTACAGGAAGATTTAAAAAGTTAAACCTCAGTGGGTTAGTACATTGACCAATGGCTTATCAAAGGCAGTGGAGCTAGATCTGAAAGTCGGTGCTAGGAGAATTAGGGTAGGTGTGAAGAACAGGGAATGGGTCCTCAATCAAACTTGCTGCCTGGAGTTCTGTATTTATAACTCATACACATCTCTTAGCACAGAGTATCTTGACTCAAGGTTACTCATGGGTGAGTCTTACTGTGTGATTATAAATTACTTGAGAACAAGGGTAAAAACTTCTTGTGTTTCTATTTATGATATTACTTAGGCCTCTGCTTCTATACATTAGGATCTTGTATACATTTAAAATTTAACATAGTAAAAATTTAGAACTTTTATTTTTTAAATCTATTTTCTTAAAATCTTTTAATGTTTATTTTTGAGAGAGTGACACAAAGGGCAGGTGGGGAGGTGGCAGAGAGAGAGGAAGACACAGAATCTGAAACAGGATCCAGTCTCTGAGCTGGCAGCACAGAGCCCGACTCAGGGCTCAAACCCAGGAACTGCGAGATCATGACCTGAGCCAAAGTTGGACCCTTAACTGACTAAGCCACCCAGATCCCTGGGAACTGAGGTCTTTCAAATTATTTTTTTCTTAGTTCTCTCTTTCAAAGTTGCTATGTTACTTCACCCACTATATTAAAGAAAAATGTGTTTTGAAAAATCTGAATAGAGATTTACTTTAAATATTCTTTTTTTAAGTTTATTTATTTATTTTGAGAGAAGGAGAGACAATCCCAAACAGGCTGTGCACTGTCAGTGCAGAACTTGATGCAGGGCTTGAACCCATGAACTGTGAGATCATGACCTGAGCCAAAATCAGGAGTCAGATGCTTTAACCAGTGAGCCACCCAGGTGCCCCCTAAATATTCTTCAAGTCCAATTGCCCAGGTTCTCCTTTCTCCTCTTGATGTCCCACCATTCTTTATCAGGGGATTTCCATATTCTGGTCACCTCAAATTGTTATTTTTTTATTGTAAAATACACATAACATGAAATTTACCATTTTAGCCATTTTTAAGTGCATAGTTAAGTGGTTTTAAGTGCATCACATTGTTGTGCAGTCATTGCCATCCATCCTCAGAACTGTTTCTTCTTCACTAATTGTAACTCCATACTTATTAAACAATAACTCCCATTTCCTCCCTCCCCCCAACCCCTGGCAACCACCATTCCTACTTTATATCTCTAAGAATTTGCTTCTTCTAGGCATATCATATAAGTAGAATCATATAATATTTGTCCTTTTGTGTCTGGCTTATTTCATTTTGCGTAATGTGTTCCAGGTTTATCCATGTTGTAGCGTATGTCAGAATTTCCTTCTGTTTTAAGGATGAATACTATTCCACTGGGTGGATAGACCACATTTTGTGTATCCATCACCTCAAGTTTGTGGTGAAGATAAAATGTTCATTACTTTCCAATGAGTATTTTTTTTGTGACTTGATTTTCTATTATGAAATATTTGATTATTTGACATAAGGATTTAAATACAGCCCTTTTAAAGAAGAATATGCCATATGGTAATACCCAAATCAGCACTTCCCCTAAGGGAATTAGTAGCAGTTTTAAAGTCAAGCAGAATAGTAGCTAGAATTTTTTAAAGAAAATAAAAATGCTTTTGTGTTAGGCCTCTAAGGTTTCTTCCTTCTATAAGTCACTTGAAATGATTAGAGACATCATACTGATATTCCCTAGACCACTAATCCTAAAAGATTTTTTGCACTAAGTGGGTATGGGAGGTCAAATAAATTCGGGAGCATGGCTTCTGATGGCACCCCTCTGGGTCCTCATGGTACGCAAGCATTTTAAAATTTCTGAGGAGTCTTGCTGCTTAAAAAAAAAATTTTTTTTTAAAAACCACTTAATTTATTCTATCTCGTGTTTTACAAGCACATCTGAACTCAGTCATTTTTTAGTTGTTATTTGTATAATACTTAAAAACACTCTGGATTAAAATAAGGTAAAATCTTTGAGAAGATAAGACTGAGAACATCTGAAAAAGCAGAAAAGTAGGTCCTTTTAGAGTCTTGAGTGGGGTGGATTGTGACCCACAGACAACTGAATTCTTCTCTATTTTCCCATAATTAGGACAAACACACTTTTTTCATAGTCAGAGAATTTGTTATTTATTTTTTTAAAAGCTTTAACTCAGCATAAGAATTTATCTTGTGTCCACATATAGAATGTTGAAAGATAGATATGGTAAATAATTTTAATATCTTTTGTCTGCATTTTTGTGGAAGACATAGCAGTGCTATTTAAATAAACTCATTTCTTTAAATAAATATGTAAAATTTTATTTAAATGAAAGCCTGTTTAAATCAAGTTTTTTTCTGTAGTTTTTCAATAAATGAAACAAGAAACAAGTAAAGGCTGTTAATAGTTAGAAGCATGTTCATCACAAAGAACTGCGTTTTAGCCATGGTTTTCACAAGTGGTACAATCTAGTGAGGAAAAGAGGAGGTGAAAGGTGGAAGGAGATTATCAAAGCCATGGATGAAATATTAAGAGAGCTATGTGAGACTCCTGGGGGAAAGATGCATTTGAAAGAGCAAAGAGATCTAAAAAAAAAAAAAAAAAGTTTTCTGTTTTCACACTTCTTAAAACCTCAAATACCAGTTACTGAAGACTTTTTAGACTTTAATAAATTTCTCATTGTTTATTTTTAACCTCTGTTTGCTGAATTTTTCTGAGTAAACACCTTTAGTTTACTTTTAAACAAGCAAGGGGTTTATTGATGTATGGGGAGGCAGGAAAATATGTTCAGAAACTTTATTTTAGGAGAAAGAGCATCCCTGCAATGGAATGGAGTGAGCAGGCAGCAGTACATAAGGACTGTAGCAGAGAAAATAACCAAAAAACACAATCAGGTATAAATAGACCATAAAGCTTTTGAAACTTTAAGAAGTATTCCCCAAGGCTGATGTTTGTAGAAGGTTAGGACATTGAATTTAAGCTCAATGATAGATGTTCTGTAGCAACCTAAGCTACTGTGGTCAGGCTACTCTGTTTTCTGATGACTAGTAGGCATGCAGAAGATATTTGGTGAAGGAATGGTGGTCTAACCTAGAATTCAGATATTATTAGATGAAATAAGAGAGTGAATTTGAACTCAACCAGGTAAAATCATTCTTATTAGAGCTAGGAAAAAACCCTTCCTGGGTGTAAGCAAATAGCTGATTTGGAAGTTGGAAAAATGCCATAGGAAGAGTTTCATCCAATCGTGTTTAAATCAAGTCACCTGATCTTAGTTGAGTGGCCACCTTCACTGAAGGAACTAGGAGTTAGGGATTCATTGTATGAATTTGGGAGGAGGTACAATTCAGCCCTATAATATGGTTATTTGATCACACCATGTAACTGGCAGGTTAGTGCAGAGAGCTGCACTGGAAAAATAAGGGATCAAACATGGTCAAGGTTCGCTTCTTTTTTTAAAAAAAAATTTTAACCTTTATTCATTTTTGAGAGACAGAGAGTGAGCGTTAGTGGGGGATGGGTAGAGAGAGAGGAAGACACAGAATCTGAAGTAGGCTCCAGGCTTTGAGCTGTCAGCACAGACACCAACACAGGGCTCGAACTCACGGAGTATGAGATTGTGACCTGAGCCGAAGTCGGATGCCCAACTGACCGAGTCACCCAGGCGCCCCAAGGTTTTCTTCTTCTAAGTGTTGTCTTTGCTCTTCTCTCTCAGTAGGCTTCATCATTCCAGAATGGCTTCTCCAGTAAGAGGGAACCATGGCTTCCAGACCCTTTGACCTTTCATCTTTAGTGTATTAGAGAGGAAAATAAGTACCCTCCTAGCAGTTTAAGCTTGAAACATTCTGGAGGAAGCCTCTGATCAGCTTATCTTACACCATGGAGTCTTCTGTGAAGAAATCAGTGTGGCCACAGCAGTGAGATACTTTGGTCCAGGTTCATCAGGTCCCCACTGGCTGGCCAGTCACTGCAGCCAGGGTGGCACAGTCTTATCAAGATAGAAGCCCTCATCTGGAATGTATTTCAGGAATGGAACAAGATGGGGAGGAGGGATTCTCCCAAAGAACTAGGACAGCACTTGCTGGGAATACTCCAGTCTTGGGAGAGTTGGTGAAGACTTCACATAGGACTTAAAAAAAAGTCTTAAGCAGGGAGAAGGCTAGCCAAGTAAAGTGAGGCATGGAAAAGACGTGTAAAGACTGCTGTGGGAGCTTTGTGGGGACTGTAGGTTTTTCAACAGGATAGAGTAGAATGTAGAGGCTGAGGCTAGAGAGTTCTTGTTTTCAAAATAGCAAAGTTTGGAAGGCCCACAGTGGACTAAAAGTAAACATATATTTTTGACTGTTTCTGATTATACAACAAAACTTAGAACTTACATTAAGGTAAATGTATAAAAGGGAAACTAGAGAAGGTGGAAAACATAATTTGGTTTGGGTTCTATAAAGCTTAACACTTCCTGAAGCCCAGGTAGAGAAACATTAGCCTGGGCTCTGACATTAACTGTGAATATGATCTAGGAACATCCCCTCTTTGGTTCTTAGTTTATTTATTTATTTCAAATGAAAGGATTTGTCTTATGAACTTTTAAGACCCTGCCAGGTCAGTTAGTTGCTACTTATCTTTCTGTCCAACAAGTATGTAGCTTGAAAACTTGTTATCAGCTCCATCTGGCCTCTGTATTGACCTCGGTTTTGGAATGCAAAGACCTGTATTTGGCATGGGTCTTGTCCATGAAGAACTGCAGAGTAATCATCAAGGCTTAAATGTGAACAATGGAATATTAGTGCAAGGTCACCATACTGAAACTGACATGTGAGATACAGACAGTTCTGATTTAAGGGCTCAGGGGAAGGAGAGGGACATTTGGACTGCAGTGGTGAGAAAAGCTTCATGTCATGAGGGGATTTCAACGGAGATGTAAGGATAGTTGTGATTAACATAGACAAAAGGGAGGAGTGAGGGCATGGATATGGAGGTTGGGCACTAGCTAAGGGCAGTGTGAATAAGAAAGAGGAAGTGGGACAGTGTTTATCCCAGATAGAGACACTTAGGCCTGCAGAAGTCACCAAATGCCCTTCTGAATAACACTGCACACTCTCTCTTTTAAATATTCCAGACCATTTTTATCCTGTTGTTTGACACATCTTATGTCACCTGCTGGTGATCACTCTCCCTAGGAGTTAGCCGTATTCATGGGAAGCCACCATTTATGGGGCTTGAACAGTGCATATGTATGTTCCAGCACTCATCAATGACACTCAGCTGCTTCCACTGAAAAGCCTTTACTTCCCCCTCTCAGTGCCACTTGGGCCTCAGCCAACTCACTAAGGCTAATGCCATATGAGGAGCATGTAGGGTTGCCATTTCTACCAACACTCTCATTACCAACAATCATGGCCAACATGATTGTGTGTCAAGTAGTGCCAAGTCTTTAATAATTAATATTTCATCTAATCCTTCTAGTAGCCCTAGGACATGGGTTCTGTATTATTTTCTCCATGTTTCCAAATGAGGATAATATGGTTAAAGATGTTCAGTTACCTTGCCTAAGATCACAGAGGTGGTCATTGTTGGAGCTGGGACTTAGACCCTGGCCTCTGACTGTAAGGAGCTCACTATCCTGTGCATGTGAAGTCACAAAGATGGAAGTTCAAGATGAGAAACAGCCTTGCTACAGGTGGTAGGAGTCACTTGCCATTACACATTAATCAATGTGGGATCCCTTCTCTGCCCTCCTTGATGAATTATTTGCTTGGTGGCTATGCTGGGACATAGCCTGGATCCTAGAAGCTTTGTGGATAGGGTTGGGCTGAAAAGAAAATATAGAATTTTGTTAAATAAAATAGGAAAAAGGTTTTCCAGGTTTGGAGTTTCCATGAAACAAGTATGGATGTGGACATTGTGGTGGGAAGATGAGGCAAGACTGTGGATGGAAGGAGACAGGAGGCACTGAGGAGGGGGATGGGTTTGGAGCCAAGTAGAGCTGGGTCCCAACCCGACCTTACCAAGTCCATGGACAAGTCACAACTCCTTTCTCCTCATCTGTAAAGTGGTACCATGAGAATGGCTATGATGAAGCTTTTTTTAAAAAAAAACATATTGAATTCTGCAACAGTGCCAAACAAAAAGTAAGCTTTCAATAAATGGTAGCTGTAGTTTTAAAATTGCTTTTGTGATTGAGGAGTGAAAGCATGTCTAATTCCCCAGGGAGAGTGATCATTCCTACCTGGAAACTTTCACTTACAGTCACATTGATCCACCTTCTTTCTTTATCAATTCACCTGTGCAGTTTTTTTATTGAAGGACACTTAGCCCCTAACTGTTGAGACAAATAAAAGACAATCATTTGATAGATGCTTTACTTTATATACACATGCAGATGTATTATTTCTCATCTACAATATAAGAAAAGAAAAAGTCTTTCTTTTATCACTTGCTTGTGTGTCTGAAACACTTGGGGAAAACCAAACACAATAAAAAGTCCTGGTCTTTGCCGATTTATAGTTAGGGAGGAGACTTAACCTCAGATAAGCCCCCAATTTCTAGCAGTTTTCATTGTGTGTGTGTGTGTGTGTGTGTGTGTGTGTGTGTGTGTGTATGAGAAGGAGGGGAGAGAGAGATCAACTATCCCCTGATTCATGACCTGTCTTCACTACTTCACTAGAAGTTCTTTCATTGGAGGCAGATATTCTCTTTCCTACTGTCCAGTAGGGACAGAGATGCCGTCTCAAAGTTTCCATAGGGGCTCTGAAACTAAGCTGGCCCTGAGGTCGAGAGAGGAGGTCATCCACTGTGGTCAGAGCCTGAGGCTAAGCTTTGGAGACTGGCAGACCCCCAAGACTCTGGGCTCTTCTGTGTTGGAGTTGAGCTCCGTGGGGCAACTCTGGGGAAACAGAGCCTTTGTGAAATGCTCCTTTGATGAGAAGCATAATATAAATACAAATTGTTATTATGTCAGCTTCTGAGGAGCCACTTCAATCCATTTGGTCACCTTTGATTTTATTCTCCAGTTGCTTTCCTTCTTCAAAAAATTTAATAAGAACATGTTTTCATCTGGCCTCAAGAGAGTAATTTATTTATTTAAAGTAATAATAATGTTTCAGCATAATCCCCAGTTCCCAAGAGGGAAAGGAACTCTTTGAATGATTTATTTTTCCCATCCTTGAAGTGCCAGGAAGACCAAGTGGCTCTTGGTGGTGTCTTGGAGTCCACTGCCATGGCAACAGCCAGAGTGTGTGGGGCCACTGAGAGGCAGGGGGATGGAAAATGGAGTCATAACTCTTTTCCTTTCCTCTCTGTGCTCTATGTTCCTCCTTCAAAGAAACTGAAGAGTAAGTAGAATGAGGCCCCAAATCAAATGTAGGAGCTAAATAGTAACTGTGAGAGCTAATAACATCCAGGTCCAACTCAGGCCCCAAGTGGAGGTCCATGAGGGGCAAATCTGGGCAGATGGGTGGGGTGCCTAGTCTGGATTCTCTTCTCAGTGCAGAGTCAAATATGGGGCTCTGTCAGGGGGAGGAGTGAGCCCAGCTGCGGGACATA
Source organism: Crocuta crocuta (assembly GCF_008692635.1). Lineage (NCBI taxonomy): Eukaryota > Metazoa > Chordata > Mammalia > Carnivora > Hyaenidae > Crocuta > Crocuta crocuta. The sequence goes on along the minus strand of NW_027532203.1, from coordinate 19,332,178 downwards.
GGAAGAGTTTAGAAATCTCAATCTCCAGTGGGTGCTGAGGGATGATAGTAGCACCTCTTCTAGGAAAACCAGGGTTATTTGACACTTATCTGACAGTCAGTGTTTCAAGTATTTTATGTCATTATATCATTTAGCATTTATATGAAGCACATGCACTGTGATTCCCACATCATAGACAAGTAAATGAACTTCTGACAATTAGAAAACTGAGTCGAGGTTATTTGGCTAGTCAGCAATAGACCCAGGATTCAAAACCAAGGTTGGTTCATGAATCCCAAGTTTTTAACCACTGTATACACAGGCTCTCAGGTTGGATTGCTTAGGGGAGGCTAATGAGGTTGGACATCAGTTAAGAATACTTTTGATTGCAAGTAATAAAAAACCTGATTTATAGCGACTTAAATAAATGGAGGAGTTGATTTTTCTCTCTTAGTGAGACTCAGAAAGTGGGCAGCTGCTGGTACAGTCAACAGCTCATTTGGAGGGAGACTCTTCCCTTGCCCTTGCCCTCAGGTACCATCACTTTCTTGTTGCAAGCTGGCTGTGCACCTCTAGACTCCACATCTGTATTCAAGGCAGAAAGATGGAAAGGAGAAAGGTTGGTGCCAGCCTATCTGTCTCCTTCCAGAAGGTAAGAAAAATGCTTTTCAGGGCAACTTCTCTCCAACAAAAGCAACTTCTTATGTCTCACTGACGATAACGGGGTCACAAGGCCTCCCCTAGCTGGAAGGAAGTCTGAGGAAAGCATAAATTTTTCTTTCCACTCTCTATATTGGAAGGACAAGAATGGCAGCTGCTCCCTGGCAAAAATGTGACTTGTGCACTGGATGGTCAGAGAGAAGGGGAAGATGCCAGAGAGGAAGCGTGCATGCATAAAGATGGGAGGCTGGGCTATCTGGATCCAGTTTGTGTGGAGAACTGGTGGGAGCATATTGGAAAGCCAACTGAGGCTCAGACTGCAGAGGAATGTTAAGTGTCAGTCCTGAAAGCCAGACTTCTTCTTCATGGGTATGCACTGTTGTTTCCATGCTTCTGTCAAGCCACAGTCTCTTGCTCCTACTTTAACAAGATGCATGTGTTAATTACTTCAACTTGCTAAATTTCAAAAAAACTTGCCCCAAGCCTTGGGGCCTGGCCAGATTCCACTGTAGGAAAAAGAGGTTCTAGGTTCATATATGAATAGATCCTTTGTGCTCCATTTAAAGTAGATTGTATCACTTTAAGTAGATAATGGAAAAATTCTTTTCCTTCCATCTTTTCATTGGGAATGTCCCTTCTATAAGACAAGAGAGAATCTGTCATTGATTAGAGGAATTAAAATAAAAGACATTGACAATAGGAGTTGTGTTGGGTGACAGTATATGGAGTGATTTATTATTATTATTACAACATTTTCTTTAAAGTTGAATTGTATTTTAGTAAAAAGAGAAGGAACAATATTTAGGGTCATTGAAAAAGAATCTATTGTCAAGTTACCATGACAGCAGTTCTAGTAGGGATGAGTCTCAATAAATGTAATTGTCAGAAACTTCTCTAGAGGTGGAGCTATTACCAACAGCTGTGGGGATGAATTCTGGGAGACCTGTCTTGGCTGTACCTTCATGTGGGACACCCTCCCTCCCCTTCCTGCCACCATGTAAGGCCTGGTGTGGTTTTGAGTTCTTTCAGCCTCTCTAGGACTACTCTAGATGCTCAGTAACATCGAGGTCATGCCCAAGTGACTGCCATAATCTCAGGACACAGCCTCTTGGTGCTCCTCATGGAAGGGAGTTTTTTCAAGAGGGTCTCTGAGCCACCCACCCCCAAATCCTCTCAGTGGAAGCTGTGTTGGGGAGTGAGGAAACACTCTTCTCCAACCTGTAGGGTAACCAAAAGTCCAGAGTGTCCCTCACAGGTCCCCCTCTTCCTTAGCACCAGGCTGCCTTTGACTTGTATCATACTCTGATGTAAAATGCCACCCTTTACTTTCTTTTATAAGAAAGCCAGTGGCATTCACCACTCTGTGAGTTCAGGGCCTTGAAAGATTCTTTGGGAGGCTTCAGAGAGACACCCCAGTGCATACAGCCTAGCTCAGGCTGTCTCTCATGGATGCTGCATTTCTCAGACCCCACCCTTTCAATATCCAGCACTCCTGTCATGTGATGGTCCATGGTCATGCAGCCCCTAAGCCTGTGGCCCAGTCTATGTCTCCAGTGGCTCCTACAGCTGAAAGCAGGCCTGGTGGGCCAGCTGGCCTTTCCCAGCTCACACATCCCCTCACCACCATCACCACATCTCCCAGGGCAGAAATCATGGAAACTGCTGAAATCTGGTGTCTGGATACTCTCCAATTTTTAGCAAGACTGTTTGGTTTGGCATACACATGTTTCCTGACGTCTGCTCTGTGCACTATTGGCCTACAGTCTTTCCAGAAAGTAGACAAGGCATGTATCTCCAATAAAAGAAGTTCAGGAATGTATAACTTGACCTGATTGTTCATTCATTTATCAGTTTCTTCTCTAGAAACCCCTATGCTGAGTTGGGCCCTAAAATAGGTGCTGGAGATACACACGGATAGAAGCCAGTTCCTGCCTTCCAGAGGACTAGAAATCAGGAGTTAATAACTAAGGAGTTTAATGTTGAAGAAACAATTCAGAATTTAAGAGGCAAATAATCAGTATAGATCTCCTGAGACTCAAGCTAGTGATTTTTTTCCCATAGACATGACTTTTTAAAAAATAAATGCCTTTTCTCACTGCCTTCTAATTCTTGCTTTCTTGGTGGATCAGGTAAAAAGCTGAATGGATTCTGGGGCATCTGGATGGCTCAGTTGGTTTAATATCTGACTTCAGCTCAGGTCATGATCTCACTGCTTGTGAGTTTGAGAGCCATGTCAGGCTCTGTGCTGACAGCTCAGAGCCTGGAGCCTGCTCCAGATTCTGTCTCCATCTCTCTGCCCCGCCTCTGCTCATGCTCTGTCTCTCTCTCTCAAATATAAAAAATAAAACATAAAAATTTTTTTTTACAAAAAGCTGAGGGTTGCCTGGGTGGTTCAGTCAGTTGAGTGTCTGACTTCAGCTCAGGTCATGATCTTGCACTCTGTGAGTTCGAGCCCTGCATTGGGCTCTGTGCTGATAGCTCAGAGCCTGGAGCCTGCTTCAGATTCTGTGTCTCCTTTTCCCTCTCCCCCGCTCACTCTCTCTCTCTCGAAAATAAACATTAAAAATATTAAAAACAAACAAAAAAGAGATGAATGGGTCTATCATCTCATTCCACTTAGAAAACTTCTATAGTTCTCCTCTACCTACAAATTAGAACCAAGTGCCTAGCATAGTCAGAGCTTTGTGATCTGTTTTGAACCTACTTTTCCAACCTGTATCTACTAGTAATACCCTCTGGCATTGTACATGATGCCAACTCATTCTTCACCTCCCCCCAACCACAGAGGTGTCCCCGTGCCATTCTTCACGTTACTCCTCCACATGGTGATCTGACTAGTCTCTCCACTCAAAACCCTACTCACCAGTTCAAGGTCCAGCAAAATCCTCTCTAATCTAGGAAGTTGTTGCTGGGTTCCCAGGTGAGATCTTTCGACCCTATGGAGTGAACATGGTTTCAAATTCTATATGTGCATGTAATTGCTGTATAAACTTGGGCAAGTTAGTTAATACCCCTGTGCCACAGTTACCACATCTATAAAATGGGATCAATAATAAAGCATATCTCAAGCATTACACGAATGCTCTCCAGTGTTATTTAAGCATCATTATTATAACCATCATCATTATTATCGATGTTATTGACTTATCTCACTTTTGCAGAATTAATCCCAGATGTCCTTAGATTATCATGATTTCTCCCTTTGTTTCTACTTTGTTAACTTCTGAGGTTTGTGTTAGTTTTCTATTGCTGTCATAAAAAATTATCACAAACTTAGTGGCTTAAACAACATAGATTTATTACCTAATGATTCTCACATTGGAGGTCCAACAAAGGTCAAAATCAGGGTGTTGGCAGAGTTGTGTTCCATACTAGAGGCTCTGAGAGAGAAATCTGTGTTACTGCTTTTTCTGGCTTCTAAAGGCCACCTTCATTTTGCGGCTTGTGGACCCCTTTTTCCAGCCTCAGATATAGCATGATGGTAGCACTCCAACCATTTTTCTGTAGTCATACTTCCCTCTCTGACCACCATCAGGAAGAGGACTCCTGTTTAAGGAGCTGTGTAATTAGATTATACCCACCCTGATAGGCTAAGGAAAGTCTCCTTGTCTCATGGCCTTTAACTTAATCATGTTTACAAAGTCCCTTTATCTATGTAAGGTGACATATCCACAGGATGTAGAGATTAAGACATAGATATCTTCGGGGGCCATTATTTTGCCTGCTGCAAGATCCTTGAAGACAGATCTCCTTTCCCTCAACTATTCCTTATGGGGCCTGGCATATGAAAGGCTTTTAAGAAATGTTGAACTAAATCCAATCCTCACAGAGAGCCAGGGAAGGAAGACTCATAGAGAGTTTTGAAGAATCTGTTGTTTTCCAGAAAATATATTTCTAATATCATTTGTGCAAGTTATTGGAATAAATTGTTATGTGTTAATACTTCAGGCGGGAATTTTTTTTTTTGAGCCCAGGTTGCAGTTATATTAAATATTTAACAAAAACAAAATCAGTGTATTGGCATAAGTGCCAAAACCTAGGGTATTTTACAGTCATTGTACACAGACTCATAGAAATGTGATAGAGTAGAATGGCATTGCTGTCCAAACTTCACAAAGTAAGGAACCAATAAATGCACAGAGTGTAAGTAATCTGGCCAAGGTTGCAGTATAATCCAGAGGCACAACTGAAATAATAAAATCTTGGTATTCTTATGATGATGGTAGGCCTTTCTCAGCTCATGACCCTAAAAATCCTTTCTTATCTCCAGCTAGGATACTCTGACCTTTCTTTTCTCATTATTCAAATTCTGTTCAAGTCATTGTCTTCATACCATTTTTGGGATTTTCTCCTAATATGGCTATAATGTAGATGACATAGCAGATGACATGACCAATAACAGTGCAGGAGAGTGGGGGGCCAGTTTGAAGAGTGGTACATACCTCAGTAATGTCATGCTGTGGGGTGTACATGGGGAATTAGGTCCTTCATTCGCTAAGTAGTTATTGAACATCTGTAAGTGTTGTGGGTTGCCCAGTGAATATCCAGGGTGCAGCTACTGCCCATGTGGAGTGTTTATAGTGTGGCAGTGAAAACAATCCTTCAAATAAATGAGTACATGTCTCAAGAGTGTTACCAAAGAAGAAACATAAACTACTCTGGGAAGAAGCAACAGGTGAAGCTGAAACCTCTAACATAATACCTTGAGAACCAGGCTGAAGGATTTCAATTAAGAGCCCGATGTAATAATAAAAACACAAAATGATGAGAGCTTGGACCAGGATTGAACCTGCAGGTACAGAAAGTGCGGAATCAACTGGGTCATCATAATTACACATCTCAACCCATGTTCTAATTCTTTGGCATTTCAGTGACTATTTAGAGATGTGGAGGAAAGAACCAACTTGGATTCCAGCTTTGGAGACCCATTTGGGAAACCAGAACACACCAAGCTGACACCATAGACAATCTCTTTGGGACCCAATCAGGAAACTATATTTAAATATATTCTAGGCTGTCACTTTTAAAAATCTGTCATATGTTCAGTTTAATTGGTTTAGTCACCAAGGTCTTTTAAGAACATCCAGCTAGCTCCAGGCTGTATGTCAGGGGAGTAGCTGTTAAGCAGCTGTGTACCCACTTGTGAGGCACACCCATGAAACCACAAAAGGAGAAGAAAATTTTAAAAAACGATCAAGTGCCAAGCTATGTGGAAGAGGCTACCAGTGCTGATGGGCTTAGGAGGGGGTCTATTAAAGGAGAGGATGCAGGCTGACTTCCTACACAATTGTCTCCAACTTAAATGTCTACATGAGATTTTTAATACTCAAAATGCTTTATTCTTGGTTAGACATTTTCTTCTTCTAGCATTTGTCTTTGAAACTACAAGAAGGGTGCCTGGGTGGCTCAGTCCATTAAGCATCCAGTTCTTGATTTGAGCCCAGTCGTGATCTCACAAAGCCCCACATCAGGCTCTCTACACTAACAGCGTGGAGCCTCCTTGGGATTTCTCTCTCTCCCTCTCTCTGCACCCCTCCACCCCCACTCGCACTCTCTCTCTCAAAATAAATAAATAAAGATTTTTAATTAAAAAAAATCTCTAAGAAATGTTGGATTCCCTTAGTTTCATTCTACTTTCCAATAACTTTCTAACATGGAGAGTGGTCCAACAGCAGAATCTGCATATAGGAGTGGCAGGAAGTTCCTATATCTCAAGACGTTCACGCAGAACGTGAGTGACCATCTTTCTGCCATGTTGTAGGAGGGATTCCTGTGTTGTTCAGGAGACTCCAAGAGTTGACCTCTTAAGATCAGCTTTCTCCTAATCTAATCTCACCTGACTGGCAAAAACATGTTATTGGGATGCTGTCTTGTTTATGGCAAACTACCCCCTGCCAAACTAACCTGTTGCTGTACACATTATGCAGTTCTTTGCCCCTGATGAATGGGTGTCTTTTTCATTTGGTATGGATGAAATTGCAGCATTGGAAGAAACCAAACACAAACCTCCCTATTTCATGGTCTTGCTTTAGGAACTGTGGTCATGAAAAAGGTTTATGAAGAAAGGACAATCTATGTGACTCTGAAGAGAAGCAAAGTTAAGCTGTGATGGGGCCATATGTTTGTTATGACTCCAAGTTTGGCTTGCTAGGCTGATTTTTGTAAGTGCATCTTAGCCTTATTGCCTCTCGAGGGTGTCTCTACTTTTTTTGGGTTTATTCTCCAGTGTTCTTCACTTTCACCCGACCCACTGCTCCACCTAAAAGCATCTCCCGAAGGCTACAGTACCTTTATGCAGTAAAGTGGAATTGTTTCATTTCTGTACAACACTGGCTTTTTCTGCTTTTTTGGATTAAGGGGTGACTTTAGAGCTACCTATCAGAAAAGTGAGAAATGAGCTCATTAGGAGAATGCAGGCTTAATATTAGATAAAGAAAAGCTATCTGAACTATTCATTGTCTAGACTGCTTATGGCCTTCCAGGCATTATCAGAGGTAATTTCTTCACATTATACCTCTGGCCAGAGTCAATTATTCTCTCTGTTTGAAAAATTAGGAAAAATTAAGTGCTGATTACTTAGATAAATCCCTTCATCTGCTCAACAGTGCCAGATTACTTAAGAAACTCAGTGTAATTGTACATACAGTTCTGGGCTGAGGATCTGGGTCTTGGCCACCAAACACCATTGACCTGAAATATCTCCAAAGGGCTCATGGTGAACTCACTAGGTAAGGCAGCATCTCCTGCTCTGTAAAGTATGAACAGATTTTGGAAGATTACCATTTGTCTTAGTCTTATTCAAACACTGTACTTCAGTGGATTTATGTATTGGTCATCTTACAAGTCTTTGTTCATACAAGATATTCTATGACTTAAAAAAAATTGAAAACCACTGACTTTAGTCTATGTAACTCATTCACATTTAGGAAAGTGAATTCCAGAGTGTTTAAGTGGCTTCAGAAATATACAAAATTTGGGGAGAAAAGATAAGGGAGCAGCAATTATTTAAGTGGGAGATGGCTATTGTAAATTAGTTATACTGTCTTTGTAACTACTTTCATTTGTCTTTCCATTCTTTTGGCTTCCTCTCTGTGTTTGCACCACAAATCAAGCATGCTCTGTCCCTGACCTCCCTCAGAGAATCGATTTTTATTCTCTACTGCCTTTTGGGAGAACCCACCTGCCTAGAAATCAACCCAGAGTTTCTAGAACCAAACTCTATTACCTATGGAATGAAACATTTATATAGTAATTCTTTGTATTTATCATTTAGCTCTTTTTTTTTACCTTTCAAAATGCATGTTTTCATCCAATGCCTTACTTAATCTTCACAACCTCCCAGTGAGATAGATGAAGAAGATGTTAGTAAAGTACATAATACATTGAGCAAAATACCTATAAAGGTAGAACTTAATTTTTAACAAGAGAATTTGTCTATTTCACTGTATAGGTGGGTACATAAGGTCACTTTGGAACCTAAATTTGTCTCTTTTCTGAATAGACAGGTGGTCCCTCCCAATTAGGCAAATGTGAGATGTGAAGGGGAAAAGACTTTGCAACATTTCAATACTCTGTAGTATGGTTAGCTGGAGAAGAGATGAGTAAGTTTGCACAGATGCCAAGGGATTCTCTGGGAGGCTCAGATTTTAAACAACCTCTTTAGACCATGTAAATTAGCTTGGGGTGGGTCAAATGTTGTCTCTTGGTAAGAAAGAACTTTACCCATCTAGAAGTATTGCTCTAGTCTCCACCCCAGGCCCTAGAAATGTTGGGGGAGACCTCAGAAATAGTGCTACTGGGCATGGGTGTGTAACCACTGACAGCCTCATAGTAGGAGGTCACAAATGAGGAGACCCTCCCCCTACAACCTATCACAGGATCTGTACTAGAAAAGACATCATCTCAACCATAGAAAGAACACAGGGGACTGTGTGGGGTGGGTACCTGTGGTAATAAGAGAAACAAAGGCAGCTCAACTGGGGACCCTTAATGGACACATCAGGCTCCTAAGTTCTCCTGACACTTGAATGAAAACTGGCCCCATTGACAATTCTTGGATAATTAAAAAAGGAGAAGCTTCAAAAGGAAGCCTTACTAATAAGGATCCTCAGTAAGGTGTTTCTGATTACCTTTGGATGAAGTATAGATGAAGTTAGGTATAGGTTCCAGGTGACAAGAGTATAAAGACTTTGCCCAAGGTCACATGGCAGCCCAAGGTCCCTAACCTCTTTTCCCAGCTTGTTGCTAACTCATCAGTCGGCACAGTGTGCTCAGTTCACTCCTAATGACTCTGCCTTAACCACATGCCCCATTTCTCATGCTTGTGAGTGGAAATGTGACCTGGGAGTGGTGGCAAATCATAAATCCTCTCGAGCTTTTCTCCTGCCCATGCGTTGGCTGTTTCCCATCTAATTTTTCATATTGTTAGGGACAGTTCTCGGAAACCATTAGATGCATCATCTGAAGGCCCTTAAGCACAGCCCTGGAATGCAGAGAGCTCCTGTCCTGCTTGTGGGAGTCTGGAGGTAAAAGATGATTCTCCTTCAGCCCTTCTCCAAGAGGCTGACAGTGAGACCAGCGGCACCTTAAGGTTTCAGCACAGGCTGAGGGGCCCTGGGGAGTGCATTGTCTTGGCTCCTGCAGACTTCCATTGTGGTTATTAGTATGCATGATAATGGCAGTTCAGTTCTTTTCCCTTGAAGATAGCTTTTAAATTTGCTCTGTTGGCCTCTTGATGAAATAGCTTCATGCATATTAATGACATCTTTTATTTACTGAGTAGCACCATTAAGCACTTTGAAATACCAGATTCCACCCAAGGTCTCCAGGGAGACAAACCAGTGTCTCTAGACTTACTGAATGAATGGGAAACTGAGGAAACAACAACAAAAAAAGCTCAGTAACTTCCTGAAAGCAACTCAGAAAGTCCCTCAACTACATAAGCAGTCTGTCTAGCAGGTGGTTATGGTCTTGACTGGGTAGCATTATATTGGGTTTCCTGCATGTCCATTCATTCTTATAATAGGCTTTTATTGAGCACTTGCTGTTTGTATAGCACCTTACGGAGCACTGAGTGAGGAGGAGCAGGAGGTGAATATAAGATAAACGGAAGGCCATCCATCCCCTGTTCAAGGAACAGTTTGGCCCCTGGTGACCTGAGAGAGAGGTTAGAGTACAGAAAGCCATGTTGGAAAGGTAAGACGGCATCATACTGTTGCAGAATTTGAGGGCTCGCTACCCCAAAAATGCCCATTCTTCTTGACTTAATTTTCCATTTCTAGGAATGCAAACATTAGTGAAAACAAGGTAGGTTCAGATGACTTGGAAAAAGATGTCCATGATAGAGCATTAAATGGGAAAAAAAATTCTGCAGGCCAAAACTTTATATTCACTAATTGTATGTGTGTATATTTATAAGATTATATGCATACATTATGCATGTAGACAAGTAGAGAGAGAGAGATAGATAATCAGATGGGACATAAGTAAGAGAGAGAGGCAACTAGAGAAACAGGAAGACTTTATATGCAACTAATAGCATGTGGGGAGGGTGGAGAGGATCACGTTCTTGGGTTTGTATTTCACATAATTTTCTGAAGTAATATTAGCAGTGCTTTTTTGTTTTTGTTTTAGTATTTTAAAAATAAAAGTGTTCAAGAGTAGATACCTAAAAGGCATAGTCCCCAACTTCAAGGGCCTTACAACCCAGAAGATCATAGAAGCATTAACTATGTGATCAGAAAAAATAAAATAAAGGCACTGCTAGTTCATGGGGAGTGTTTTCTTGAAAAGGTGTGTCTAAGATAAAAAGGCCACATGTTGAAAGAAAGTTTCCTGACAGGAACATTGACCAAGAACTTTATTCTTTCATCTCTAGAGTGGTAGCTACTAATAAATTGCCTCTTTGGGTTCTGGGATGGCTGCAGTCAGCTCCATGTACCTCCGGAGCTAACCACCAGCCAGCCCCAGATGCTCCCTAGGTAGGAAAGTGTTGGACTCACCTTTCTAGGCCTCTGTTCCAATCCTGCTTTACCAGAAGTTCTGTCCAAGAGGTCTTACACCAGGAGGTGTAAGTGGGCTGATCTAAGGGAAGATTTTAGTAGCTTCTCTGATTGAAATTTTCCTTGGAACTTTGAACTTTTTCAAAGTGAAGACCAAATTACAGGTAATATATCAGAAATTAACTCTACACTATGTGTGTTTGCATCCAACAGCAAGACCCCAAAGGTGGAACACCTGTGGGGTGAGGAAGGCAAGCAAGGCTGACAATTGGTCCATTCACCTGCTATCATACTCTTATGCATTGGCTCCTGTTGCTTATGAAAATCCTGCTCTTCTGGGCAGAAACACATGTGATCTTAGTAAAAATTCTAAGTAAAAAACACATGCAGGGATGTGACAAAGGCAAAGAAGGGTGCCTCATTCTGACAGGATAATCTAGTATGACTTCACTAAGGAGGAAGCATGCTAATTCTGGAAGGGTTGGATTTTGATTAGTAGAGAAAGTAAAAAGGGTATTCTGAAAGAAGAAGTATAGAAGAATCCAACATTCAGATAGCTGCTCACACTTATATAGCCCTTAGTCTGCCAACTGCTGTTCAAATATACAGAATAAATCAATTTGCATTACAATCCAGTGAGGTAGGTATTGCTGTTATGCCCATTTTGTAGATGAGGAAACTGAGGCACAGGAGCTAAGTAATTTTCCTAGGGTCCCAGAGGGAGTAAGTGATACAACTGAGATTCAAACCAAGGAATTCGGCTCTAGAGTCTAGCTCTTGACCTCTCCAAACCTTTTAGTAGGTGGAGAAATGAGGGAGTGAAGGGGAAGGAGTGCTGGCAATACTCAAGGTGAAGTGCTGGTGTACAGGCCAGTTACTCCCTGATGTGGTTTGAATGGAGGCGGTCACCTTGGGAGGCAAAATGGTGCTGCAGTGTGGTTTTCCCTGGATGCTGAAGAAAGGATTGAAGACTGACTCTGAAGGAGGGGGAAACCACTGGACATGTTTTCAGAAGAGCAAGGGAGGACAGAAGAGGCAAGGGGCTGGAGATTTGGAGCCAGTTAGGCAGGAGATACTGAGGGTGTGAGTTAAAAGGGGTCATCTCAATTAGAGAAGTGGACATGAGGAGTCTGTAGATGGAAAATGACCTTCCATTTGTTTCTGCCTCCCTGCTAGGCCCCTGGTAAGAAGTGAATGATGGAGACTGAGGTACCAGCTGAAAACAGGTGATAGCCAACCAGTCGTAGTGTCATCTTCAAACCATCCCCTGGTTTACTGTAGGCCTCAGTTGACTTATTTGATTTTCAGAGCAAACATGCCTCATTAGCACCCTCTCCCTGCACTTTCTCTTGCTCCAACTTTGAAACTAGAAAATGGCTCTACATGTCTGAGAAAGTAGACACAGCAAAGCACTCACAGCACAGCAAAGCCCAAAGCAGCCAGCACAGTTTTGGCTTCTCCTGGTCCAGGTCTGTAGGGAGGCAGCTTGGACAATTTCCTGGGAGTTTTGGAAGCAGATGACACCAAGCCCAGGCCTGGTTTGCTCTCCTCCATTTTTAAAGTCCTCACACTGTAAATTGCAGACATTATAGCCGGGCACTCTCTTTATGGCTAACTCTCATCCTGAAATGTTCCCGAGCTACATTTTCATGTAACTTATGCACCTCAAATGTTGTAAAAACTGCCGTAAAAGTCAATATAAATGCAATAATGTCACGTCAGTCAAAGGCAGCAGAGCAGCCCTTTTGAGCAAACAATTGGGAAAACTAGAGGGAAAACTCAATTGCTCCATGTTGCAAATTGATTAAAGATATGAATCAGAAAATTAAAGGGCTTTTGGAGTTTAGGTTATTACTAACTGCTTTACTTTATGGAGCAATTACTTTGATTCTATCTCGAGTCCAGTAAAGTGACTGCCAGCATATGGCAAGATGGGGCCCTGTGTCTTTCTTATTAATGTGAATTACTCAAGATTGGACTAAATGAATGCATACATGCATCTTGGCCATGCAAGTTCATTTCTTAAGCGCTGTATTTAAAATTATAAAGGAATAACTTATAGCCAGGGTCACATCTCTATTAGACTAAACTTGCATATTTTTCTCATCAGCCACGAGGACCAATCCTATTTTCAGAGAGTGAGATGTTGTAACAGTTACCTGCATGTTTAGTTTATATTTTTTAGTTTATATTGAAAGTGCGGGGATGTGTGGGGTATTGTCGATATGGGTTGCTTTGTGGTACCACAGGTTAAGCTTATTAAGTGTTGAGATGTCATTCAGATTCTCTTGGTATCTGAAAGTCCATAATTAGATGGCCGTTCCTTCATAGCTTAAACCTTTTGGTATCAACCTTCTTGTAGAAGTATCACAGAATTGTATAAACTTGAGCTCAGAGAAAAAAAAAACTTAGCAATAATTAATATGGCCCTTTGGGCCTTGGCAGCCAGGAAGCTAAAAGCTAATTTTAATATTCAGTTGTAGTAATTATCCTGTGCTAGATTCCTTGCCTAGCAGGGGGCCGGGTACATTTAGTGGGTGCTCAGTGAAGGATGGCTGAATGGAGGAATGAAAAATAATGACTTAAGAGTCACATTTATTATTGCTTACAGTGAGTGAGAGTTTGCAGGTGTGCTAAGTGCTTCTAAACATTACCCTAATTAATCTTAACAATAGTTTTCTTAGCTGTTTTCACAGCCATTTTACAGATGAGGAAGCAGGCTTGTAGAGGTTAAGTGACTTGCCCGTGTTCACCCAGCTTGGATTTAAAACCAAGACTTTATGACTCAGAACCAGAACTCTCAGCTACTATTCTCTGTATCTATGAGTTAGTTTTGAGGTGTTTTGTTTGTTTTTTTTAGATTTCACACTAAGTGAGATTATATAGTCTTTGTCTTTTTTTGTTTGACTCATTTTTACCCTAGTGCCCCCAAAGTCTCTCCATGTTGTTACAGATGGCAAAATTTCCTTATTTTTATGGCTAAATAATATTCCATCATTATTTCATCACATACATATATATCACATTTTTATCCATTCAACCACCAGTGGACGCTTAGTTTGTTTCTGTGTCTTAGCTATTGTAAATAACGCTGCTGTGAACATGGGAGTGCAAATATTTTTGAGTTACAGTTTTCATTTCCTTTGAATAAATAACTAGAAGCAGGATTTCTGGATCATATGGTAGTTCCGTTTGTAATTTTTTTGAGGAATCTCCATACATTTTTCTATAGTGGCTACACCAATGTATGCTTCCACAAATAGTTCACAAAGGTTCCTTTTCTCCACATCTTTAGTAATGTTTGCTATTTCTTGTCTTTTTGATAATAGATGTTCTAACAGTTGTGAGGTGATGACATTGTGGTTTCATTTGCATTTCCCTGATGATTAGTGATGTTGAGCATCTTTCCATGTACCTATTGGCCATCTGTATGTCTTCTTTGGAAAAATGTCTATTTTTTTATTTTAGAGCAAGAGGGAGAGGGAAAGGGAGAGAATGTGCAAGAGTGGAGGAAGAGGAGAGAGAGAGAGAGAGAGAGAGAGAGAGAGAGAGAGAATTCCAGGCAGGCTCCATGCTCATCATGGAATCCCATGAGGGCAGGGCTTAATCCCAGGACCCTGGGACTGTGACCTGAACCAAATGCAGGAGTCAGATGCTCGACCAATTGAGCCACCCAGGCACCCTGGAAAATTTCTATTTTCATTTTTAATTGGGTTGTTTTTGTTTTTGTTATTGAATTGTATGAATTCTATATATATTTTAGATATTATTAGGTATATAATTTCCAAATATTTTCTCCCATTCAGTAAGTTGCCTTTTTATCTTGTTAGTGGTTTCCTTTGCTGTCCAGAAGCTTTTTAATTTGATGTAGTACTTCTTGTTTATTTTTGCTTTTGGTGCCTTTTCTTTTGGGGTCAAATCTAAACAAACCTATTGCCAAGACTGATATCAAGGAACTTTACCACCATGTTTTCTTCTAGGAGTTTTATGGTTTTAGGTTTTATGTTCAAGTTTTAATCCATTTGAGTTGATTTTTGTGTATGGTATAAGATAGTGGTCCAGTTTCATTCTGTTGTATGTGGCTGTTTAGTTTGCCCAACATCATTTATTGAAGGGAGCATTTTCCCCATTGTATATTCTTGGTTTCTTTGTTGTAAAGTAATTGACTGTATATACATATATATATATACTTTTTAAAAAAAGTTTATAACTTTAAACGAATTACCACTTTTTTATGTTTATTTACTTATTTTTGAGAGATGTGGTGGGGATGGGCAGATAGAGAGGGAGACAGAGAATCCCAAGTAGGCTCCATAGCTGTCAGTGCAGAGCCGGATATGGGGCTCAAACTCACAAACTGTGAGATCATGACCTGAGCTGAAACCAGTAGTCCGATGTTTAACGGACTGAGCCACCCAGGTGCCCCAAATTACCACTTTTTTAAAAAAGGTTATTTAAATAACAAATTTCACCAGTTCATTTAAAATTTGATTTTCTTTAGAAAAAATGACTTATACACACACTTTCCAAAAACACATCCATTGTGCAAGAAAATATAACTACTAAAACCAAGCAAGTGATACTGGAGAGATCATGGTAAGGACAGTAATAGTGTATGGCCTCCTTTGATGGCTTATGGAGGCCTGGAAATGTGTGGCCTGAATTCCCAGACCCTGGCCTCAGCTACTTCTATGTATCAAGACTTAAATATAAGCAACAGATTTACATAGGAATATTTGTAGATTTGTCTGAGAAACATATATTACTTTGTTCACTCCTTCCTACCCTCCTTCCTTCTCCCAGAAATACTCCCCTTTCCTTCTTTCCTGAGGAGTTCCAGTGGGAGCTGCCATTTTCCAACAGATCTGCCCCCTGAACAGGTGGGGCCAATTATAGAACCTTACTCTGCTGTCTTTGGTTGCTTATTCTGGTCATGTGCACCTTATTTACATTAGCTTAGTCAAAGCTAATGTAAATTAGCAAAGCTTCCTTTGCATTTTAAAATTTGCGTTCCAAAAGAGGAGAAGCTCTCTGGTAATCTGAAATGAAGCCCTGGAGTTGTAGGCAGCCATGTGCCCTGTCATAGAAGAAGCCAATCTACGGTGGGAGAGAATGGAGGTAACTCAATCAGAAGCATACATGAGAGGGAGGAAAAGAGAAAGTTGGTAGAAGTATAGTCCCTAACCGCAAGTGTTGCTGAGGCCCAGGACACCCACACCTTCCAGCAGCCTGATGAACTTGTAAGCTTCCTTTGTGCCTAAACCAGCTTAGGTTGGATTTGTCCTGTGAAGAAAAGACTTCCTTCTGTATCAATACGACTCTTGGGGGAGGGGAAGAATCGTATTATTAAATACTACCTTGAAAAGAGGGTAGCAGCCTGGTCTGAATTTGTGCAGTCAATAATTAGCTGGCAGTGGTCACTGCATAGGAAAGGAAGGAGGGAGGGAGGCAAGAAAAAAGAAACATCCTCTTCCAGTTTTGCCAAGGAAAACTTTGCCTTAGAGAACAAAATTCCTCCAACCAGAAAAAGGTCTTAGACTTTGTTAAACCTATTTTGTCCTACCATAGCACTTGTTGGATGCTTGGATTTGATTTTTATTTCTTCTCCTTAAGACCTTCTGAGGCCCATGGAAGGTACTGGTCCATATAGAAAGATCCTGATCCCTGGGATCAAGGTATTTGAACTTTATTATTCTCATCCTGGTGCAAAACAGGAAGACTTGGCCTATTCCCTCCAGAGATCTCAGCACTCATAAGACCCCTGCACCACAGGATGAGGGAATGAAATATTGGTTGAGCTTGTTCAAACAAAGTCTCAATTTCCTGACAAGCAATTGCAACTTCGGGTTATGTGTTGAGGTAGACTTCAGACTCTTTTAATGGCATTCAGAGACATGGCTCTCCAACCAATTGGCATTCAGGAAATGTTTATCAGTTCTGACAGCCACAGTTCCACTCTGCCCAATTTTAGCTCCTGTGACTGGAAGTGACTTGGATGTTTGAAATTCTGTAAAATACAGGCTAGTTTTGAAATGGAGCCGCAGAACTACAATGGTATTCTGGCTTAGCTCTTAGGCAATTTAGGTCAAAATCCTCTCTCTTCCGAACAAGGGGAAGTTTCCCTGAAAGGACTGGTGATAAATTTTCAATAAATCTGCTGGGTGGCGGGAAATGAAAGGAGAATTTTTTAAATGATTTATGAACCTGAGTGAAATGATATTTTCATTGCTGTCCACTTTCCATAATTTTTCTCTTTTAAATTCCCTTTAGTGTCTTTTCAAGGAAATAGAAGAAGGGATCCAGATTTCTTTGGGGTGTTGCCTCCAATAGTCATTGCAAGACTGTATACACACATGGGTCTATACATGTATGTAAGCGACATTCACTTGGAAGCAACTGTTAACTATTTATAAGTGTGTTTCCCTCAGTATCAACACAGAAGGATTTTTACATAAGCATATTTTTGACATAATTGTTTCCTTCTTTTTCAAAAATTTTTAATGTTTTATTTACTTTTGAGAGAGAGAACGTGAGAGGGGAGGGGCAGAGAAAGAGAGGGAGATACAGAATGTGAAGCAGGCCCCAGGCTCTGAGCTGTCAGCACAGAGCCCCACGCAGGGCCCAAACTCACGAGCCAAGAGATCCTGGCCTAAGCTGAAGACAGAAGCTTAAGCTACTGAGCCACCAGGTGCCTGCATAATTGTTTCCTTCTTAAAGGACTTTCATAATTTTTTTAAGTAGGCTCCATGCCCAACAGGGGGTTTGGACTCACGACCCTGAGATCAAGAGTTAAATGTTCTACCAGCTGAGCCATCCAGGTGCCCCTATAAAAATGTTTTTATATGTCTTTTTAAACTAAGGAAGGGAAGTAACTTTAATTAATTTGTTCACTCATTTACTCATTTTCTGTTACCTTATATTTGGACTTGGCTACATCCCTGTGATGTCCTGATAAGGACACAAAGGTTAGGGTCAACACTCTAGCCTTATTTCTCATCTTCTCTGCATGTAGATGCAAGGGGCAGGGTGTTGCTAACTGGGTCTATGTGTGTGCACATGTGCTTAACATTTATTGAGCACTTACTTGCGTTTGTGCTATTTATGTTTCAAACATTCTTTCTTTTAATCTTCCTAAAAATCCTTGAAGCAAATATTATAATGCTTGTTTGAGAGATCTAAGAGCTCAAAAAGTTGAGTGACTTGCTTGAATTTCACTGCAGAACGATAGTGTTTGGCCTCCTGAAAACCACCTGCCCCTCTGGTATTTGTCTC
Organism: Crocuta crocuta; assembly: GCF_008692635.1. Classification (NCBI taxonomy): domain Eukaryota; kingdom Metazoa; phylum Chordata; class Mammalia; order Carnivora; family Hyaenidae; genus Crocuta; species Crocuta crocuta. The sequence goes on along the minus strand of NW_027532203.1, from coordinate 19,314,266 downwards.
TGTATAGATCCAGTGAATGGTCTCTCTCCTTCTTCCAGCTACAACACTCAGCAACAATGACTTTCATTTCTAGTGTAGAAAATGTCAAATTCGGGGTGCCTGGGTGGCTCAGTCGGTTAAGTGTCTGACTTTGACTCAGGCTGTGATCTCAAGGCTCATCAGTTTGAGCCTCAGGTTGGGCTCTGTGCTGACAATTTGGAGCCTGGAGCCTGCTTTGAATGCTGTGTCTCCCTCTCTCTCTCTGTCCTCACCCTGCTCGTACTCTGTCTCTGTCTCTCTCAAAAATGAACATTTAAAACAATTTAAAAAATAAAATGTCAAATTCATTCCATGAATCAGAGACACTGGCTAAATATCAAACAAACCTAATAACCACCAGAAGAAAAGGAGGATCCTCACTAAGCCCAGATTCTGGGATTGAAATAGGAGAAATAGCATAAACACCTTGGAAATTCAAACATTATGATTTACCAACATGTCTTGATAACTCTACTGAGGTGTGGTCACTTTAAAGAAACAAGAGACTAAAATCAAGAGGCATTTAAATAGGTCTTAATGAGCATCTATATTAATGTTTTTCTGCTCAGGGCATTAGCTGTAGTTTGATCTTTGGGTTTTAGATCAAGGATGCCATTGACAAATATTCACACGTGCATGCACACATTTGAGGGTATATTTTAATTAGTCCTCATTTGATTTTTAATCTTGCTTTTAATTCATGACCACTTTGAAGTGTTTTATTATCACATATAACATATCTCCCCTCTTCATTCTTTTTCTTTCTTTTTTACTCTTCCTTTTCTTTTTATTTCCTCCCTTTGCCTTAATATTCCATTATTCTTTTCATATCTCACCTTTAGTTTTCCTTCTTCATCCCCTTGCTGTACTCACTGCCCCTTCTGCCTGGTTTCTAATGTACTTGCCATTTCCCTGGTCTCCAAAGGTAACTGATGGTGAATAGGGTTAGGTCAGAGCTGTCCATTGGAGACCCACTGCACAGTGCTAGTCTGGGACTGAGAAGCGGTCCAGGACATCAAAAGGGCTTACTCCTCCTGAACTTATCACAGAAACTTGTCCTACAACTGAATCCTCTAGCTAGTTGCATTTTTGGGTCTGAGACATCTTCGGAAGAAAAAAGCGTTATCTTTATAGGTCTGCTTCCCTGAACTGAAAGCTAGTTGTGAACATTACAGGAAACTTTGAAGATGAGAGGCCCAAGGCAACTTAGCTGGGAAAATGTGTGAGCCCCATGAGAAATGATATTCATAGCTCTTCTGAAAGAGTTAGTGGAAGGCTACAGAGAGAGGTTTCATAGGGAAGCCTCAGGAGATTAAGGGAAACAAATGGTCATCTCTTCTGAAGCTGAAGTTCCCATAGTTCTCTTTCCCTGTGTCTCTGTCCCTCTGTCTTGGTCTATATTCCCACACATATGTACCCTCCCTGTTTATGTACCTGTGGGCTAGCTTCTGAGTCTTAGGACCAGAATCACCTCTCTTTTCTGGAACATGGACAGGCTGCAAAACAGAGCTCTCCGATTCTGGATTCTTCAGGTCAGGTTATGGGTGGGATGATGTTGAAAAATAAACTTTTCTTGTCTGATGTTGTCAAACAAAATGTTCATGCAGACAGAAGCTTTATGTGCTTCCATGCAATGAAATCAGAGTAAAGAAAATTTCCTGTTCTTTCCATATCCCTCCTGAGATACATGATCTTTTATATTTCAGATGGGCATTGTTCTCCCACTGGGGTGCTAATCTGAAGCTAGTCATTCCTAAAATCAGATCATATTCTGGTATTAAAAAGTGATCATACTGGCTACCTTATAGAGATCACTAGCTCCATGCCAAACTCTGTTTTAGGTGCTTTTCTTACATTATGGAAAATTTATGTGAATAGTCCTGTAAGGTACAAATATTTGTAGATCACGAGGCATTCACAGGATTATGAGTGAGTGATCCTGCAGAAACAAGGCTTCTTTTTCAAAATGGATGTCATTGTCACTATACTTACCATCTCCCACAAAACATTGTCAAGTTTGGTCAATTCAGGGCACTGTGGAGTCAATTGTTTGGGGTTTCAGTGATGTTGAGGCACCTTCTCTGCATCTTCTCCCACTCTGCCTATGAGCATTTCTGTATCTCAGACACTTATAATGCACATCTCATCACCAGTGACCTACCAGAGGGGCAACTGACTCACAAGGTTGTGTGGCTTATGCCTGTTAGAGCTGGATCTGGAGAAATTAAGCTTTCAGGGTTTTCTTTCAGAAAGACAAGTTAGGTGGGAAGGTAGTAGTTAAGGGAGAAGGTGAACAAATTAATAGGCAGAAAAATATGAGGGGAGGGGTAAAGGAGAAAGAGGAAAAAGTGGTGGAAAGAGGGGATTTAAGTTGCAAAATGTACTTCTCCAGAAGGTAAATTGCACTGATAGAACCTTGTCAGGTATTGTCTGTGCTTTGCTGGCCTCCAACCGGGCAGCACTGGGTCAGTCTCTTAATCACTGAACATACACTTCTCTTGCTTCTCATGTCATTCACCTTTTCCCTTTTTCTCTCTCTATATGTTAAATGTTGGTGTTTCACATTCTGTCTTTCTATAGTCTTTCTTCTCATCCTTCAAATGCTCAGATTTTCTGTGGTTGATCTTACCTACTCCCTTGGCTCCTGCTATCATCTTTCTGATAAAAACTCATACACAAGTGCAGACAATTAAATGTGCCTGCTCTTTGGCACAGTATGACTATGCCTTTTAGGACTTTTTTCCCTACTTATTAAAAACTTAGGCTGTTGAAAGGGACAAGTCTAGGATATCTTTACATAAACTACATTGGGAATGATGGTTCCTGGAAATTGGCAATGTAGTGGATCAATGTGTAAAATGGATGCACAGTACTGAGCAATATTATTGTCACATTTTGTTGTCACAAAATGATTGGAGCCATGTAAATATCAAAGAAAAGGGGTTAATTATATTATGGAATAAAGTGCATACATTAAAAACATTATGCTATAATAGTACAAGTAGCTGACATTACAAGGATTGACCATCTCAAGTGTTGGTGAGGATATGGAAGACTTGGAAACTTCCTATGCTGCTTAGAAGGAGTGGCAAGTAGTACATTCATGGTTCTGCACTTTCTAAAAATGGTACTCATACATGTACCATATGATTTTGACACTCCGCTTGTTAAACATTCCAGCACTTTGGATTTAGTAGATCTGAAGTTGGTGCCTGGCATCCAAATTTTGAAAAATCTCACTTTTGATTGAGACACTGTCCTTAACCTAAAGCCTATATCACAGTACCTTGCATATAGTACTTCAGTAAATGTGTGCAAAAAAAGAATCAGGAGCAGACTGATCTTATGAAGGTAATTGGGATTGGGATCAAGACTTTGGGCCAAGGTTTGTCTCTGCCAATAACTAGCCAATGACCCAACTCAATTGCTTAACCTTTTAATACTTCAGGTTTTTTTCCATAAACAAAGGGTGGGAAGGGTAGGTAGAACAGATGATCTCTGAAATGTCTTCAACTCCATCATTCTAGGAAGGAGTGCTTGTGATTTAGAATATAAAAGATTATATGATTATACACTGTGAAGTAAGGCTGAGAAGACCTCATAATTCATTTATAGACAGAGAAGAAACTTGTTTAGCTATTTTTCCACTCTAGTCAAAGAACTCAAACTATCTTCCCTGTCAGAAGAAAATTCTCCCCTTGAAAATGCATTCTGATCCACAGGATAGGTAGTGTATTAGTTTCCTAGGGCTACCATAATGAAGTACTACAAACCAGGTGGCTTAAAGAACAGAAATTTATTTTTTTACAAGTTTGATGCTAGAAGTCCAAGATCAAAGTGTTAGCAAGTTTGATTTCTTCTGAGGTCTTTCTCCTTGGTTTATAGATGGCCACCTTCTCTCTGTCTTAACATGGTCTTCCCTATACCCTATGTGTATATATGTGTTCCCTAATTCCCTCTCCGTGTAAGGAGATCAGTCATATTGGATGAAGGCCCAATGACTTCATTTTATCTTAATTATCTCTTTAAAGACCTTGTCTCCAAATACAGTCACATTCTGAGGTACTGGGGGATTAGCGTTTTAAAATATGAATTGGGGAGAACACAACTCAACCTCTAATAGGTAGGTAATAGAGCATCTATGCAAATGCAGCCTCCACCTACCTGTAATGGCAGCATTTCTCCTGGTCTGGAGCTTAACGAAACAGAGGAACATTATCAGCAGAATAAAACATTAAAATTTTAATGGGGGAAACATGTATCTCTTGAGCTCTTTGCTTTGATGCATCAGCCTGCTTTAGAAGGCCCTGTTATTGACAAAAGCTATTTCTGGAATAGAAAGACCTTGGTCCCCACTGCTATTAGCAGTGAGAATTATACTGGGGGTGCCTTGACCCTCATACCAAACTCTGGATTAGACAGACTCTATTTTTTTTTAATTTTTATTTTTTTATTTTTTTTCATTTTTTAAAAATATTTTATTTATTTTTTGAGAGAGAGATAGAGACAGCATGAGCAGGGGAGGATCAGAGAGAGAGGGAGGCACAGAATCTGAAACAGGCTCCAGGCTCTGAGCTGTCAGCACAGAGCCCGACGTGGGGCTCGAACCCACAAACCGTGAGACCATGACCTGAGCCGAAGTCGGAAGCTCAACCGACTGAGCCACCCAGGCACCCCTCTATCTTTTTTTTAAATTTACATCTAAGTTAGCATATAGTGCAGTAATGATTTCAGGGGTAGAACCCAATGATTCATCCCCTACATATGACACTCAGAGCTCATCCCAGCAAGTGTCTTCCTTAATGCGCCTAGCCCATTTGACCTATCCCCCCACCCATAGCCCCTCCAGCAACCTTCAATTTGTTCTCTATATTTAAGAGCCTCTTAGGTTTTGTCCCCCTTCTTGTTTTCATATTTCCTTCCCTTATATTCATCTGTGTTGTATCTTAAATTCCACACGAGTGAAGTTATATTTGTCTTTCTCTAAGTTTGCTTACCATAATATACCCTAGTTCCATCTACGTTGTTGCAAATGTCAAGATTTCATTCTTTTTGATTGAGTAATACTCCATTGTATATATATATACCAAATCTTCTTTATCCATTTACCTGCTGATGGACATTTGGGCTCTTTCCATACTTCGGCTGTCGTCAATAGGGCTGCTATAAACAGTGGGGTGCATGTGTCCCTTCGGAACAGCACACCTGTATCCTTTGGATAAATACCTAGTACTGCAATTGCTGGGTCATAGGGTAGTTCTATTTTTAACTTTTTGAGGAACCTCCATACTGTTTTCCACAGTGGCTCCACCAGTTGACATTCCCACCAGCAGTGCAGAAGAGATCCTCTTTCTCCACATCCTCACCAACATCTGTTGTTGCCTGAGTTGTTAATTTTAGCCATGGACAGACTCTATCTTTTTAACTCTATATCAGAACCATAAACTTTTAATTTATTCATGAAAAAAAAAGCCAGAATTGATTGTATTATAAAAGAAATCTTCTGAATATTTGAAATCGTCTAAGATTGGGATAGAAGAGAGGTGAGGATGAGACCACAGAAATTTGAAAGCATATAGGGACCTCAGAAATTACTTATAACTTTGTTTCTTAGACTTTTTGCATTTTAGTACCAATAATTTTTTTAACAGGGGTGTCTTTTAGGGTTTCTGATTTTTTTCTTTGCCAAATACAGAGATTTTAAAAAAAATAAAGAGCATATTAACAGCAAAAAAAAAAAAAAAAAAAAAATTGAAGGACATAATCTTACACCCAAAAAGGTTATAGTCATTTAAATTGAATATCTGGACTTATTAAAAAAAACAGCAAACAAATGCAAAATAACTTTAACATCTTCACCTGAACACCTTGCCTCATTCTGACAAGAACTCAGTCGCAGATCAGGAACAGTCTATAGAGTTGTATTTGTGACTCCTGATACTCTATACCAGAGTTGTTCAAACTTGACAATGTTCAGGCTTTCTACAAACCCAATTTGAGAAACGTTGAAATCAAAGCTAGTTATTGTCACTTTATGTTTTATCTAGGTGCCAAAATACTCAAAGCAATTTTGACACTGAATTCTTTTTCAGACTAGAGAGCTCAATGGAAAGAGGACAAAAGGATTAGGAAGTATAATTGGCTACGTGTTTCCTCCATTTCTCCTGATCAGCTAAAATAAGAAGAGGAATTCAAAAAGAATGAGTGTTGGGGTTGTCAGGAAGCAAATCGGTGACTGATGAAATTAAAAAGGTTCAGTTCTGCCACCCTACAACCTTCTTCTGCTTCAGTTTCTAAGTCCTTCTTGGGGTTGTCAGGAAGCAAATCGGTGACTGATGAAAATTAAAAAGGTTCAGTTCTGCCACCCTACAACCTTCTTCTGCTTCAGTTTCTAAGTCCTTTCTTTAACCCAAACTCTCATATTGAGTATCAGAATCTCCTGTGGGACTTATCAGAACCTACTCAATTTCTGATTCCACAGGTCAGAGAGGGGCCCAATAATTTGTGATGATAATGAGTTCCCAGTTGATGCTCCTGCTGTTGGCTAGAAGGCCACACTCTGAGAACTTTTGCTCTAACACAGTCTGATAAGGGGAGCATCCCAATGGTCAGTACTGAGAGGCAGTAAAGAGGTAATGATAAGAAGCACAAATGAGGGAAGACAGAAAACGACCAAGAAACAGATGAAAGCAAGTTCAAAGAGATCCATGGATTTGGAAGAATGAGCAGTGTACTTTTAGACAATACTTAAAGTATTTGCTGTTTGCATCATGTTGGATGCTTTGAACACAGACATTCATTATAACTTTAAAAGTCAAATGACTGCATAAAAAATCTTAATTTGAAAGTACAGAACCCAGGCACTTTAAAATTTGGTGAGCACACATCATTTTCCATCAGCAGCTGTTAGGAGGATAATTAAGAATTAAATTTTCATTTAATCATTTTCAGATATGAATATACTTTTCCTCTTCTTCATCCCCACCCCAAGCCATTTGAAAGTTAGAACTGAACCTCTAGCTCCAGGTCTTATCTTTAGAGAATAAATAGATTTACTTCAATTTTGTAGACTCATTAAAGTGATTTACAAAATATTTGATTTAATTCCTAGTTCCCAAATTAAATTTTCATGGTGAATAGTTGTTGTTGTTGTTGTTTATTAAAGTTCTCATGTGCCTGAATGGGTGAGGAAATTCTATTCCATGGCTAAAAAGAAATATGAGCAATTCACATCCTATTTGATTCTATGTTGGAAATTGGTGGAAATCGGCAGTAGGGGGAAGTGAGCAGGTTTTGTAGGAGAATCACAGATATGAAACACAAGAAGGAACCCTACAGGTCACCCAGTCCCACAGCTTCATTTCACAGGTAGGGAGTCCTGTCCCTGTCACACAGCCAGGCAGTGTGTTTCCTGACACTGTAACCCAGGTTGTCTCATTTAGAACTCTGCTGCTGTTAGCTGGGAACATTGTCATGTCTTTGCTTTTCTCAACATCATGAGACTTTGGCATGGAGACACACAGGAATGTGGAAGAGCTTGCAAGCAACCTGAAGACAAGCCCTGGGAATATCAGTCACTCAACATTTCCTGCACAACGCCAGTGACCAAGCACGTTGTAGGCCACACACATACTTTAATCAGATGAGCTGAGATGCTTAAAATTTGGAAAGGGCCCTGAAGCGGGGAGGAGAGAGAGAGGTATAAATACTAACCATACAACTGTGCAATTTGGCCAAGATTTTGTTTCCATATACTAGGAAACACTGGACCTCAGTTACAATGCTTTGAATGCCTAAAGGCAGTTGACTGGATTTTGCTTTTTCTCCGGGAAGAATCTATACTGCTTTATCTCTGCCTTTGAGGACAGAAATTACTCCATTTGAATATTCTAGCAATTCAGGTGAAAGTGTGGGCGGAGCCTGAGCAGTCAACATGGGCCTGGGTTTCAGGGCTGCTGAAGGCTAGGGTAGGCCAAGTTCTTGCTGCCCTGAAAGAGGCTGATGATTCTGGCAGGCTCGAGCCAGACCTTGCCAAACCAGAGGGCAGGGCTTCCCACTGCTTCCCCCAGCCGGCCTGGGCAGCCGCCCACATTCACTCCGATTGATTCCAGCTGTGTGGTGCCATGCTGGCCAAGCCAGCCGCGTTAGTAATGCTGTCTGAAGGGACAAGGGGGCTTCCATGCAAGTGCCTGACAAAGGGACACCCTGCTTTCCTCCATGGCCCTCTTTTAGCCATTTTGCTGATTACTGACTTCCATTTTTCACTTCTTTCCTACTCTCTTCTTGCCATTCCCTCTCTCCTCTTTCCGTCTTTATCATTCCCCTCACACTGTGCCACCCTTTTTCTTTCCCTCTGCATCCTTTATGGCTCTCCCTGCCTGTTCTCCAATCCTTTTTCCCTCTCCTCTGGCACCCCCAATCACCCCGATGTTTCCTCTTCCCAGCCCTGGCTCACATTCCCTCTGGCATCACAACGGAGTTAAGCTACAGACAGGCCTTGCTCCTTTAAAATAAAGAGATCTTGGTTTTGCACAGCTGCAAGCAGGATTGAGCAAGACTGTACTTAACAGCATGGTTTTTTGTGGCCAAAAAGGAAGAGTGTGCTTGTGCGTGTTTAGTAGCTTTGTCCGGGCTTTCATTGTCCAGCATTCAAGAGCAGATCCTTAATTTGCTGAAGAATCACAGCCGAATAGTCAATTTGCTTTAAAAGACTCTTGATTTAAGCCTTCTGAGAGCTCTACCTCTGGCCGTGGTTTTGGAAAGTGATTGTCTGTCATCTCAAAATGTTAGAGTAAACAGCAGGTCTGCTCAGCATCATATGTTTATTTTCCACAGTGGCATTTGCTAGGTCACGTGGTGGCCATTTAATTTCCACAACTGACATTCCACAGGTCTGAGATTTCGTTCCTTTGGGAGTATTTCAAATACTTGTGGTTTTAACCAAGATGAAAAAAATGTATATATTTAAAAAGAAAACCCATATGCCACCAGCCCCAAACCCCAGTCAGTGGTGTCCCTGGCACAGTTTCATTGGCAGCTCCTCTGCCCTTCACATCTCAGATGCCTGCAGACACAGAGAGAGTAGGAAGGCCCAGATACCTGCCTTTGATAGATCTTACAAGACTAAGCCCTTTGAATTGACTCCAGCCTTTTAGACTTGGGTATTCATTCCATTTTTGTCTCCTGTCACCTGGTTTGGCCTCATCCATTGAGGACCTAGAAGATGGTTGTATCCTGAGTTGCAGTCACTGCTGGAAGATCCTTAACATGTGCCCACCACTGCCCCCTTGGTTTTCCCTAGTGAAGAGACTGGTGATTCCATCTATCTAAAATTCCCTAAATTTCAGATAGTGTAGGACAAGAGGAACACATTCTTATCAAAGCATTTGGATCGTTGATCACTCCCTGGGAGTTAACATAAAGCAACAGGAATAGTTAGAGACGCAGTGGCTGCTGAATAGGAATGAGGTTTCAAAGATGAGGCCAGCCCAAAGCCATATCATGCAAGAGAAAAATAGATTCCACCACCTTCATTTCAACCACCCTTTGACCTATTTGAGTTCCAGTGGAACTTGGCACCTCTTCATGACCTTCCAGCTGTCTAGAGAGCCCCCAGAGGTACATCACACTAGGATCAAAAATGGCTTCCTGTGTCCTGCCTCTCCTTTTCTGTTTATCTTACAACTCCATTCTTTTTTCATTCCTTCTTAGCCTGTTCTCTAAGAAACTGATGAACTCCACCGGGTGAAGGCATCTTAACTTGATTGTGCTTCTGTATTGTTCTTCTGGTGCAATAATTTTATTTTAAGAAAGGCCAAGTTACCAATGGTGGAACTATCATTATAACATATATTGGAAAGTTCAAATTCAGCAGGAAGCTTTCCATCACTAGTTGATTACTAAAATAAGAACCTAACGGTTAGTAGCTTTTATTTTTCAAAGTTACTTTTCTTGACTCTCTAGGGAAAATAAGAGAAAAGAGTTAAAACACAGGTGTAACATGAAATAGGGATTTGGAATATCGACACTGGAAAGGCCTTGAATGGAAAGCCTCCCAGATAATCATGTATACACACCCAGAGACAATATCAGAAGTTAAATTTTAAGGGTGCCTGGGTGGCTCACTCAGTTAAGCATCCGACTTTGGCTCAGGTCATGATCTTGCAGTTCATGGGTTCGAGTCCTGCATTAGGCTCTGTGCTGACAGCTCAGAGCCTGGATGCTGCTTCAGATTCTGTGCCTCCCTCTCTCTCTGCCCCTCATCTGGTTGTGTTCTGTCTGTGTTTGTATGTCTCTTTCTCTCTCTCAAAAATAAAATAAACATTAAAAAATTTTTTAAAGAAATTAAATTTTATTTAAGAGACTGGCAGTGATAGCACATTTTCAAAGAAGTAGAAGGTAGAGAATAAGGTGATCACTACATCCAAACACATTGACCCTACAATTGTCTCATAAGTGGCATTTCAACTTAGAAAATTAATTGTTCCAGGGAAAATGGAAGCTGATGAGTTTTAGGTAAATCAGATAAAATCTTTTTAAATGTCTTTCTTTAATGGTTTCTCCTTTGTCTTAGGCTGAGTTAAGCTCCCTTGGGAGTTATCCCTAACTTTTGTGTTTGCCAGTGGATGAGATACATTTATTTCTCGTCACATTCCTTGTGGCCCTTTTGTCATTAGTGAGATGGAGAATGACACAATTTTAAACTCCCTAAAATCGCAGGTGAGCTGATAGCCAGAGAGAAAAGTCAATATTTTACTTGTTTGTAATCAATCAATCAAGAACTAATAATTACATTAAAATATGCAAACCATTTGAAAACTTTTTAACAAAGCACTCACAATACAGTTAATATTTCTAATTGATTTTCTTGTATAGTCAAGATTGCTATATAGTCCTTGATTAAANTTTTTTTTTTTTTTTTTTTTTTTTTTTTACTCTCTTGGAATAAGTTCCTTGATGTGTGCTTTAAGGAGGAGGTCTAAGGTCACTGTATTATGCAGGAACCAAGGGCCACACATGTTTAGACAATCTAGTTGGTCTGTGTTAAAAATCTTTCTTGTTAAGGGTTTCTCATATGTTCCATTGCTCATGCACATTTTTATATGTAAAATGCAGAAATTACCATGCATTTCAGCCACAGAACCCCCATGTGAGGAATATCTTGCAGGACTAATGTTTTCTGAACACATTTTGGGAAATACTACTGTTACAATAATAGTGATAATAACAGTGACAGTTGCTACAATTATAACTAGCTTTACTGAGAACATACTATATGCCAAGCACTATTCTTAGTATTTGACGTGTATTCACCCACCATCCTATGACAGGTACAGTTATGGCACCCAAAACCTGAAGAGCATAAATAACTTTTCCAAGGTCCTCAGCCATTACGTTTGGGAGGTGTGATTTGAACAAGGCTGATTGACCCTACATCTTGCACTCTTCATTCTTACATTATGCTCCCACTACTCTTTTCTGTAACAGGAGGTTGCTAGTGGTAGAAGAATACAGTGGCTAAGAGTATGAGACCCTCCAACATAGGAACTTTGATACCTAGGAGGTGTCTCACATATCACTCCTTGTTGCTGTCTAGTCAAAGAATTACCAGGACTTAGAAGGAGGGGTATATGTTAAATGTTATTATTTCCTAATGAGTTAAACCTCTGATATCCTAACACCATTGCTGAATATGCCACAGCACAAAATTTAACTCCAGATTTTCTCTGCTTTCTAATGGATTCAGTTGTATAAGTCTTGATAAGCTGTGTAAGTTTTGTCTTCTCAACTGGACTTTAAGCTCCTGTGGCCAAGAACCTTGACTAATGCTTTTTTCCCATAAAATAAGTGCAAATCATATTGATCAGTTGATTTGAATGGCCATATTAATAACCATTACTCTTATTCACTGCTATAAAGTCTATTTTTGAATAATTGCATCCACATGGTATTTTGCTATTTGTGAATACTTCGACAAGTGCAGAGTGCCTTGATTCCCATGACAGCCCAGTGAGGGTTTTTTTTTTTTTTTTTTTTTTTGGTAGTTAATGTCCAGCAGGCCCAATGTGAATTGTCTCTCCCCTTCCCAAAGATGATCCCATATGTGATTTGACCAAGGTCATGGAGGAGAGTTTGAAGGTGGTGGAACTGAGACATGGTGTAGGTTCTTCAAACCCAGACCTTATGCCTCTCTCAGCTGCCTTGGTCTCCATGTCAATACAAATAACTGGAGTGTCTTATTTTGAAATAGCCATTCTCTTTGGAGTATTCCCAAGCATGTGCACACTAGCACACTCACAGGTCAGTTCATGTCAGGCTATGTTGGTTTCTATCTCCCACACTTTCTCTTCTTAAAATAGAAGCCTGTGGTTTTGGCCCACCAGAGTTAGGCAAGGAAAGAAAGAAGAGGAGATTTGGAGGACTTCAGTGCTAATGTTTTATCATCTCCTCTCCCTGTCCCACAGGGTGGGGAAGTACCCCTTTCATTCTGGGACACTTTTTTAGGGCAAGGAGAATAATAAAACTTCTTGGACTCATGAAACATTTCCACTACTGTGTCATAGAGGCAATATATGAAGAAATAATATATTGGAGAGAGATGGCAGCCAGGGCAGGGGTAGCGTTTGGATAATTCTTGAGCAAAATCATTGCTGTCTGCAAAAATGAAAGGAGTTTGCAGTGTGCTCGAATCTATGGGACTTTATTTCATACAAATGGCACCAAAGGAATGATCATAATGATAGCAACAGACCTAGGATCCCAACTTGTCTGCCTCATGTTTGGCCGGAAATAATTTAGAAGTATGTAAGTAGAAGAAACACAAAGAGAAGGAAAGGTGAAGAGTAAAGATAAGAGCGATTCATAAATTGAAAGATGATATTTTTTTCTTCTATGGAATAATGCATTCAGGAAGAAAACAAGTACATCTTCAAGGGCACCGAAGAAGCACTGCACTTTAGATATTGAAAGTGGAAGCACCAGGAAGAATGCGGCCAAAATGCTTAACGAGGAGGGTGATATTTTATTTCTTTAGTAATTGCCAACCATTGAAGCTCAAGTTGACTCTGAATATATATTCTTGGAAACGGGGACAAAAGAACATAAAGAGATAATCTGGGGAAGTGGATGGCAGAATTTTTTTCCCTTCCAGACAAGAGGAAAGAGAAGGGCAGAGTACAGTCAAAGATTGAGTGCTGGGTGTGCTATTTCTAAGTTTGTCTTCTCAGACATGGTGCTGACAGGTGATTTTTGGTAGAGAGGGATGGGAGGAAGAGATGTCAAAAAGCTAACGACTCCCATAGCAAACTCCGACAGAGTTCAGGAAAGACCAGTTCTAACACTAGAGAATTTTCTATTTTCTAAGTTTGTTTAAATATACACAGATGACAAGTTGGCCTGAAGCAAAATTGTGAAGTAAGAGAACATTGGCTTTAGGGCTTTATGAATCAATCAATCATTGGATATTTATTGAGCAACTCCTGTGCACAAGGCATCATGCTCAGGAAGGCTGAAGCAGAAGCCACATGCATCCCTGCCCTCAGATAACCTACTGTTTAGTTAGGAGGGCACAAGTTGCTATACCCAGAGGAGGTAAATAATATTCTGAATAGTGTCTTGAAGTATTGGGGAAAATGATATTAATGTAATGTGAAGAGCAAACACTGTAGAATTTACCATGTTGCAAGATTAAAAGCTTTATATGTCCTGTAATCCTTACAGCAACTCTATGAGGTAGGTTTTGTCACTACCCTCATGTTATAGCCAAGGAAATTACAACACAGGAGTATGCAATGGGAGCCAGGCAATATAAACCCAGAGCCTGGAGACTTAACCACTACACATGCCACCCCTCGTAAAACACCACTATGTACAATGAAAAGTAAATGAATTAGACACGCAATAAATGCAGTGGGAATTCTAAGTGAGGTCATGCCTCTGTCATTGCATTGGTCCAGACTTTCACTGTGGCCTTTGAGCCTAACAGTGACCCTGAGAGTGAGGGACACAAGGTCACTGTTAATCATTTCTGGACAGAAATGATTGAATAACTTTCTCAAGGTCATATCATCAAAAACAACAATCTGATGAGCCAGAACTAGAATTAAGGTACTTGCTGCAAGTCAGAGCTTCTGACTCTGGGGGGAGCCGTTCCACTTTTTCAGTCTCGGCACCCCACCCAGTCCCAAGTACATATCACCTTACTGCCATTTTTTATCCTTTCACAACCTTAACTGAGCCCATTACTATGTGAACATAAAGGAGAGGATGGAACAAAGGCAATGCCAGCATAAGCCAGAATGAGTGATCAACCCTTGAAACATGTATATTTTAAAATTTTTATTTTGAAATAATTTTAGACTTAACAGAAAAGTTGCAAACTAGTACAAAGGATGCCTATAAATGCTTTACCAGCTTCCCCAAATATATTGTATGTATGTGTGTGTGCATATATATATATAATTTGAGAGAGAGAGCATGCATGTGAGTGGGGAACAGGGGCTGAGGGAGGGAGAGAGAATCTCAAGCAGGCTCCACACCCAGTACAGAGCCCAATATGGGGCTCACTCCCACAACCCTGGGATCATGACCTGAGCCCAAATCAAGGATCAGACACTCAACCAACTGAGCCACCCAGGCACCCAATCCAGCTTTCCCAGATATTAACATCTTGCATAACCATACCACAAATATAAAAACTAAGTTACTACAATACTATTAACTAACTGTAGACTGTATTTGGATTTCACCTGTTTTTCTACTACGGTGCTTTTTTGGTTCTAGGATCTCATCCAGTATCATACATAATCCTATATCATGTCATAATTTAGCCCTCATCCCTCCTGAGTCTCCTCTCACCTTGACAGTTCCCCAGTCTTTCTTTCATCTTTCACTTCTTCCATTTTGAAGAGTACTAGTCATTAATTTTGCAGACCATCCTTCTATCTCATTGTTAGATTGTGGTTATGCATTTTTGGTAAGAAATCTACCTAGGAAGTGATGTGTACTCAGTGTGTCAGTCAGGTATCAAATGATGACATCTATTTGCTGGTGATATTAACCTTTATCATTTAGTTAAGTTGGTGTTTGATAAGTTGCTCGATTGTGAAGTTCTGTTTTTCCCTCTGAAATTTATAAACCTTAGGGAGATGAGGTTATATAAATATCCCACTTCTCCTCAAACTTTCCCCCATTAATTTTAGCATATATTGGGAGATCTTGTCAGTAACAATTCTAATGTAGTGTCTGAATGATGATTTTCCATTTCCCTAATTTTTCTACATTTTTAAGTAAAATTACTCTAGAAGGAAAAGCTATTACTTTTCTCACATGTATTTATTCATATGTTGATGTATGTCAGTATAAGCTTGTGCATATATTTGTTTTACCCTGTTGTTCTAGATTTGGTCATTAAGAGCTCTTTCATGCTGTTCCTTATGCCTATGCCATTTTGACATCTCTGCATTCTTTTTAAAGCACTTCTTAACTTTTTGGCACTACAGTATGCCCCAGTCTCATCTTGTGTTTTCTCTGATGTAGCTTTGGAATCAAAAAGGTATCTCCAAGGAGCCCTGACTCTTATCTATTGGAGAATGGCAGTTAGAAATCAAGATCTGAGCACTAGGTGTGCTCATTGCTATTGCAGTGCCATTGCTCCTAAGTCCTCACAGCAGATGGAGCCTGCAAATATGTGACTGAATATTGACTCATTTACTCACATGCATCTATATTTATTTAGGTAATTATGTGCATATATTACATATACATACATATATTACATATACAAGAAAGCCTTGAGTTCATACTCATATTTTTCATTTTAATCCAACACCACAAGGTTTATTATACCCTTTTTTCTTATGTATAATTGTATTTTCCAATAGTGAAAAAGAACAGATTTTCTAACAGATTTTTAGGTTTTTCTAACCTGACTCTCATTATCTACAATATATTTACTTATTTGTTCTAAAGTAGAATACACATGAAATAGTTTCAGAATTATGAATCCATCCCCTTTTGAGAAGCAAATTTACTAACTATAACACAGTATTTATGTGTAGTTCTTTTTGTCTTTTGCCTTGCAGTATGGTTTTTGGGTTTGAAAAACACAAAGTCACATTTAGCTCTTAGTCATCTTCTCTGTATAGTCCATATCTCTCCTAGATGGTTATGTTGTAGAAAATTCACTTTAAGACTGACACTAGCAAAGAAGAGAGCACGTTGAAAAGGATGTCCAAGGTGGTGAGGAGTCTACAGGCAAGGCATTCTTTAACCAGGGAGTGAACCATTTTCTTATATGCATCCATATATTCATTCAGCCAGCAGTGGTTTATCCATCCATTGAAAAATATTTATTGGGGGGCATATAATACATGGCCTATGAATAACAAAGTGCTGGAATTATTGAGGCTATATTGGAAGTTCGAGTGAGGCCAGGATGGTTCTCTTCAAGTTTGTGAAAGCATTTCATGTGGAATAAGAATTAGACCATTCCTGACTAGCTCCATTGAGCCAAACCAAGACCAATTAGTTGAATATAGAGTGATACAAATTTTCATTAAATGTAAGAAAGAATTTTCTAATTCTTAGAATGGCCCGACAATTGAATAGGGCATCTTACACAGTTATGAATCCTCATTGCTGAGAACTTCTCCAAGAGGCTAGAAAGTTGGACAGGAAATCCTCTAAGATCCTTTTGAAAGCTGAATCTCTATGGTTCTGTAACACACTCAGATATCCATTTACTCTGTGTCTCACTCCTCTTTCATTTCATCTGGACCTTTGTCAAAAGCACTTAGCTTGACAGAGCAGCAGCAGAGTTAGAAAACCTACGCATGAATGACAGACATCCTGTCATATGAAGAAAGACACAATTATAACTTAAAACATTTTTAAGTAAATAATTTAGTAAAGAGTACTGCAGGGATTCATCTGAGGAGAGGGTAACCCCATTATTTGGGGAAGTAGTATAGATAAGGGCAATTCATAAACATATATATCAGAGAGTTGCATGGTTTTCAATGTTCTTAAAGTTTATTTCAGGTCGACAAATATTACTGAACACTTAATTTGTGCTGAACATGGTTTTAGGTGCTAGGGATACAACACTTATAAAAAGAGACAAAAATTCTTATGATTATGAAGTATATATTCTACCAGGCAGAGAAAGACATCAAGTACAGTGGTTAAAGTATATAATAGGTAAAAAGGGGATATATAAAATCACTTAAAAAAAAGGGAGAGAGAGAGAGACCAAAGAATCAGGTACACCAGGGACCAGGGTAGAAGATTGTTATATAAAGTGAAGAAGTTAAGTGTGGGTCTCCTTGAGGTGATTTTGACCACAAACTTACAGCCAGGGTAGAAGTCATCACTGCTACACTCCTAACCCCTTTCTGCTTTCATGATGCCATGTGACTAGTCCTGGCCAGTGAACTAAGAGAGAATGGAGGATGTAATAACATTGAATTTGAGGAATTTAAATATAAATTTTGACAGGTTCATTTCCCAAGCATACCACACTAGAAGCTGAGAAAGACTGAGGTCACTTGTTGAGGTCACTTCCTTGTGCCATGATAATTGGCTCCTTTTAGTCATTGGCTTTATTTATTTATTTATTTACTCGTTTCATTTACGTTGTTTAAACTTCTGTTCAGACTGAGTTATCTAAAATTGGCTGAGTGTGGGGCCTCTTCATTGCTATTAATCAAGGCTATATTTTCATGGAGAGTTCAACCAAAACTCCTTATATACATATTATATATAATATATAACATATATACATACGTGTTTATATATACATATATATATATAATATATATCAAACATACTTAAGCAAAGGAATAGTTTTAAGATCAAGTTATTCATACATTTCTCACATCCTCTCATGGCTGTAATGTTATGAAAAGCTCACTGTAAAGTAGAGGTTTTCAGTTGGTATGCGGTTATTCCCTGGGTACCAAACACCCTTTACAGACACACTGCCAAATTACACACACAAGCTATGTGTACACTAATTTTGTTATAACCAAGGATCTATAATTTTATAGCTATTTCTGTCAGACTGAATGCTAAGCTGAGTGATTTGAGTAATTTTTGCTACAGGTCAGAGTAAGGAATGTGGTATATGATGAAACAAATACCAGACAAGCATCCTGTATTTTCTGTAACATGTGAGAATACTGCCTTGTGAGTTAATGAGAGTGGAGTCTGGACAGTGACCAGATCTCCTCAAACATGACACGGATCTGAAGGGTAACCAGGCAAACAAGTGTGTATATTTATGTGGGCACGGGAGATCCTCTTGCCCTCATTGACAACTTGTTTAGAAACATTTAGTATTTAGTGTTCTGCCAAAAATTCCAACTACCCAATCCTGTCTTAAAAATTCTCACAATATGTACAGACACAGGCCTGCCCCATTGGGTCATTTGTCAAACCTGAGATAGGTGGGTATGTTATACGTCTACTGAGATTCAGTCCTCCTCATTTAGCTAGCAGTAGACAGAGCTAAGAACCCTGACTTTGCTTCTCCTGACCTCTCAGTCTCCATACTATACTACCGCATTTGATAACTGTACAACATTGTGTGAACTACCACCAGTCTCTTGTTATCCTCACTGTATTTTTCCTGGCTTCAAAAGCATGAAGATGTCACATGGCATTCCATTGTGCTGTCATTCCTTTAGACCCATGATAGCCATTCTTGGGAAAACTAAGTACTTTTACGAGAGTGGGCAAATCCATGCACCCAGCACCCACCATTGCCACTACTAGATACTGAGATACAACCATGACCTAGGAGTGTTTTGATGTTAAAGAACATCACCGCTATTGCTACTAAAGTACTTGTGGGGTGCCTGGGTGACTCAGTCAGTTAAGCATCCGACTTCAGCTCAAGTCATGATCTCACAGTTCGTGGCTCTGCTGACAGCTCAGACCCTGGAGCCTGCCTCTGATTCTTTGTCTTCCTCTCTCTCTGCCCCTCTCCCACTCACACTCCATCTCTCAAAAGTAAATAAATGTTGGGAAAAAAAGTTTAAACATTTAGAAAATAAATAAAAATAAATAAGTTACTCTGCATCCTGTGAGTCATACTCTAACAGTTTATTTAATATGGAGGACATTCCTGGGGAGCAATACGATCATCATTGTGAGGGGAAATGTAGAGGAAAGAAACCAAAAGTGAAGGACAAGGGAGATGAGATGTACGGAACACTGGGCCAATCACATCAAGGAGATGGAAGACAACGGAGACCTTTAGTGGCTTAAGAAATGATGACAAGGAACTGTCAAAGGCAGTAAGAGATGGGGTAATAAGAGTTTGAGTGCTGGAAAGAACTGTCTGGAATGGAGAGCACTTCAATTGCTGGTGTGTCCCAATGGCTTTGATAGAAACTGGGTGTCAAGCAGCATTCAAGACTAGTTGGAACAACTCTGAAGAGATAAATTGTAGGGAGCAGTTTGGCATGGACTGAAGGATGGGCCTGTTTGTTGTTCTTCCATTTCAGCTCATGATTGTAAAAAGTTTACTTTCTCAGGAACTTTTGTTTGTTTTTTTAAAACCCTATAGCAAACAGAACCCATTGCTCACGATACACCACTTGACCATAAAATATCTTGGATTTGTCTCTATTTGCTTCATGCTCATTAATCTTACTCTGCCCTGACCCCCACCCATAAACTCCATAATCTCCAGGGAAGGGAGAGTATCATAAAGTTTTCTTCTATAAATCCCACAGTAACCAGAACAGAGTTGAAGCAAATACCAAGTGCTCAATAAATATGTATTGATAAACTATGGGTTTATTCAATACAAATATCTGCCTAGCCCTCTGCTAAGAGCTGGGTAATGTAAATATGTCTTTTCCTCAAAATATGAGAGAAATGGGAAGAATCCACAAGTAGTTAATTTCCATGTAATGTTAAACAGAAATGTTGAACACTAATATATAATAATAATAAGTAATATATAAGAAACCAAAAGCAGTTTCTGACCCATGCTAAACAAATGGTAGGATATCATATGTACAACTGCAGTGACTTCATTGTTTCATAAACAGTTGGATTCAAAATGAGAAAGGATTTTGTCTAAAATGAAAAGCAATGCTCCTGATTATTTTTCCCCTTTTTGTCCTGTTGTCTCTTTGGGAGAGCAACGTGCATTATGTAAAGTCTAAATATATGGCATGTGACCATTTTGGAAGCACAAATATGCGATTGTGAGCAGTGTGGTCCAGCCTTGGAGCAGCAAGCTGGTAGTCATAGGTCCAGATTCCTGATATTTCTTCTGGTTGGGTGGGCATGGGTAGGGAGCTAGTAACTAGTATGGGTCAGGCTGGCCAAAGGTGGAGTTCCTCATGACAGACTGGAAGGTCATGCCAGATCAAGAGAGTAATTGGAAATGTCCAGAGTTCAGCAAATTATAGCAGCAGAAGTCATAGGAAAAAAAATGTGGAGGCACCAGTGGAAGTTCCAGTCTGGGAGGAGAGGCTCTTCCTTATCACTTTGCCTCATTTTGGGGTGTGTGTGTATGTGAACTAAATGGGATGAAAGTAGGTTGAGGTCACTATTAATGATCACTGACAGAAGGAGATAAGGCCCTAAGGTTGAGTTGTGCTTCCAGAAGGAGACCTGAATAGACCAAATTTCATAGTGCCAAATCAAGATAAAATGACCTGAACTTGATTCCCAAGGGTCTGTCCTTTCATTTTCATTAATAGGACACTCCTTACCCAAAAGCAGAATGGATGGGTAGGATTTCAGTGTGCTGAGAACTTTCTTCTCATTTGTTTTTGGCTGATACCTACAGGTCTTCACCTTGAAATAAAACTTCGCTTTAACACAGACATGTCATATACGGAGCACAGTGAGCTGCTTTTATACATCAATGAGGGTGTTCTTTAAAGCTATCCATGTAGGGCTGAAAGTAGAGACAGGCATTGGTAAATGAGTAGTATAGCTAATGGCAACAGTGTCCCATATCCCCTTTGTACAGTACGGGCCCCACTTCCAGGTAAAGAAGGCTAGTAATCCCTCTGTTTGAAATTCGAGTTGCATTTGCAAGACTTAACCAAGTCATAAGAGCAAAGGGAAATAGTAGTCTTGTCAGAATCAAGCCAGCATTTCCCCAAAGGAAATGCCCTCTGTCGTGTAGACATATTAGTGGTTGGGCCAGTTTAGTTTTAGCTCTCTTTAACAATGTTTTTGTTCTCCCCTTGAGAGGTGATTCTAGAGGCTTAAAGACCATGCTATCCTAGATCCTAGAAAAATCATGGAATTCACAGCTTGAATGTAAATATAGGATGATGGCTTAATTATAAGTCATGACTTTATGAAAAAGCATGCAGCAGCTGAAAAGTGACTTTAAAAGTACCAACAAAACATGCAATGATAAAAAGATACCTGAACCAGCAACCAGAGCTCTTCTGGGTGAGCCTAGATATTAGATAAACGCTTTTCCTGACGGAAAAGTCTGTCAGGAATCTTGCAACTGGCTTAACTAAAAGGGTGATTTTTTGGTTCATATAACTGAAATGTCTAAGGGTTTCAAGATCAGATGAATCAAGGAGTTGTAACAATATCATCAGAATGGGTTTTTCTCCATCTTTACACTCTGCTTTGCTATGTATTGATTTCATTTTCAGTGACTTCATACTTTGCAGAAGTAAAATGATTGTCCAGCAGTTCCAGGCTTATATCCTAGTAACTCTAAGTTTAGCAAGCAAGAGAGAATGCCGTTATTATGGTACTTCTGACAGAATGGTTCTATTATGATATTGCCTTTTTGACTCTACTTGGGTCACGTTCTCATCCCTGAACCAATCTCTGTGGCCAGGGTGATTGGATGCTGCGATTGGTCAGGTGAGTCACATTCCTCTCTCTGAACCTGGAGGTAAAATCAAGATACCACTCACATCATTGAAAGTGAAGTGGGTAGGGAGAGTATTTTTCAGGAGGAAGAGTTTCTCCTACCAAATCAAGAGGGAATGGATGGTGAACAATAAAACCATCAAACACCACTATAGTCTAGAGTCAGTTTCTCTCTGATAATGTGTTTTTGTTGTGTGTTTGTGGTCGGGGGTGGCAAAAAAGAAAAGAGGAAGCACAAACAGATGGGCAGAGTAACAAGGTCTCCAAAGAAAAGTCTGAAAGTCTATAAAGAAAGCATTAAAAAGGAGCCGGGAGGTATGTAGGACAAGTTGGAGAGCAAGCCAGATTTAGTATGTTAACACAAATTGTTCTTTGAGTGAAACAAAATCCTCTTCCTTTCTGGAAATTAAAACTTAACTGTGACTTCTGCAAGTCACTTTCTTCTCTGGGCTCAGGGTAATCATCTATGAAATGACATGGAAGGGTGAAGAGGATTTAAGTCAACTGAACGCTAAGTTTCCATTATGCTGAAAATTTATGTCATATTTAATGTTCAATGAATTTTATTTAATTTGAATTATAATTTCAAGGCAGGACTAATGAGGATTACCTAATACAAGAAATACTTAATTCAAGAAAATGTAATATAATTCACCTCTACTTCCTTATAGTTTTGTATTCCCTATATGTGACAATGCGCTTGTCAGGAGTCCCTTGTATTGGTGATAGTACAACCTAACTGACCAAAAGTGGGACCCAAAACTGTAAGACCTTCTGTAGAGTTCTTGGAGCAGAGGCCAAAGTGAACTGATCAGCTGTAATTTGTCTGTATAGTTTCACCCATGTTGACCTTCCTGGGAGGCAAGATGTGTGTTATTCTCATTAGTGAAATTAAACATCTGTCTTAAAGAGAAAATTTTAGTTTGGTACTAGGTTAAATAGCAAGACTCAAACAATTTACTAACCTTGCAGTTTCTTTTTTTCCCTTATATTTTTGGAAGTCTTTGGGGTTAAATGATGCCTTAGCCATTGTTTTCCAAGGCTAAGACCCAGCCATAGATCTTTTATTACCTTTTCTCATAGACGCAGTCCAAGTTTTTATAAGACCCACGTTTTCCAAATGTTTAATTTTTCCACAATTACGAACATTTTATTAAAGTGACTCTGTTCTGTACATCATCCATAGAGTAGGAAATCCATGCTCTAGCAAATTCATATTTTTTTCAGGGCAAGATAATGCCAGTCAACAGATGTCGAAGGTGGTAACCACCATAGCCCAACAGAGTCAGGGCAGTGTCCTCAGATCTTTTATAATGACTTCTGAAATAGTATTTTAGGTCTTACCCAAGGGAGTGTGACTCATAATTTTCTGTGACCTCCCTGATAACTCAACTCTCTTGTCTTCTTGAACATCATTTACTCTTCATTGAACACACCCCAGGCTCCCTTGAGAATGTTATTCTTGGTGTGAGTTCCTCCAGCACAGCTCTGCCAAGAACAGCTTTTCCAGACTTGATTCTCTGCCTGTTGAATGAGTTTGAAGGTCTCTTCCAGGAAGAACTGTAGAGGTGCATGAACTGAATTCTCTTTTTAAAGCTCCTTCCCAACTTACAGTCTTTCCTTTACTCATGTTAAGATTATGTTTCTCTGTAATACTTTATTCAAGCCAAAGCATTACAGAGATTAGAGCCTGGAAAGCAGTGGTAGTGGGTGGGAACAAGTAAAGTACTGTTGATTTCATGTTTCACAGAATATGTGGTAGCTGTTCTACATTTTGAGCGACTGTATTGTTGGATGAAAGTAACAATGAAAGAGTATTTGCACATAATAGGAAGAGGAAACAAATACTTTGCTAAACTCCTATATAATAGAACCTGTGTGCATCCCTAAGAATGGAAACATATAGGATAAACTCAAGTACTGAATAAATTGTTGAATAAAGGTAATGGGGTAGGTAGATTTACAATAATGAGATAGTGTAAAGATAGCAGGGTATAAAAGAAAGTGCATGAGATTTATAAGAACCACAATTATTTCCTCTTTTAAATTGGATGTGATGGTACCTGTGTGCTAGGGTTATTAGGAGTGATAAATGGGATAATATATGCAAAGAACTTAAAATGGTGTATAGCTGTATTAGGTGCTCCAAAAAAAAGTAATTATCTCTGGAGGCACTATGGCTGCAGTTCTGCATTTTACCACCAGGTGGAAGTAGTCCCATTAAAGATAATAATTGACTCATTTATTGTTGAGTTAATCACTTACTTATTATCTGCAGCTAAAAATCCCCATCTTCATTACCTTAGTTTTCAATGGGGAATATTAGCATATTAAAAAAATGAACATATACCAATATGTAGGTTGTTGATAAGAGCTAAGAAGTAAAATAAGAGAATGAAGAAGAAAGGAACTACTGTTGAGAGTGTAGTCAAAGTACTTTGTGCTGATGACATTTAAACAGAAACCCAAATCAAGAAAGGGAATGAGCTATGGCATGCATCTGAGAGGAGGGTGCTCTGGACAGTTGTAAAAGCAAGTGTGAAGGCCCAGAGATCTGGTGTTTGGGGACAATAAGGAGACATGTGGGTTAGGATGGAAGTGTGTGAGGCAGGGTGTGTTAGGAAATGGGGTCTGGGAAACAGCTGGGATAGATCATTAGAGCCCTCTAGGCAATGGTGAGGACACATTTCGTGGCATGCATACCTCACTTATTCATACCTTTAGCAAGTTCGCTATCATGTATAAATCAGGGGCTATGTTGATGAGTCCAAAAGGATAAAATGAATCACAAGGACCAGACAGAAATGGACTCCAAAATATTCAGTGGAGCTTCATGATTCTCGCAACAGAAATATACACAAAGTGCAGAGGGAGCTTAGAAGAGACTCTTATGTCTAAGGAAATCAAGACAGGCTGTCAGGAGACTGGCTTTGAAAAATGAGTGGATTTTTCTGGGCAAAGACAGGGGAAGTAGTGAGGTAGGATAAACATGCCAAGTAACAGTAGTATGACGTTAGTGAGCATGACAACTTCAGGAACACAAATGGTAGTAGAGAAAGCCCACAATCCAGTTCATGATTTTTTTTCCCTTTAAACATTGTTGCATTCAACAAGTCTATGTTTTAGACATTACCTATTTATGTTACCACTGAGTTAGAATACCATTTGGAAAAAGTTCAGAATAAATTCTGTTCCTAGGCATAGATTGGTGCCTTCTGAATAACTGAATTATCATCAAGCACTCCTGAGTTAAACAATATTTAATTGGCCTCCAAGCTCCCATGAAAGGTGGAATCCCTTACCAGTGTCCAGGACAACCAACGGCATAATGGTTGATGGCTAGACATGATCTCCCAATCTAGCCCTGGCTACTACTATCAGAAATATAATATTTTATTATATAATATATGTATTTTATTATATATTTTATTATCTGTGTAAATCTATATTACATATATTAAATTGCTTGTTTTCTATGATAGACTTAGATCCAGTAATGTTGATGTTAATAATCATCCTTGACTTTTACCCTTTTCCATCCGATTATTTTAAAACTTCCCTAAAAACATAGAGTAACACAAATGTACCATCTTCCTTATCTCACTGCAGTCATCCACTTATCTCAGGAAAAAACACTCTAGCTGATTTTATGGGAAGCCTGTAATGCACCACTTGAATTTTCTTGCCAGATTAGAAATGAATAGCATCTAGCATCTTACAGTTGCCAGTTCTGCCATGTTATTAGTGGTGTGATCTTGGATAAGTGACCATATTTTATGAATCTGAGAAGCCAAANCCTGTCATTCAAAATAGAAGGAGAGATAAAAACCTTTCCAAATAAACAGAAATTGAAAAAATTTGTCACCACGAAGCCAGCCCTACAAGAAATCCTGAGGGGGAAGCTGTGGAGAAAAGGGGGGGGGGGGGGGAAGGAAGCCAACACTGATTCTAAGATGGCATCAATGTTTTAAAGTGCATTCCATTCCAGAATGTTAAAATGTGAAAAATGTATTTGATTTAAGATCTGTGAAACATACCCTTAGTTATTCTAAGCCTCAGTTCCTACCTAATAAGGTTGTTGTGAGGATAAATGAGATAACACATTTACCACAGGATCTGTTTGATATAATAGAGACACACAAAAATATGCACAGGGTACAAAAAGTCCCCATCCTTTCTTAGCCTGTTTTTAAAAGGGGCTTACATTTTCCCACCTTCTGAACATATTTACCATTTACATGAATAGTCTGATAGTATGGATTTCTCCCAATGATTACAACCTGGTCTTCTACTACTTCTCCCTGTATCCCAGAACTAGCTCCCTATGATTGTCCACACATAGGAGGACTTTATCTATGAGGCTAATAAATTCACATGGTTAGGGTGTTCCCCCCAACACCGCTAAATTATCACCGCAGTGATAATCACTGCGACTCTGTGGATCAGTGATTACGTGGAAATTTACACAGGGCCTTCTTTAGGAGCTTCCCATTGAAATACAAAGCCCGTGAGATAAATCAGTGGCTTCCTTGTAGAGTGTACGTTTTTCTTATATTAATTAAGTGTCTTGTCTGTGTGTTTGGTGAGAAGAACATGAGATTTCCTGTTAAGTCAGGGTTTCTCAACCTTGGCTCTGGCAACATTTGGGGTCAGATAATTATTTTGTTGTGGGGGCTGTCCTTTGCATAGTATGATGTTAGTAGCACCCCTGGCCTCCACTCACTAGATGCCAACAGCATCTCCCAGTTGTCTCCAAACGTTGTCAAATGTCTCCTGGGGTAGGCAAAATTGCCCTGTTAACAACAATTGTAGTAGAGCATTGGAGGCAGGAATTCTGGCTTTGGCTGGATACCTGGCTTGGGCAGGAAATAGGTAACATTGGCTCACCTATTTCACAGGGTCACTCTGATGGGCAAAAAGAATAAAGCTCATGAAGTGTTGTAAAATGTCATATAAAAAATATTTTTTTACAAATAATCTTCTCCTTCTGAAAGCTGGAGGGTGATCATTTCTTGTTTTGCTTTTCTAAACAGCATAGTTGCTGATACTTACTAGTGCACATTCACTATATATGATGTGTGATATAAAAAAAAACTTGGTAAGTGTTAGCTCACAGCAGCCTTCAAAGATAGGCAACATACATACCCATTTCATAAATTGGAAGCAGAAATACAGAGATGATAAACAACTTGACTGACACTACATGCATGTGAGTTGTTGAGCCAAGATATGCAGCAGACATTCTGGCCCTATAGCCTGGCTTTGATCTGTTCTACAGGCCATGGGGAAAGTTTACTTCTTCCTCACCAAATACCCACTGACCATCCAGTGGGCCAGTTCCTGTGCTGGGCAGCCAGTGATAAAAGAAAACATGACATTATGGCAATAGCAGATTGTCTGAGGTGTTTTAAAATAATTATTAAGGAGCAGTAGAAAGACTTTGAAATTTACGTATAATATTTTCCAGCGAAAACAGGTCACTTGAAACATTTCTGATCAATTTATGTGCAAAGGTGACATTTTCTCACATTGGCCAGGCCCTGCTCATATGTCATTTTGATGGCTTGCAGTATAAAAGGGATGAATTTAGTCAAACAGTCTTTCTTTTGTTGTCAACCTGTTGGAAAGCAGTGACTTGACTGTATTTTTCTCTTTTGAACTGGTTTAGAATGATCTGGAGGTAGTGTTAGCATGATCTTCTGATACTGACGATTTGGGAGAGGGGAGAAGCACATTATATAGCTTTACTTCCATCTTGAACCATGAACAGATGAACCCAGCTATACCAAATAGATTTATCTTTTTGCCAGGAGTCAAAGTCTTTCCATGATTACTTTTACCAAGAAGTTGTGAGCCTTTTTGCTGTGCAGGGTTCTGAATGAGAAACAGAGGCTTTAGACACAGCCTCTGCCTGCCCTCAAGAAACTTACAGTCTTCCAGTTACATATATATATTATATATCCATGCAATCCATGATCGAAGTTGTCATTGATAAAGAACCCATGAGACATTGAAAGACATTTTATAAGTAACCTCAGCACTATTGACACTTGGGGCTGGAAAATTCTTTGTTGTGGAGAGCTGTCCTGTGTATTTAGGATATTTAGTAGCATTCCCTGGCCTCTGATGACAAGAGGGCAGAATTAACCTCCCCTCCTGCACTTGTGACAACCAAAACTGCATAATTGCTAGTTTCTTCTGGTTGATAACCACAGATTTCATTGCAATGAGTTTTTTTTTCCTGCTGCATATTTTTACTCCACAAACCAGGAAACTGAGGCTTCAAGTGAATAACTAACTTGCCCAGGAGCACAGAGCTAATGAGGGGCAGAGGGAAGACTTGAGTGGGGTCTTCCTGATTTTAAGTGTTGTGACCACACCACCACACTGCCTGCTGGATTCTAAGGGCCCAGGATGCACACTAGGGGAAATCAGCACAAGGACACTGCATCAACCCAAAGAGGCTGGGCACATGGGAGAAGGGGCCTCAATGCAGACAGGTGGGATGTATCATAAAGGAGGGCAGGATAGCCCAGCTTCAGGGGCATACAGGAATTCTGAGGGGCTGTGGAAAGGCTGGGAGGGGAAAAGGAATGATTTGGTCCAAATGGGTTGAGGATCTACATTTGGAGAATAATATTTCCACCACCAGTGTTTAAGTCTATATAGGGGTCTGCTGGCTCACACAGGCCACAGTTTATAGTGCTTTTATACCCTTTCAGGCTCTAGTTTTCCTTCAGGGTAATATTTCTACAGGTCCTGGAAGAGGAACACAGTCTGGATGGTTGCCTGTGACTCTCAGCCCTCATGGGAGGCTTTTGTCATTGGGGTTTCCCTCCCTGGAGCACTGAGCAGTCCTGCCAGGTCCACAGACTGCAAGGAGAAATAAAGTGCTGGACAGTGATGCTTATTCCCCATGCAGTCTGGCTTTTGGCCCCTGTCTTTACCTCCTTAATAGTCCCCAAAGAGGCAGATGTGGTAAATGCAGTTCCACCCTTCTCACCTCACCCCACCACCAGCATCTCAGTCTTCCTCCGCCTTTATCTTCATATCTCCTCTCTCCCTGCACTCTGCTTTGAGAAGAATTCCTATGCAGGCTTATCAATCTGTCATGGAGGTCTCTACCCCCCCACCCCCACCAAGTCCCTCCACCCAGCACCTCCTTGGCTCTGTCCTGAACATCAGTCTGTGTCTGTCAAAACACTGACAGTGCTTCTCCCTGCTCAGAGAGCGTCAGATCCCATCTGTACCACAAACAGTCTTCCAGGTCTATTTTGCCTATCACTTCTGAACACTTGCTATTTAAATTCCAAATCATTTTTCTGGAGGTTAACAGTGTCCCTGCTATTCTTGGAGTTTACTCACTACATCTCCAACTCAGCCACCTTATTTGTATGCTCCTAGACTCATATATATACATACTTGCACACGCATAAATGCGCACTTGTACACATGCACATGCAGACACATGAATAATGTCTTGCTCACACCATCACTGCCATAAGCATGAGGCTGGGTTATTGTCCATCTGTATGTTACATGAGTAACAGAATGTCTGAGATCATTCCTGCTTTCAAAGACCACTTGAATTATTGGGAACAAAAAAGATATATGGGATAGCTTAGATTTTTTTGTTTGTTTCTCCAGGCCCTTTCCAATCAAAATTTAATTACATGACTCTGTCAGTTGAAATATGTTGAGAATGCTTGTCATCATTCTCTCTCACCTCTCTTAGATGCTAGGGGGGAATTTAGAAGTGTTTCTTGGTAAATAAAGCATGCCCATCACTTTCCCTGCTTATTAGTAGAAATAAGATCACTCCACAGAGGGAAAAGTGAAGTAATTCTGCCTCATTCTGGTGCAGGACTCCTGAGCCAGATCTGATACCTTTCTGTTAATATTAAACACTTCCAGGTCCAATGATACTGACAGAAACCAAGAGTATAAGATAGAGAATGGGCAGGCAATCAAACAGTCTCTGCTCTAGGATCAGAAGTCAGCGTTGTTCACCAGAGCTCTAGCAAGTGGCTGAGCCCCTGAATTGCTCTAGCTCAGATGCCTGCCTGCCTCTCAGGGCATCCCTGACCTAGGCCCTGCTTGCTGCCTGCTCCTTGCTCATACAGCTGCTTTCCGAGTGGAGTTAAGTCTTACTTCCTTCTTGAATCCATGCCTGGAATGCCAAGTCATGGCCAGTTGCATGCTGGCCCAGCTTACTCCCCTGTGGCAGGGAGGGCCTTTGGGTCAAAGAGTTGGTACTACACTACCAGACTAACACAAATAGAATGAGATGCTAAGCCATTGCACCCCTGGCCTGATTTGAAAGTCGGGGTTTGAGAGCTGGTGTCAACTTAGAAGAGAAGTCCACCTTTCCTTTTTTAGTAAGGCCTGGCTTAGAATGGCATGTGGGGAGTCTGCTGTGAGTGAGCTATTCTCACCCAGCATCTGGGGTACTTCTGTTAGGAGTCCTGAGGCAGTCAAGTTACATGGATCCTAACTTACCTCTATAGTTTGTCATTTTCAAGTCTGGAGTTATTCCAAAAGCCAGGGAAAAGTCCCTAATCCATTGTGTGCTCAGCTAGTATTGGAGCTCAAGTTCTACCCTTCCACCACACCAACACCACCCCAATGTTTAGAAATCATGTGCTTTTCCATTTTCTCATAAGAGCCAATCAAAGAGTCTGACCTCAAAAACTCATCTCATAAAAGATATAGGATTTGTCAAAAGATAATGTCCTTTTGTCAGAAGAAAATGCCGAGGCCCAGCCTCATCTACTCTGGAGTATCTCATGTCTAGGGGACATCTGCCCTAGTGTATGAAGCCGGACAGGAGCAGACTGCAAAGATGGGATTTCCAAATACGATAAGGCATCTTTCTGGGTGACGCCAATTTATACCAGTGTACATTCTGTGTTCTTTCAGTTTTTTTAATTTGTTCTCTCCTTTCTACTTTTCCTCCCCCTCTTCCTTCCTTTCTTCCTCCCCTTTTACTTTCCTCATTTATTTTGTATGCATTTGCATGAGTGTCATTTGTTAATTTATTAAATATCAAAAGAATAAAAGCATTTATAAAATACACATGGACAATGAAAACTAGCAGTATGATGAGCACTTGCACACCATCACTGGGTAGAAGAAATAGGCCATGGTCACACCTTGAAACTCCTATCACATTTTCTTCCCTCCCCCATCAGAACTAATCACTGCCCCTACATCGTGTCCATCTGATTTGTGATGCTCATGGCCTGCTGAGACTTATAATCCCAAAGTTCCCCAGACACTGAGTTATTACCTCCTGTAAGAAAAAAATTATCTCCAACTTTGAGAAGATGACAGAAGGGACATTTCTGAACACTTCTAGTCTTTTTCTTACTAATAAGCATGGAAGAGATTAAAAACTAATGTATCACCATCCAACATCATCCAAGAGAAACCCACAAATCAATAACACAGCCCACGATTCCAAAGCTCATGTGAGGTTTTTATTTTAGTTATGGAGACATTCTCCGGAGTGGATTCATGTCCTAAACTCTCTCTAAATTTGAGAACCATATGAAATCACTCAAAACTCCCAAAAGTCAGCCACTAGCCACATGTGACTATTGAGCACTTGACATGTCCAAATTGAGATGTGCTGTAAGTATAAGATGCACACTGGATTTCAAAGACTTAGTCTGGAAAAAGAAAATAAATTATCTCATTGAACCTGGTAGTATTGATTCCATGTTAAAATGATAATATATTGGGTGAGATAAAATATATCAAAATTAACCGCACACATTTTTTTTAGTTTTTAAAAATAAGACTAGTAGAAAATTTACAATAGCCTATGTGGTCTACATTTCATGGCTTGCATTCCGTTTCTATTGGGTACTCTGTCTTAGAGTATCAGACAAAACAGGATACAATCAACTATCAGATTGTGTTATACAAGCTATAGGTACAGTATAACTTCTTGACCTTTTGCCCTTAAAACCCATTCCTTAACCGCTCCCACTTTGCTTTGTACCACAGGGGGGCTCCTGCTTGCCAGATCTGTTTCCCAAGTTCCCATGTTTTCCCTGGATACAGCCAGTGGGAGGCACTATTATGGGGTTGGAGAGAGGACTTCTCCCCTCTCTCCTGCTTCAGCAGTGTTTTTGGCAAGTGCTGTGTCACCCCCATGTTCCAGGTCTCTACTAGACAGACCACTCTGGGGCTCCAATCTCCCTGCCCCCTGCCACAGGTAGAGGATTACCTGGACCGTGGGCTTTGGTAACAGCACCTCTCCCTTCATTCTTTCAGCCCAGAGTGGGTGGCCTCCTGCTGTTTGATCACAGCCTCCTACACTGACTTTTCATCTTTTGTACCCCATGTGTCACAAATTCCCTGTTTCTCTTTTCCTGGCTGAACACTGACTGATCCAAAACTTAAAGGAAGGAAGAGATTGCCCCCAGAGCTGGAGAAGATAACACAACACAAAAAGAGGGTTTGAGGGCTGGAAGACTCTTAAAAGGGATCAAGTTCATCTTTTAGGCTGGAGGAGAGGAACTTAAATGGGGGTATAGGGAAGGAGAGAAAGAAAAAGAAAAATTCAGGTGAGGGGGCTAGCCCCGGTAAAGGCTTAGATGTGGGTATGTGCAAGGTCTGTTCAGAAGACAAGGAAGAGGGGTGCCTGGGTGACTTCAGTTGGTTAAGCGTCCTGCTTTAGCTCAGGTCATGATCTCACGGTTTGTGGGTTCAAATCCCACGTCGGGCTCTGTGCTGACAGCTAGCTCAGAGCCTGGAGCCTGCTTCAGATTCTGTGTCTCCCTCTCTCTCTCTCTGATCCTCCCCTGCTTACGCTGCCTGTCTCTCTCTCTCTCTCTCTCTTTCTCTCAGAAATAAATAAAACATTAAAAAAAATTTAAAAAAGAAGACAAGGAAGAAACCATCTGATGGAATGAAAGAGCTTTGTTTGGTTTGGTTTATTTGGTTTGGTTTATTTGAATAAACTTTTGATTCTGGAATAATGTGGGCATCCAAGGTTTACAGAAAAGTTGCAAAGATATTACAGAGATCACTCATATACCCCTTACCCAAATTCTCCTAATATTAACACCTTACAGGACTATGGTAACTTGGAAGGTGTCTTTTAAATGTGGGTGATACATTCTATTGGTAGAGTAGAAGCAGATTATAAGAGGATCTGTATTCATTTCCAAATTTTAGAATTTGAAGAGATCTTGGGGACCTCTCATCTAATCTTTTCCTTTTATAAGATAAGAAACTCAGTGTCTTTTTATTCACTCACTAAAAATAAATTACAGTCCAGGCACTGTCCTAAAGTGGTAAGCTGAGGGTAATATAGCTCGTTAGTGGAAGAATTGAGAATAGAGCTAGCTGCTTCTTTCTTGCAGTCCAGCGATTATTCCATCAGCAACTATGTTGTTATTGGGGCAGAGGGATTTACAGAGAACCACAGCCAGAGTTTTATGCATGACATTCCTCAGCGCCTGCAGCTGTGCAGGTCCCTACTTTGGGGGTGCATGTCAGACCTCGACTGAGCAAATCCACAGCTGCCCCACATTCCTTCAGAGTAGCAATTCTTAACTTTGGCTCCCCATTAGAATCACCTGGTGAGCTTGAAAAATGCCAGTGCCTCGGCTGCAGCTTCTTTGTCTTCATTAGTCTGGTTTGGAGCCTGGTAACTGGTATTTCTAAAAAGCTCCCCAGGTATTTCTAACATGTGGCCAGGGTTCAGAACCAGACCTAGAGGACACAGTAGCTCTAGAAATTGGCACATTGTGGCTTAGCGACGCTCACTGGCACTGACAGCTGAGCTGAGTTTGAATTTCCATGTGCACTTCTAAGATTGGTCTTCCAGACTTCCTTGGAGACACTCACATTCTCACCTGGGCACTTCTCATTTTGCTTTATTGCTATTAGCATACAATTGAGTTTCTCCTCTTTATCATGGCCCATTGTTTCCATCTTTGTCCGTGTGATCGCATGACCTTGATTGGATGCTCTGAGCTGTTTGGATTCAGAAATGTGTCAACATTTTGAACATTGTCTTTGCCACATTCTGCCTCTTCATCCAGTGCCGTTTATTATGCCCCCCATCTGCACATGTCCAAAACCCCCATCGCACTGCAGCCTCTCCTTTCTTCTTTATTAAAACCTGACTTGTGATTTCTCACTTGTGCCTAGTTCCAAATCTTAGAATCCAAAAATTTTGGTGTTGGAAGAAAACTAAGGGACTGTATTTTCCCTCATTTTGTAGAAACCTGAGGGAGAGTGCTGTAAGTTTTGGTTGATTATTGCCTTGTCTATGGACATACCACCCAGTTTCATCTGGTTGAGTATTGCCTTTGTTCATCTCATACCACATCTTCTCCCTCTCAGAAGCTGAGAGACTGAGAGGGTTTCTAGTGTTCACAAATCCCTTTTTCTTTTACTGGCATTCACTATTCTAATGTATGCATGACTCTGTGTGTGTGTGTGTGTGTGTGTGTGAGAATTTGTACACAGGCAAGCATGCATGTCCACAAATGTTAGGGTCCATAATACACAGTACCTGCTCATAGATATTATGGAAGTGATGGAAGGGCTATGCCAGTCTCACAAACACAGAGCATGTATTATTCTAAGACTTCAGCTTTCCAAATGGGAACATGTAAAAACAGCTGATAGATTTATGTTCATGTATTAAACAGGCCACCCAGCCCCGGTGTAAAATCAGGGTGACAACTGAATACATCACTGTTCCCAGCAACTACCTGGGTGCACTCATTACCCAGTGGAAAATGGGCCAGACTTGTTCATTAGAACTCCCTTCTCCTAAGGAGAGCCATTTACACGCTGTCTCGTTTAAAACAAACAAACTAACCCCACAGAGATTTAAAGGAAAGCAGAAAGACCTTTCCCTTTATAGGCTCTGGAAGGTGGTGCATGTTACTTCTGTTTGCCTGTGTCTAAACTGTCGTGGATGAAGGATAACAGCACACCTGCTCAGAAGAGGGAATTGTTTCCTTGTGGGAGGAGGGATTACCTGTTGGCATTAATTAGAAAGAGGTAAAAGCTGTTAAATATTTTGGGGAGGAATTACTGCAACTTACATGAACAGCATACTGATTGTCACCCATGTCACCTCAGAGGAACAAAAGGAAAGGCTGGAATTGGGGTACAGTCCTGTGAAAGTTGCATGCAGGTCAAGTCCCTGCAGGTGACTTGCCACACAGACAACCTGGAGAGCAACAGCTCAGGGTCCATGGTAAGGGAGCTCATTGTTAGCCCATGAGGGAGTTTGTGGGGACCAGACACAAAACGGTTCTCTCCCAAACTGCTTGCAGCCTTACCTTCTCAAATTCTGATGCTGTGAAATTTCGGGGAGGAAGTGGAGGCCATATGGTGGCCATGAGAATCAAATGATCACCCCTAACTCTGTTCCTTCTGTCCTCCTGCGCCCCCACCTCACCAGCTGCCCAGACTTACACCTTTCTTCTCGGACTCTTTGGCTGTTTGTCTGGGCTCCCTTCTTCCCAAGGGTGCTCTTTGCTCTGATAGGCCATTTGGCAGTGCCTCCTACTTTGAACTTCTACCAGATACCACAAAGTCTTCTGTCTCTGGCCCAACACCAGCAACAATGGAA
Source organism: Crocuta crocuta (assembly GCF_008692635.1). NCBI lineage: Eukaryota > Metazoa > Chordata > Mammalia > Carnivora > Hyaenidae > Crocuta > Crocuta crocuta. Next base: position 19,278,769 of record NW_027532203.1, on the reverse strand, counting down.
AAAATCCCCCAGGGCCTCCACTGGCAAGGCTGCCCTGGCCAACCATAAGCCTGGGGGACTGGACAGTCCCAGTATGCTACACTTCTTCCTGCTGAACCCTGCTGGGAGCAGGACAACTGTCCTTCAGTCCTGCTTCCCTTTGTCTCTTGCCCAGAAGCCTTGAGAAAATTACTTTAGTTCCGTGTGCTTCCATTTTGCCTCTCTAAAGATGGCACTCTGGAAGCCACCATTCTTACTTGCAGAAATATTTAGTTCACAGAGTTTCTGGGAGGTAAAAAAAAATATGAGAGGAAGATAGTGAATGAACCTTGGAGACACAAAGGGGCAAATGGTGGTACCTGCTGCTTCTGACCCTTCTCCCTCCTTCTCAGACATGTTTTCTTGAGTCACTGGTTGGCTTAGGAATACGGTATGTTGCTGAAAAACTAAACCAAACTCTGTGATCCTTCTAGTGGTTTAACCCTGTGTGTTGGAATTGATTCTACATGTTAATATGTGAGCTGCCTTGCCTCAGACTCCAAACAAATCGATGGCATGCCAGGCTCCCCTGTTCTACCCTCCATGGGGCAGGAGGGTGGGTGGTGAGAATAATAGCAAACACTGGAAGGTGCAGTTTACTACCACTGCCTGAAAAAGGGTCCCTGGGCCAGTGCCCCACCTCTCTAGTCACCTCGTTTCATTCACAGGCAGCTTTGGAGAGAGGTGGGCAAGCATGATATCCTTCTCACCACTTCTCACTTCCCTATGTGGCATATGTTGCCAGACACATAGTATATGCCGAAACCCAGAACAGACCAGATATTTCAGGAGGATAATACCCATGTCTGTTAGGGAACTACAGAAATGGGAAGAATAATAGTTCCTTCCTTGTAAGGATTTTGAGTGGCAACTGAGATCATTCTTATGTAGTTGACATAGTACCATTCTGTGAGTACAGAGAGCATGAACTTTCCCACTGCTACACTTTTGATCTTGTCATTCCCAGCCCCCATCCCCTCACACACACACACCTCTCATCCCCAAGGGGATATGTGGACTCTGAGGACTAGGGGTGTCTCTAATCCTACTTGTGCTTCCTGTGGGAATGAACCCTCCTACATGCAGTAATGGTGTATTCCACCCACTCATGCTAAACATGAGTGAAAGCATTCTGGGACTCATTAACCCACGATCAGGATCTCACTGGTCTGTGCAGGCTCTGGGGCCATCAAGGTGTACCCGAGCTCTGAGCAAGCAGATGCCCAGGACACCTGTTGGTCATTTTCAGCCACTTCAACAAAGACACTTGCCTTCCTTCCGTGGGGTAGTATTGGCAGGGACCCAGTACACTGCTTATCCTTTGCTTTCATCATTGCATCCATCTCTCTCTCACTACTTTCTGTTGCTTAATTTCTTACCACATTTAAAGAATCTTCTTTATCTTAAAATATTTTTTTAACTGGTGGGTATGCACCAGTAGCCCAAGGGAGGAGGCAGCAAGGATGCTTCTGCAAAAGAGAACTGACAATATCCCCCTCCAATTCCAGTCACCTCCAGCGTGGTCCTGTGAGCCCCCTGAGAGCCAAGATTTAATAAAAATGCCCTAATTAAATACCCTAGGATTCCAGTAACATAAAACTCTATCCATCAATATAAATGTTTATTCATTTATTTATTTTGAGAGAGAGAAAGCAAGCATGAGTGGGGGAGGGTCAGAGAGAGAGAATCTCAAGCAGGCTCTGGACTGTCTGCACAGAGTCCAGTGTGGGGCTCAAACCCATGAACCGTGAGATCATGACCTAAGCTGAAGTCAAGAGTTGGATGCTTATTTGACTGAGCCACACTGGCTCCCCAACAGTCCTATTTGTTTAAACCCCACAAATCTGTTATATAAACTCCACTGAACCACAGACCAATGTTCCTTAACTTTCACCCTGTCTCCTGACCAAGACACCTAGAAGTCCTGTTGTATGTGCAGTTTGGCTAAGTTTCTGGAATATAATCTTTATCCTCAAATGAAAAACTCTTCTGGCATCATCTGTATCCCCTGTGTAGGCCAAGGACACCTATTTCCCCTAAAAGTATCCCCAAGGCCGAGCAGAGGGGAGGTGGTCTCTAATCTCTAGATGGGTATGTTAACTCGAAAAGAACCTCTCTCCTTTAAGAGGTACCAGGGTGTTATGAAAGGTAAGGATTTTGTTTTCTTTTAACATCATTTAAATGGTCACTGTCAAGTTAGGCAAGACCCGAAGAACCTGAGAGAATCACTCTGTGCCCTGATAAATGAGTTTGTACACTGAAAGAGAGAAAGATGGCACACATGGTGAGGGCTTCCTTGCTGACAAATGGACAGATTCAATGGATTCTTGATAATAACTTTGACAGGGCCTCCAACTGCCAAGCTCCCATCTGTGACTGATCTTCCCTCCTCCCACAAACCTTCAAGTTTCCATTGCACTATTTTAAACCTTCCTTGTTAAAAGCAAGGGCAGACTCACTTTCTTCTGAGAGGAGCGGAGAGAGAGGGAGAGATGAGATCAGAAGCATGCTCCAGGCTCTGAGCCATCAGCACAGAGCCCAATGTGGGGCTTGAACCCATGAACCATGAGATCATGACTTGAGCTGAAGTTGGATGCTTAACCGACTGAGCCACTCAGGCGCCCCTCTCCTTGGTAATTTTTGTGTTGATTACATATTAAAATAATACAGTTTGAATATATCAGGTTAACCAAAATATTGATTTCATCTGTAATTTTACTTTTTAATGTGGCTACTAGAAAATTTAAACTTTCACACATGACTTACATTACATTTCTGTGGGTTGGTGCTGCCCTAGACTAACCAGTACAGCTTCCCTAACTGGTAAAATTAGGTACATTAGAGATCACCTCTAACAATCAGTATTTTCCTTGCATATGCTATACCCTCTAAGGTTCACTGACTTCTTTGATATTTTAGGAATGATTCCTCAGCATCATCAGTGAGTGTTAAAGAATTACTGAATACAAAACATGTCATGTGGGACACATGTTGGCATCCAGGCACTATAAAGATAAAAAAACATGAGCCCTACTGTCAAGCAGCAAATGCTGGGAATAGAGTTATAAGACATGGAAACACAAAATAATCACTGATGATACAGAGTCAGATGTAATTAACTGCCAACTTAGTTCTTTGCACAATATAAGATGTGTAAGTCTTTAATCAGAGGACTTCACATGGGGAGACTCCTTCGAGTGGGAATTAATGGTTGCATGACAATAGTTGCATGACAATAATGAGGAATGATGAGTGAGCATGGGTAAGTTAAGAGTTCTCCAAAACAGAAAATGTCTACTGAGCTGTTATCTTTGCCTCTAGGAATATTTCCCCTGCTTTTTTTTTTCCCCCCATCATAACTGGGAAACCTGGGTGGTGCTACCCCTTGCTTCTCCCATTTTCTCCAAACTCCAACAGTGGGAAGCTAGAGATGATATGAGCCTCTCTGAGGCAACGGGGGTTATATTAGAGAACCCTGCCAACAAAAAAACAGTAAAGGTGGGAGGCAAGTTTTACTCTTCCAGGAGAGGGAGAAAGTGGTGTTGTAGCACACTTCCTGGCGTACTGAGTAGCTTCCAGTCTGCTTTGTGACTTCCCTTCCCCAGCCTGGAGACAAATACCCCTCAGCAAACGTGACCATAGCATTTCATAAAGCTTACATAGGTGTTATAGTGATGAATTAATTGAACTGTCATGTTATTCCAGGTTCCTGTACTGGGGGGGAAAATACCTTTGGAGAAAACCATGAATTGGCCAAGGTCCTCCCTCTCCTTCAAAGTTTTCCTCCCAGCTAATCCAGGAAATAACATCACAGAGGCTCCCTTCTTGGTGTGTGTGGTGTTTTAAAATCCCTTCTAAATGGCTAAGAAGGCAATTCTTTTCAGTCATTTGCTTTGTGCAGCCCTCCCCTTTCCTGGCAGAGACAGTGTATGCACTCTATTAGAGCATTTTTTTTCTACATATAATGGCACCAATTAAATTACCTTGCAGCCCGACCTTAATCTGGCAGGAATGATTATTCCATGAAACAGTTAGGGCTCTAATTGACATGAAGTGCCTGCAAAATATGTCTTTTGCGGCAACCCCTGTCAAAGTCACATTGATATGCTAATCCCTATAGCTGGCAGAATCACTTCATAAAGAGAGACATTGAAAATTGAATTATTTCAATTTCAGTACCTAGGAATCTAGTGATCTGTCTGTATATGTAACTAAGTAGGTGCAATACTTTATATGGGTAAACAGCTGTACTAGGGCGTTGCCATGGAAACTGCTTGACTCATGGCAGTTGTGTTAGTGATGAAGTCATTAGCAGTGTGAAATGTACTTTGAGGTTGTCAAGTGTAACACTCCAGGAATATTTCAGTGGTATTAGTGGAGCCTTTTCATTTACATAATTTAGGCTTTCACACATGATCTCATTATGGTGCAAGGAAGGAGTGGGTTGTGGGGGCAATTGTACCCAGACCAGATGAATCTCCATTATAACACTCAATTATTATTCTTTTCTCCTGAAATAGGGTCTCCCAAATAAGTCTTATGGGAAATTGATAACTCCCTTAGAACAATGACTTTGGTTGTGGGACACGCTGGATTTGCCTACATGTTGTGTGTGCAGTTAGAAACTATTGAGTATATTGGGCCAGTTTATCTTCAGATGCATGCATTAGTTTTGTTCTGATGTTTCATTAACCCTATAAATTAGGAAATAAAACTTTAAAGTCACAAGATTCATTTTTAAATCACTGTCTAAGTAAGTGTTACCCCCTTTCATGTGCATCTCCAGTAGCTCCTTAATGATCACAGTGTTGATGCAATGTATGTTATTAGTGGATTTTCTAATTGTCCTCCAAGTCAAATTACGAGCCCTATTTCTTGGTCCCCTAAAAGATGACTAAACTTCTTCCAAGTTCTTTGGGGTCAATTCTGAAGGATTTCTGGCCATTTCACAAAATCAGGTCACCCTGAATCAGCCTCTGAGCACTTTTCCAAAAGGAGAATTCTAAACATATTTTAAGCAGGGATTACTTTATTAGTGTAAACAGGCAACTTCCCATGGGGAACTTTTTTGACATGCAAAGCACTCAGATGTGTGAATGTAGGTATATGAGCTTATAGCTACATCTCAGTTTCTCGTTTGGTATTCTGATTTTTTTCACCTGCCATTCATTTCATTCATGTATTCACTTATCAAATATTTATTGGGTATCTTTACACCAAGAAGTATTCTAGATGGTGGAGATTAAGTGGTAAACATAATAGACACAGCCCCTGTCTTCATGAAGCTTAGCCTAATGGGGAAGACATATTTTCAAATATATATATGCAGTTGTAAGAACCAGAAATGATGAGAGGGACCAGAGGGAGGTGCCTAATTTAGATTGAAGGGATCAAGCAAGGCCCTCAGGAGAAGTGCCATTTTAAGTTGATACTGGAGAGATCTGGGGAACTTGGGGAGAGTAAGTGGAAGCATATTTTACACGAAGGAAACAGCCCATGTGAGACACTGAGGCCAGAGGAGTTTGCTGGGATGAAAGAATTTAAAGAAAGTAGGAGTGAGTTCACTCTGGGCCTAATATTTGGAGGGAAAACAGATGTCACCTGAAAAGGGTCATTGCATTTACCATTTTCAGATGAGTGATGATTTTCAAAGAATGCCATCCACATAGGATGAGAATCTTCACATTTTCGAGAAGTTTAAATATCTGTCAAAAATCTCAAAATAGCCAGACATTTTTATTCCTATTTTTCCCTTGTGTATAGTGTGTCATCAAGCAGGTATTAGATATTTACTCAAGGAAATAACTTCTAGGCTATGCCATAGGATCTGCTCTAATATACTTTTTCTCCTTGACTTCTAAACAGAATTACTTTCTAATCAGATTTCCCTGTACTTTACATATCCTTTGACTATGCAAGCTGTAAATTAATATTAGTACATTAGTGTCTCTGTTGCTCTTCCTATTAAATTGTAAGATATTTAAGGATAGGAACAAACTGTTATTTACTTTGCTTCCCCCTCAATTATCTTTTAGAACTATACCACATAGATATTATAGAAGTTACTAGAAGCAATGCATGAAAGGTAAGTGCTATGCAGCCTGGCATGCATTCCTTGGCTCTCTAAAATTCTTAAGTGCCTACTAAGCTAAACTGTTTCTGCAGAGGAATTTTACAAATGTTAACAGGAGTAATTTAAAAGTTATTTCTGTGGTCAAATATATTTGGCTACATTATATAACACCTTTATGAAGACACACAGTGCATATTGGCATTTTACAAGCTTGAAATCCACTTAGCTTTGCCTACCCCTGAATTCCCAAGCTCAGATGATCACGGACTTCCCTCTGTTCCCCACTCCATTTTTGGCCACATATTTCTCAGCATCTGTGAAATGCAGTTTAGGGAACTTAGTTCATGTTAAGGCTTTTTCAAAATGTTTGAAATATAAATATTCTTTTTCTAGTTTTTGAAAGCATATGACAGTCTTCAGTTAAAGTGAATCCTTAATGAATCATAAAACTTTTCCTTTCATTCCATTATTCATTGGTCAAATATACATTAATTACCTCCAGTGGACTGGCAGCGTGCTAGAACTCATAGTTCAAGCAAATAAGTGGCGATGGAGCTTGTCCCAAGGCCGTCCTGGCACAGAGGTGCAAGCCCCTCCCATTCCATTTTGGACCAATGGAGTACTCTGATTTATACCAGTGATGAGCCATTTTTCAGCTTGGTTCCATATTACGCATTCACTTTGCAGCTTCTTTAAGTGTTCCTTAATATACATTATTTTAAGTCTTTTTTTTTTTTTTTTTTTGAGAGTAGGGTAACACCCATGGAAAATGCAGCTGTTCATAGCTCTGTAAGTCCCTTAATATGCCACTTAGAGCTGTGGTAGTGATTGTGACCATGATAGGCATTATTATGTGTCGTCATAGGGCTGCCCAGGATCATCATCAAGAAGCTGTCCATCCTCTTCACAGACTGTAGCTTCCTACAACTGAAAAGGAGAAGAGGAAAGAACCCATTACAAACATGTTTCCTTAGAAAAGGTCAGGGCACAGTCACTGCTGGATAAGAATCAGCACATTTCTCGGAAGCAATACCAATCCTTTCCATCAGTCCTCCCAGTGAGGCATGTCATGTTCTGTCCATTTTTACAGGCCTTATCTATCCGCAGCCTGCCTTTTTGCCTTGATAACTGATTTCTGCACCATCAATCGCGTTGGCTATGGGAGCTATCTGAAGGACCGCAGAAGTGGGCGAAATGCCAGATTTATCTCACTTTCCCTCTCTGGTGTCTTTTATCACAGAAACACTTTGTTAGATCCTTACTTGCTATATAACCTGGGCTACTGAGTTGAGCTCCAAGTTTTCCCATCCGCACAATGGGAATAACAACTAATATTAACCTCAAGGGCCTGTTATAAGCAAAAAGAAGATAACAGAGGGAAGACCCTGCAGGGGTATGCCATATGGTAAATACTCCAAGAATGTTCCCTATTCTTTTAATACTCATTATTTCTTAATGCTCTTTATGTCAAAGTTAGGTTTAGAATTAATTTTTTAATTAAACAAGTCTTAAGTGAGCACCAGACATGTAATTCAGCAAATATTTATTAACTATCTGTGATGCACATGAGGAAATAAAGGGGATCTGAGGATATTAAGGTAAATAGAATAAGAATCTTGCCTCCAGAGGGAAGCACCATGGAACAAAGGACCTTGGAATTTACTGTGTTCCTTCTTGGGATGACATGGGATAGGCACAAATGTAAGACAAAACAGTCCTAGGCTCCCGAAGATCCTATAACTGCTCCTGTACAGAGACATCAGCTTTTTATGCAGGGAGTAAGTTCAGTTGGGATATAATTAGGCACCCAACTGATGAAACTGTTTCTGTGGCATAAAGTAGAGAAGCCAGATGTGAAGCTAACCTGGCTACAACATCTGTCACCCAGGGGTTCATTCAGTATCTCAAGATTAGCTAAACCAAAAAAAAAAAAAAAAAGATTAACTAAACCAGTGTCTTCGTCCTTTCACAGAATGATCAGGGAGTCATCCTTCCCCCTGGAATTTTGCTGTTGGGTCCATCAGTTAAGAGTAACTATAGTCCTGCTCTGGGTACCCCAAACCCACTCTCTAGGCCCATCAGTAGAAGTCGATGTTCCCCAAGCTTTGTTTTCCACTATGGTAAGGTTGCATTGTTTGTGAAGAGAGTGGTCTCTGCTTCCTCAGTTTGTGGAGAAATGTAAGACAACTTCTTTTCTGAATGTATTTGTCCCAGGGTAACCATCATAAAAGTGTTTGTCTCTGTTGGCTGAGATATTTTTCTCCTTTTCAAATATCCTATTGTTCTTTTCATATTTATTGTTTCCTTTATGCCTCTTTGATAGCTTCTTTTGAGGCCTTGTAAGATATTTTGATACTGAGTAAAGAAGGCAGATGTGAGACCCTCTATTATTCTGCCTCTTAGTTTGATTTAAAGTTACATGTTCCCCTATGGAAGAAAACAATAAAAATACAGTACTGGAAGAAGGAAAGAATGTGGGAAGATGAATAGGAATCTGTTTCACTGGAGAATGAAAGAAGAAGAAGGATATTGGGCATAACAATCAATGCAGGAAATCATGAGTGACACTCAGATAGTCTATTAACCTGATAATAACTGCCTTGTTAGATTTATTTCTTGAAGGTGCGGCAACTACTGAAAGACAGTCTAAAAGTGTGGTTTCTCCCAATATGTTGTCTAATTCAGTGTAATCACCATCTTTTATGTATTAATTATAGCTTAGCTTTGCAACTGGGATGAACGGAAGAGCTGACATCAAATCAGGCCAGATTTGATTAGCATTCTTTGACAGAATTCTTATCCAGGATGGCATTTTGAATCTCACATCCTCTGAGGACGAATGTGTATGAGAGCGTTTTGTCGGTGATCGTGAGCTGGCTCGCTCATCAAGCCAGGACACTCCATGTGGAAGTTACCTAACAGTGGAAGAGACAGGCTTAATTCTGATTCCTATTCTGTTACCTGGTAGCTATGGATTTGGGACAGATTCCTTGAACTTCCTGAGTGTCAGTTGCTTAATCTACAAAAGGGGAGTAAAAATAGCCAGTCTGTTGACCCAACAGGATCATTTGGAAGGTCCAGTGGGATAATGTACATGAAAATGCATTAACAAGTGTTAATGTCAGCCCTGAGTGACCAGAGACACCAATCCCTGCCAGATGAATAGCTCTGTGTTGACTAGTCTTCTTCAGGGTCCAGGTTATTATTTCTGCACACAGCAGGCACTCGTCCCATGGGATTGACCAAACAACCTGACTGTCCGGCAGTGGGTATCACCCTGAAGGAGAGAGTTTACAATCCCATTTAGGACACAGATAAAATGTGACAAGCCACTCATTCAAAAGGTCAAAATAAGTTCACTTTAAAGACAAAGAGGCATTTTATACTCTACGCCTTTGTCTCCATTTTAAAAAGTAAGTGGAAAAATCCTTCAAAGATGAATTTACTTAATCAAGCCACAGTTGGAGCCATGAAAAACCTATAATCATAATATAGTATCTTCTGAATATTTATTACTTTTAACTGGACATACGCATCATTTCTTTTATTCCTCACATCATTTTCTGTAAAGTAGCAAGAGAGATAATTTAAGATTTAGGAAAATGTGTTCTAGAACCATTTGTTGGAAGAGACATCCGTATAATTGGTAGAGCAGCAGTGAGAAAGCAGGTCATCCAGGGCAATGCTTGTTGCTGTTACTTAGAGAAAAGGCTAATGAAATACCCATTTATTTAAAGTGGCTTGTTTGTTTTGTTTTCCCCTTGATGCAAATATGACAGTGCAGCATGCAGAAATCTACTGGGAGCTCAGGCTACACCTATCCACAGGCAATATCTAGAGCAAGTACAGTGTTAAGACCTGTTTACTCTCTACTGATCAAATCATTTCAAAATAGGATTTCCTCTTCCTGAGGCCCCTTTCGCCACCTTTTATTTCCCAGCCTTTGCCCCATGTAGTTTCATTTCTCTTCCTCTTGTTTAGATAGCAAACCTGATCAAAGACCATCTGTCTTGCAGGCTTTCAATGGAGGTTAGTATGCGTCAGAATGTGATTAATGTTTGATTGTATATTAACATCATTTTAATTATGAAAACTGAAATTTAAATAAAAATATCCAATTTAAATCTCTCCCAAAGTCAGCCTCCTGTGTGGTTCTCTGGGAGAGGAGAGAGGGGGATTTTCTGACCTAATTCACTGGGAAGACTGAGAGAGCATATACCCCCAAAGGTCAGGTTTTCTTGCTTTTTAGTATGACAGTGACATCTCTCTCATTCTCCCCTAAGGAACAATTCACCAAGTTTTTGTACTTTTAAAGACCTAGTCTGGAGCTGAGCTGCTTGACCCATTGGTTGAAGAGCCATTGTTTCGCTGTGAAAAAATGCAGAGTAACTGATAAAGCCCATCACAAGCCCTCTGGCTAAAAGGTAGTTTTGTTTTGCAAATTAGATTCTTTGACACATTAGAAATTCGGTAAAAGAGATAAGGCATTCAGCTTGGGTTCTGAATAGACAGTGTTCATGGGAGATAACTCAGCTCCTAATGCATAAACAGTGGGGTACACTGGAGTGCTGCTGGGGTTGCCCATGACATGAAGCTGCCACCAGTAAATGCAAAGCCCTTCTTTCTTTTTAGAGGGTTTCCAGCATTCATGCGAGGATCTGTTCTATGCAAAGACAGGGAATTAGCTGGAGACTCTTGGCATGCCATGTTAACTATTGTCTTCTCTGGACCTTTGCTACTGTGGTGATGTAGCTCAGATTCAGGGAAATGGAAAGGACACACACACACACACATCCTACCTTAAAATGCAACTAAGGAAAAGGTAGCAGCACAGAAGTCCCCTCCACTGCTCCTTTCCTGACTCAAGTCCTGGCCTAAGAGATTCTGTTCCTAGTACTTGTGTCTTTGTCCTGTCCTCTAGCGCTGTCCCAAATGGTGCTTGAGGCTGGCAGAAAGATGTGCAGGGAGTGGCTTCCTGGTTTTTTATTCTTTTTAGTTATTTGGCCAGCAATTAGGTTTGTGGTTTTGCCTTATGCATTTTCCACAGGAAGAGGAGTGGCCACTCCATCCTAATTAGTGTCCCTTGGAGGTCAGGACCTGAGGGCAGGTCCCCGGTTTGGTCCAGTCTTGGTTCAGAAGAGAAGCTATGGCTTCATGAAGGAAAAGAGCAAGACCACCTGTGTGGCACTATTGTTCTCTCTCGTCCACATGTCAGCATCTAGCAGCCCTTTCTGAGAACTTGCAGGATTTCCTTTTTCTTTTCATTTTTTCAACAGAAGTAGTGAGCTAGGGGCTGCAGTTGAGAGCCATGGAACTCAGAGAAGTTAAGTAACTTGCTCAAGTTTACACAGTTAGTTAAATGGTTAAGCCTGCTGTGTCTGTCTCCATAGTCCTTGTCACTAATTAATATGCAATTCTGCTGAACCCTCCCACACTAAAGTCATAAGAAGCTGCATCATTTCCTTCCCATTTAATCTGAAACTAATGATAATGCTGTGTTATAATCATTCATTCACATAATCAAAAAAAAAAGTTTGTGTATCACTGTCTTAGTCCATTCAGGCTGCTATAAAAAATACCAGATACTGGATACCTTGTAAACAATAGAAATTTATTGCTTGTGGTTCTGGATACTGGAAAGTCCAAGATCAAGACACCAGCATGATTGAGTGAGGGTCCTCTTCTTGGTTCATAGTGACAGGGAGGAAACATAATTTCCTTAGACTCTTCTGAGTTCTTGGCTGAGACCCCTGTAATAATAGACTAACAAGAGAGAAACAAATTTATTAACATGTGTGCTTTGTATGCACAAAGTAGATACTCAGAAAAAAAAAAAGAGTAACTTTAGAGATGGCTCAGAATTCAGGCTTAAATACCATCTTAATAGAGAATGGATTGGGGAGATGTAGGCCTCTTCAGGAAAAAGAAATGATTCTTAGGGAAGATAAATGGGCCCTTAGAAGAATAGATGGAGGTATGATAGTTTGTGGCAAAGCCTGTCTGGGTGCGGTGTTGACTTCTAGTTTCCTCTCCTGTGATAAGACTCCATCCTTTCTGGTTGATGAAATGTTTGGGGAGGGGATTTCTGACACTTATATTCCTTTTGGAAGATCTGTCTTGGTGGATAAAGGGAGTTCAGAGAAAGCTTTTCCCTGCATTTTCTGGTTGGAAGGTAGAGGAGGGACTAGAAAGTAGTATCCCCTAAACTAGGAAAGCACTTTGAGACAAAGAAACAACACGGGCAGCTCCATGTGGTTTACACAGAAATTTATTCAGCGTAAGTTCCAGAGAAGATCTAGTGGACCATGAGGTAGACAGCTATGCAGCTGTTCTCTGCAAAGTCTGGACATCAGTCTACAGATTTTATAGAGTGAATGGCTGTGCAGGAGGGCACTGTGGTGAGGTCAGCACCTATCAGAACTTAGGGCACCATCTATGCATCACGAGGGATTGGGGAACTATATTGTCTCTACTCATTATCTAAACAAATTTAGGAAAACCAGAACAAGCCTCCGTGCATTCTAGCTATGGCATACATGAACCAAGGTGGCACACTTTCAAAGGGGCCTGGAACATGTAGCCTCCAGGGATGTCATCATGTGGACATGAACAAGGTGGCACGCTTTCGAAGATGGAGTCACTGTTGTCAGTACTCCTACATGTTGTTTTTCAAATGCTTTGAAGTTAAAAATGATCGGTATGCCACAGTGGCATATTTTAGCCATTGCCCTTTCACTGTGTCTTCACATGGTAGAAGAAGCTAGGGATCTCTCTAGAACCTCTTTTATAAAGGCACCACTCCCATTCCTGAGGGTGCCACCTTCATGACCTGAGCACCTCCCAAAGGCCCTACCTACTAATATCATCAAATTGGGCATCAGGATTTCAGCATAGGAATTGGAGGTGGGGATGGGTGGGTGGGGGAAAGTGGTACAAACATTCAGTCCATAGCAGTTACCTCTTACAAGCCAGTCACTGGGCTAATGATACAAGACAGATGAAAATTAAAACAAAACTTTCTTTCATAAGTGAAAATACTTAATAGTAAACACTGATTACTTTCTTACTATGGACCAGACACTGTCTTAAGCATTTTACATACTTGAATATGGTGAATCCTTAGAGGTACTGTAAGTACAGTTGTACTGTAAGTACAATTATTATGCCCATTTTATAGATGTGGAAATGGAGGCATTGATGAGTACGTTCCTTGCCCAAGATCACACAGCTAGTATGAGGTAGATCTTGGTTTGAACCCTGTCTGACTCACAGCCTATACTTTTTGCCCCAGGAGCAGCCTAATAAATGAGGAAGATGTGTGTTGAATATCTCTGCTATAACAGAGGAAAATACCACGTGACCAGTAGGAAAAGGAGATGATGCTAATGTGGGAGGATTATTATCTGGGCCTTGAATGTTGGGTAGGAATTAGGGTCAGTGAAATGTGGATTATGTGACTTCCTACATAAGCAAATCATCTGCCTGATGGCTGGCTTAGGGATTACCACTATTCCTAATACAATTTATAATTTATAAAACATTTTCACAATTGTGTAAGCTGGGCAAAGTGAGTAATATTACTCCATTTTAGAAACCAGGAAACTGAGGCTTAGGGGGGACTTACTCAAGGTCACATACTGCAGCTACTAGTTGAGTCAGGACTAGAGCCCTAATACTGATCTTTTGGTCTCAACTCTGCTATTTTGTTTAATTGAGCTTCTATACTGGGTGGAGAAGAAGCCAGTGAATGAAGACAACTTGGGGTCCCCAGAGGCAGCAGAAGGAGGACCTGGAATCTCACCTGAGCTGGTCAGAGGCTGTGCCATTCACAGACCCATGTCAGGTCCATCCAGAAGCCTCTTCTCCTTTACCCTTTAAAAGACGCCTTACCTGCCTACCTATATACTAAGAGGGAGCTTCTGAGAAAAACTAAGAAGTGGATATTGGCATCGCAGACACTCACATTTGTGCCTGCTCTTGGCTCAGAGAATTTGTGACTGATTTCAGTAATTTTGTTTTTGCTCCGTTCAATCAAACTGGTTTGTTTGTGTGGTGAAGCTATAAGCCAAAACAACAGCTTCAAGAAAGGAAAATGGAATCTATGGAGCAGGTTGTTTCCTCTCCATAATGCCAAATCATCAGTTGGAATGATTTTGTACACTGTATAGTCTCCTGTTGCTCCTCTTTGGAAACCTTTTTACTTACTAGTCCATCAATGCACCACAAACATTCTCACCACTGTGAATATTTACTTTTGTTTAAAACACTGCTTTTCTACCTCCATGAAAATCTATCCTCCTATTTGCCAGGTCAAGACCTCCCCTGAATATTCCACCCAAGGAACACATGTCTCTGAAGCCTGTTTCTCAATGCCAGCTCTCAGGTCTCATTACCTCTGTTGGGTTCTTCCAGGTCTTAAAATGGCCACTCTATTTGGTGTTACCCTCTCTGCCTTGTAATACTTACCATCTATGTTTATGTCTTCTCTCTTTTCATCTATACTGAAAACCCTGCAGAGGAAGAGCCCAAGTGTGTGCTTGGTACCTCTCTGAAAAATGTCACATAATCCAGTCCTGAATGAGGCTGGTGTGGGAAATTAACTCGAGATAGTTTGGTTGATCTCTAATAGGTCTCTTTTACATGATGATGTCACTGGCTGCTGAGGTTTGGAATAAGTAGATAGTTGGTCTATACTCACTTATAGACAGTTGGAAGCCATTGAATCAGCAGATGTCTGCACTAGCAGGAACCTTGCAGAGTAGCTTTTCCAATGACTTTATTCACTAGATGAGGACATTGAAGCCCAGAGAGGGACAGTGACTTTGTCAAAATTCTCTCAGAAAGTTATGGACTAAGACCTCTTGTTGGTTTGTCTGGGCCCCTTGGCTCTTTTCCCATCACTGTACCTAATCTTTCCGATGTGTCTGCCTCCCTATACTCTCCAGGGCCAGGGACCTTCTTTATTTCTTCTTTTGTTATCCATTCTTTGGTTTTATCAAGTCCTGGGTCAAGGTCTTCTTTCTATGCCCAACAGAAACTCAGCTTCTATTACAGAAAGAAAAATAATATTCTTGTAAATTCATATGCCCATTCTAGTACAAGCCACTGCGGAAAATCTCATATATTTCAGATTCAGTCTTTATTCATAAAATACATATAGTATAAGTGAGAAGATGGGACATGTGCATGGAAACTGTTCGCAAAAATATAAAGCAGTAAGTGATCAGTGTTCAAAGTCACTAACCAGCCAAATAAACTACTGAAACAATTCCTCAGGAAGATCCTTCCTGTAGAAGTCAGCTTTGGGTAACTATGGATAAAAGGCAGTATCTGTGTCACATGTCAAAGCCAGGGTCCAAGGTCACTGTGCATCAAGGAACTTTCATGAAAGTGTCCAGGGATGGAGAGCTTGGTAGAGACAAAGGCTTCTATGATGGACATTTCTGGACAAGCCACTGGTAATCACTGCTCTCATCTATGTGAAATGGATACAGACTTGACTTATGATGTGCCAGATGATGAGCCAGATGAGGAACACCTTTGCCCTCTTCCATGATTTTTTGTGTTCTTTTTTTGATGGGTCTGGAATGTCTCAATTAGGTTCACTGCAGAACCACCTTGGCAAATAAATTTATAGGCTAGTTAAATAGTTGAAATACACCATGCTACTTTAAAAGTGTGTCTGTCCTCTGTATGTTATTAGTGCTTCTTTTTTTTTCCCATTTGGCCAAAAGATCAAGATTCAAGCTTTACACCAAGACGATAGTCTGTAACACTAGTGTTGGAGTAAGGTTAAGCTATCCCCACCAGTCAATAATGTGTCCATCACCAAGCACTTATGATATGACCCAGACATGTTAAATATGCATTGTCCTTGAAAGCCTTCCACATACCTGTAGCAACAGAGAAATTGGACCTTTCTATGAAAATATGCTGATGACACACTAGTTGGATTTCTAACTTATTAGAATTATGATTTAAAATGTGCATTCTTTGAACAGTTTGAGAAAACTGAATGTTCAAGAAACCCACCTCTTCAAGACTTGGCATGCTTTTCCCTCCCCCACTCCCATTTTTTTCAGTATGTATAAGATATGTCGATCACTTTAGAAAATGATTCCTTCCAGAGAGTCTCCAAGGAGTCACTCTTTGCTGTTTCAGCTCAACAAGCATAGCTTCACCTGGTCTCATTATCCTACTTCCTGTGCTGGCCTTTTGGCCCTCTCTGTAGACGCCTTTGGTTTATGCTTATGTGTGGGATGTCACATATCCCACATATGGTGGGATGTCAACCAGACTCCAAGCCCATTAAGGGTGGGACCTATGTTATACTTATGCTCATCAAAGCATCTATCACAGATTGCACTCTCTACACTATCTACGTATATCTACTAGAAGCACTATCTACAAACTCCAGAAACTTCAAGGAAATGTGATAATTAATTAATAACTGAAGTGTTTTTCTAATCACTTGACATCCTGACTCATAGAAAAGATGACCCAGAGATCATATTATTCAGGGTTTTCTTTTTCTATAAATGAAATTTAAAAATGTTTTCCAACATATGTGCCACTGAGCCCTAGGAAGACTAATGAGTCATTGTAAGAGGATTTCAGTCACACATGTACATACATATATATTTTCTTCACGAACATATAACAGAAGTACAAATATTATCATTTAGGCCCTTCAAAACACTCTTCCACTTCTGTAGCAGTTAGCTTAAGGCTTTGGAACTTATTAAAATACAAATCCTAAGTAGTAAGTGGTCTGTGTGGTGGGAGGGAGTGATCATTCTTTAAGGAATGAATGGAAGATCTATAGCTGGTATCCAGAGCAAGAGAAGAAAACAAGATTCAGAGTGCTAAAGAGAAGAAAGTAAGCTTATCTGCACAATGCTACCTCTGGATCCCCTGAGAGACAGACAGCATTCAGCATATGGTCCTGGTTTGTATTCATCTGTTAGAGAGGAGGACTCTGAGTCCCCCAGAGCTCAAGAACCACCTCTGGGCAAAGGCTCCTGCTCCCTATTTCACTTAGGAGCATAGAATAACTCTTCATTAGCATGTCTAATACAGATCAAATGTATTAGACATATGTATTCTTGTTAGAGAATACATATGTGCTTTCCTTGCCCTCATGGAGTCAGTAAGAGACTGTCTGAGAGGCAGAAACCACCTCTGGGAATCATTTCACAAATAGTGCTAATGGTCAGAGCATGGTGAGTGCTTGCACCCTGACCTGTGACAGAGGTTGGGAACAGGGCTGATGGGCTGAGTTAACAGTAGTCCTGGGGGGAGATGGGACCAGTTCCAGATACAGAAAGCTAATGGTGATGTGGTAGCCGAGGCCAAAGCATTGCAGGAGCAGCAGCAGGGCTGAGTGAACAGTAGGAAAGAGTGCTGTTGTTGGGGATCTAGAATACAGCACTAAAGGAACATATGTGTTAAGAAAGGAGTCTGAGGTCCCCAACTGTCCTTTGGTGCACCCAAGAGTAAATCAAGTCAACAAACTGTTTAATGTTATTAGCACTTTCTAGCAGAATGTATCTTTCCAAGGTCAAAGGATTTCAAAGTATTAATCTTGAAGTGTGCTTGGATGTCATCTAGTTTGGCTTCTACCCATACTGGGAATCTCCACCCTAGGTCTCTGTTTTGAATTCTTCCAGTGAGCATGAACTCACTGCTTCTCAGGGCTCTGGATCCTTTCTGGATGGGTTTTATTATTAGGACCTTCTCCCCCTGATTTTCTGATTCTCTCTGCTTTCCTGTTCTTCCCCCACCCTCTTTACAACCCTCTCCCTCCAAGCCCCATGTATTGCTGCAGACCCATCTGACCCTACCGCTTATCATACTTCCACCCACTACTTGAAATTTAGAACTCTAAATTAGACCAGCTTCTCTGCCTTAGTCACCAGCTTAGGGCTTCTTATTATATTAATTGCTGTGTGTAGCAGAGATGATTTTTTTTTCTGCCAGATTTCTTCTCAGCCTTATTATTGTTCGGAAACCATAAAACTGAAAACTGCATTTTTATGACTCCAAATGACCTTCAGAATTCCAGACACGGCTGACTCCTGCTTGGCTATAATATTTTGGCTCATTAATTTCAGAGAAGATATTCCGATTTATAATTTTATTAAGTTTCTGAGGATTTTTAATACTGTGTTTCTAAATATGATGAACTTCTCTCTACCAAATTTTAATTAGGGAGCATATTAAATCCTCAATTAATGCTTGCAGTAATGCATATTTAATATCCAATAACATTTGATCAGGATCCTCTCAGCAAGGAAGAGTCTGGAGTATTCAGGGTCCTTGGTTCTCACTGACCGATAGGGAAGCCATATCTTCCTTTCAGTCCTTCCTTGCCCTGGAGAGTAGAGCCCATTTGGAGGTATTGGTCAGGAACACAATTAACACTCTCATTATTAACTTCCCCACTGAAATGAGAGGAGAGTATTCTGCCACTGGGTATCCAAGAGGCACCAAGTCGATTTTATGAACGAGCAAGTCCAAAGCACATGAAGGAACTTTTAAAACTATGTGCCTTAAAGGTATTTTACTTCTTCTTTTCATCTCTAATTTATTTCCCAGTGCATAGGAGTAACATACATTAGTGGAAACTTTTTCGATAAGGGGCCATTTTTTTCTGTAAAGACATTGTGGATTGTATGGTCTCTGTTGCACCTGCTTGATTTTGCTCTTACAGTACAAAAGCATCCATAGCTGGACAATACTGGATGAAGGTGGCTGTGTTCCAATAAAACTTTGCTTATGAACAATGAAATTTGAATTTCATATAATTTTCTTGTGTCACAAAATACTCTTCTTGGTTTTTTAAACCACATAAATGTGTAGAAACCATGCTTAGCTTGAAATTTGGGCAGTGGCCAGTTTTCCAGCCATTGCTTGAGTGAAAAGAGCACAGAACCTAAGTCAGGAGACCAACTTTGCCATTAGGTCACCCAGAGACTCTTGGGAAAGCCACTGGACTCTCTTGGGAACCAGTTTGTTCAGTTGTAAAATGAAGATTTGGCCTGGATGGTCGCTAAGATCTTGGTCTAAGAATGAATGATTGCTTCCACCACAGTAATTTGCTCAGGTACTTTTTCTAGAGACCGTAAGAACCATCTGTTCTCATTTCCCTCTTGCTTTTTAAAGCAGTCCCTCTCCTTTAGCATCAGAAGGCTAACTGGAAGAGCAAAAGTGTCCAGGCCAGTTCAGGAGTTCTCAAGGCTCATGGTCTACACTTTGCGATGCAGGAACTTTGTTTTGCCTTGGTTGCAACAGGAACAATTTCTCCCTTTGCTTCTTTGGAACCTTCCTTCCTTCCTTCCTTCCTTCCTTCCTTCCTTCCTTCCTTCCTTCCTTCCTTCCTTCCTTAATTAAGTTTATTTATTTTGAGAGAGAGAGAAAGAAAAAAACTCATGAGCTGGGGAGGGGTTGCAGAGAGAGAATCCCAGGCAGGCTCCACAGTCTCTATGCAGAGCTGGATGTAGGGCTCAAACCTATGGACCGTAAGATCATGACCTGAGCTGAAATCAGGAGTTGGTGCTTAACCGACTGAGCCACCCAGGTGCCCTGGAACCTTCATTCTCTTGAGAGCTTCAGAATCTTCATCTGGAAAATCCATCCAGGAAGGGCTGACCACCAGGGAAGCCCATAGAATTCAGAGGCGAACAACATGACTGTGAAACAAAGAACATGTTTCTCTTCCAAGGACTGATCCTCAGCTATATTTAAGCCGCCAAAGGAGGCAGAACTCCCTCCAGTCTCCCACTTGAGCTTTCATTCCTTCAACAGTCATGTCTGCCCCGTTACACTCTTCTTCCTATAAAATCCCCCTGTCAGGATAAGGACATAATTTGGCCATTCATGTTGAGATAAGGACAACTGTTGAAAACTTGTAATTTGTAACACTGGAGAAAGCTGGAAGAATTGGGCTTTGATAATTATGAGAGCCAACATTTAATGGGTTCTTACACCTGGTAAGCTCTGTGTGTATGTGTGCACATGTGTGTGTGCTTTCCTACCTAAAATCCCCAGTTTGCAGATTTAAAAAAAATCAAGATTTAAAGAATCTTAGTAACTTGCCCAAGGGCATCACCTATTAAGTGATGGGATTTCAGTCAAAGAGGTCTGACTCTAGAGCTGCCACTCTTATATTATACTGTCTCTAGAATGGTAAGATTTGAAGAATCAGTAAGTGGAAAAAGAAAAGTATTTAGAAGAGCTTGCCTGAACCACCATCTTATTATACATACTTTGTAGCTGTCATACATTTTGTCTCCAATGAGGTTGCTTCTCCTGTCATTTGCTTTCTTTCTCTCATTCACACTTTGCCAAGAACGAGGATACTTGTATACTGGAATCTAGGAGCTGATTGTCCTTGGAGCTGTTAGTTCTGCCTCACTTTCTTCCTCCCAGGTTGCCTTGCCATCCCTTGCAATATGATTGTATCCAGATGGCCAAATAATACTTCATTATAAAAATAATTGGTTAAGTAAAGCTAATATTTATGATTTATACTCAGAATTTTCTTTCCCCCTGTTCTGAACATAGCAAAAACATAACACTTTAAAATGCCACTGAGGCCATCTGTTGTTTCCTATCAGTTCCTGACGTCATTTGAGTGGCTCAGTTATTTTAGGGTTTCCATAACCATGATCACACAAGGAAGTATTTCAGAGAGTATTAGGACTACTGAACAAGGGACTCAGACTTGCAAGGAACCCACAGGTTATCTCCTTCTCCCTTCTATGTTCTCCAAATGTTTTTTGTTTCTTTCTTCCTTTGTTTCTTTGTTTTTCTGATAGGCAGAATTCAATCTAAGTTTTGGAGATTCCTGATTCAGTGGTTGAGAGATTTATTAGGGAGTTCACCCTCCCTCTATATGCCAATGTAGTTCTCCTTCCTGAAAACTTTGCTCACATGTCTAGATTCTACCCTCTGGACCTACACAGAATAAGATGTCTGAGATGAGTAGATGCTCAAAAATTTTAAAACTGTGACCACGTCATTCTAGAAGCTTTCTTATTCTAGTCAGTTTTCTCTATTCCTTCAAATGTCTCTTAGGTGATTTGGCATTGATCATGCTCACTTTCCTATCTTTCTCTTCCCATTAGACCCAGGACTCTTCTTACCATGGGTGACTGTCACTCTTATAAGCACTGTAAGAGTTATTATATCACGTAATCTTCACACTCTGTGAAAAGCAAGGACATTGGGGTTCCCTGCTGTACTGATGAGGAGACTGATTGCAAGGTGGACAAAATGATGTTTTCACCATCAATCCCTGACTTCTGTACTGTCAAGTGAAGAGTCACTGCCTGTCTCCTGCTCTTTTCTCTGCAGCCCGATACTTGCTTATGATGCTCAGAGCTTTTTTTTTTTATTTCATTTTCATTTTTTTGCTCATTTATGTAACTTTTTTTTTTTAATGTTTATTTATTTTTGAGAGAGACAGGGACAGAGCACAAGTCGGGGAGGGGCAGAGAGAGACAGAGACAGAATCCAAAACAGGCTCCAGGCTCTGAGCTGACAGCACAGAGCCCAACACAGGGCTTGAACTCATGAACTGAGCTGAACTCAGACATTTAACTGACTGAGCCACCCAGGTGCCTCTTTTTTTGCTCATTTTAAAATGAAATGCCTAAGGCATTCCGAAAGAGCATACTTACTAACTTAATGAACCCCCTTGTGGCTACTACTCAACATAGGAAATAAAACATTATAGATAAATAGCTTCTATACCTTTCTATAATGAACCCCATCTCATATCCCTCCTTTTAATCTGTAAGTAACCACTGTTCTCAATGTTATGTATGTCATTCTCTATTTTTGTGCCTATCCCTATACAACACATAGTATGCTTTCATATTTAATTAAACTTCATATATATGCTGTTCATAATGTATGTATCCTGATTTTTTCTTTCATTTAACATTTTGGTTTTGAGACTCATCCAATTTGATACATGTGACTATCGTTCATGTTTTTCTATGTCCTATAATACTCCCTTTAATTAATATGTTATTTATTTACTCATTTTACTAGTGATGAATATTTTAGTTTCTTTCCCATCTTGCCATTGCAATAATGCTTCAACAAACATGATATTTGGATCCCTGAGCCCAGGTTTCTCTAGAAATGGAAATACGAGGTGAGAGAATTTGTGCATATGGAATATGTGCAGCTTTACCAGATATTGATACATTGCCCTCCAAATTGGCATTTTATGCTCACTACTAGCAGTGGCTGAAGGACTCCATGGTGCTGTCTCTTCATCGACACTTAGTCATATCATACTCTGCCAGCCTGATAGGCAAGAGCATCACTGTTTTGCCAAAAATAGATATTATCATTTGTAATTTATGTTAGAGAACATTAAAGCTTATTCACATTAATTGGTCCAACCAAGCCACACAGTCTGAACTGGAATGCAAGCTCCTCCAGGAGTAGAATCTGCTCTGCTGCTGTCAGCCATTCATCAGTTTTGCCTAGGCATTGGTTTGTAAAAAAAAATAGCTATTCTAGGTGCCATGCAACATCCATAGGAAGTCCATTTCCATTTATTAGTGCTGATGGAGTCAATGTACAGGTAAAGTGAGTTTGTAATTTGGACTCATGCTGCTTTGGGGGATATAATTGAAGTGTGTACTATGTCAGTCTATATAACAGCAAGACATGTGATCCTATGGTTCTGTGGAAGTGGACACATTCCATCCTCTTGAGGAGCCTGCCATTAAATGGTAGAACAAGTGAAGGCCATAAGCAGTGGCCCAGATGGAGGGTAAAGAGTGGCATTGGGGTTAGAATAATAGAAATAGAAAGTTAACCCAGTTCTGAAGATGTGCTCCAAGAGATGCGCCCTGCTGACTTGGTGGTGACAGTAAGGTACAGACAGCCTGGACAAGGATATGAAGATCTGCTAGCCAGGGAAGTTCAGGTGATATTGAAAGCCGAGGCATCCAGAAGGCAAATGCCAGTGAGTCTACTAGAGCAGTTCCATTGAAGGAGCTTATAGGCACATAGCATAGGAAGATGGTGATGTTTCCCTTGGAACCACACATTGACCTAGGGAAGCCCAGGACAATAGCTATTGACTAGATCCAGAAGGTAAGGTTCACAAGCCCACAGGTTCAAGTGTATACAAATTCTTGCTCTGCACCTGCCAGCTTCAGACACTTGAGAGGTACTGAGATAGCAAGTATAAGACTTGGCCCTCTCCTTGGATTTGGTTTATCATCAGAAAACTGGAACCAGGAAAGCAAAAGAACATTCTAGATTTTGTATACACATATGTTAAAAGTAGAAGTAGGCATATGGTAAGGAGTCAGTGTTGGGGAATGGTAGTACCAAAATCTAAAGTGAAGTCAGAACCACTGATGGGGAGCCTCTAATGCCAAGCAAAAGAACTGAATTATCATCTAGTAATACTATCAGCATACTTATATGGCACCTGTTTTATTCTAGGCATTGCACACTCTATATACCTTAATTCTCACCATTGTCCTGTGAGGTGGTTTATTTTTCTGTCTGTTTTATAGATGAGGGAACTGGGCACAGAGAGATTAACTTGTCCCAAATCTTCCAGCTACTATGTGGTAGAGCCAGGCTTTGGACCTATGCAGGGTAGCTGCTTGGTCTGGACTTATAACCGCTATATTGTAGTCCCATTATAGGATCTGGGAATTTTTAAGTAAAGGTAGTTAAAGCCTATACCTTTTTAAAAACCCCAAATTCCTGGCTGCATCACTGGACATTCAAATTCCACTCATCTGAAATATTGAATAACTGCCTGGGTAATTCGGATGCACATGCACACCTGACTGTCACTGCTGTTAAGCCAGGTTTCTGATAAGCCCAACAACATTCCCAGAGTTCACCATTTGAGCGAAGGAGTATCACAAGTAAAGCAGTATTTTAGCATAACTGATCTGGGAGTTGTGCTTGACAGGGACTAGGAAGGTCCAGAGTATTGAGGTTGAGAGAGAGTGGCAGACTGTTCAGAGGCCATGTCATGGGAGAGGAGGGGCTGGGCCAAGAGGAAACACAAACTTGATAAACCATCGATGCTGGAGACCAGTTAGGTCTATTTGAGAAGAGAAATGGATGCCTTCAAGTTGGGAACAGGAATAGGGAGTAACAAAATCCTGATGCTGCTGAGTCTACCACAGCGGTTAATACGTGGGCTCTGGTTCCAATCCCTGCTCCATCACTTATGAGCTGTATGGCTGTGGATGGGCAAGCTATGTAACCTTTCCATGCTTCACTCAGTTCATCTGTGAAGTGAAAATAATGACAGCGCCTCTCATTGGGTGATTATTATGTAAACAATGCTTAGAGCAGTGGTTTGCTCACAATATGTCTGCAGTAAATGTTAGGTCTTATTATTTTTACTGGTAGGAGATGGAAATCAGACAGTGTGAGAGACAATAAACTACAGTTTAGAATTCTTGGTCTTCAATACAGCAAGATCTCTGATCCTGCTACAGGCTACCTTCAGACTGGGGGGAAAAAAACCTCTGCTTTTTTCCAAAATGACAGCAGCTTCATTTTCAATGAAAATGATGCTAATTACTGGGTATTGACCCAAGATGAATTTCTCTTTGATGAACTACATACTGCTCTTCAGAAAACCTAGCCAAATCATCTCAAATACCAGGAAGTGTGGGGTAATGCAGCAAATTGGGGGGAAATGTGTATCAGAAAAAATTATTGCTACAAAAATATTTTCAGTAAGTTTGTTCCCTTCATAAATAGTGTGAATGGAATGCCTCAGCAATCAGCTGAAAGCCCGATCTTCGCTGTGGGCTAATTGCTCGTCTGGTTAGTGCAGAATTTAATTTGTGCTATTGTGCAGGCAAGGCTGAGAGCGTGAAATAAACAATGTGTGTTAATTTCACGTTTTCCAGTCTACTTAGCCAAAGAGAAAGCTTGGGCTCTTTCTCAGGCCTTACCCCACCCCCACCCCAGCTTCTCATCCTAGAATTTGCAGACCATAGAGGGGTGCAGTATTTGCTGACTGCAGGTGTGGGGTTCCTGCTCTAAGACCAAAGTTGCAAGAGAGCAGGAAAGCCAGTTGACTTGTGCATTGATTCTGACCAAGGACATGCACGGTACTCTCCCCACCATGCCCAGGGCTGGTGGCCAGACCTTTCTTCCAAAACAAATAGGTACCTGCTGATGCCAGGCAACTGGCTTTATGCTCTCTGGCTTGGTGGTTCCCTGGCCTCCTATGGAGCTGTTTTCTTCTGGGCAAAGAGAGAACCACCTAAACCACACTAAATGGATTAATTTGATGAGCTAAGTGTATTCTCTTCTGTTGAGAGCAGCAGAGGTAGCTTTCTGAGGAAGCAGAGCTAGAACTTGGCACTAAGCGGCTCCTACCTCCTTTCTCTATGGCCAAAGGCCCGGAAGCCCAAAAGAAGGGACTGGCTTGGGGACAGAGGGGCAGTTGGTAGCTTGAGTAGGCCCTAAAACTCCAGGACATCACCACCTTTCTAGTACTCTCTACTACACCATTTCTCATCAAGTCTATAAAGTGAACCCAGTTACCTTCCTGATAGCTAATTTGTGAATAGGGACTCAGAAGCAGGCTGCCTGAGGTCACATCCTTGCCCTAGCTAGATATCATTGCATGAGCTACTCATGCTTTTCAGTGTCTCAGTTTCCTCATTTGTAAAATGCAGATAATGATAGCACACTCTTCCTAATGATATTATAAGTATCAAATTAGTTAATACATGTAAAGTGCTTAGAACAGTGCCTGGCAGAAGGTGAGTGTTCAGTAAACATTAGCTATTATTAGTGTCATTATTTGGAATATTCTAAATTTCTGGTCTGATTTTATATTAAGATTATTTGTATGTGTGCGTGTGTGAGCCCAGATATTCCTGTCCTCTAGGAAAGGAGAGCTGTTATTCCCTTGCCTTCACTTACCATCTGTCCTGCTTTCATTATTAAAAATCTAATAAGGGAATTCCAGTATTTGGAATTGTCTGAGGCTCCCTCTTAATAGGGAGAAGAGCAGAAAAATCAAAGTCATTGATGCAAATCCTTGTGATGACAGGAAATTTGCCTCATTTGTCCCTGTCTTACCAGTGACCAGCTCAGGTCCAATACAAAATATATCTTGAATGTGTGCTAAACTACCAAGAGTCCAGTAGGAGAGGCAAGCTGTGGCTATATCTTCCAAGGCTACAAAGGACAAAAAAAAAACAAGTGTAGAAAAAAAATCCCTACTCTTCAGGCCTCTTATTTTATTTTATTTTATTTTATTTNGGATATTCTTTCTTGCTTTGTCAAAGATTAGTTGGCTGTATACTTTTGGGTCCACTCCTGAGTTCTGAATTCTGTTCCATTGGTCAATGTGTCTGTTTTTGTGCCAATACCATACTGTCTTGATGATGAGAGCTTTGTAGTAGAGGCTAAAGTCTCTTCAGGCCTTCTTTGGTCCTGGGGATGACTGCTATTTCTTTCCAGGGAAATCAAGATCATCAGTCTTATTTTAATTCATTAAAGCACAGAGTAGAGCCACCTTACCCTGGTCTAAGAGACACTGCTATATATGCTCTCAATGAGGCCTCCATAAATATTCATCAAGGCCCCACCTTGGACTGGCTACTATACGAAATACTGAAGATACAAAGGTTGTGCCTGTCCTCCCGGAGGCTACAATCCCTTTAAGTAGGGATCTTAACTATATAATGCAACTTGACATTGAAGCAGCATCCTGCTGTTGGTAAAGCACTGTGCTAACCATTCCTATACAACAGGTGAGGACAGTAGGACAATGAGGGTTGAGGGATTTACCCAAGGTCACACAGCTGGAATGTGACCACAGGCCTCTGGTCTTAAGATCCTCTCCTGTCTCCCCTACACACGTCAATCCTTGCAATGAAATAAAGACTATTTGGCCTGACAGCCTTGCTCTACTGGCTATTCATAATGGCAGAGTAGAAGCACATTTTGTGATAGCACAAGGTGGGGCTATGTAACCTAAAGATAAAAGAAGCATGATTCCCCAATGTTACAGTTATGAACTGGGAATCTAGGGAAAATGAATACTCTCAGTAAAACAGCCATAGTTATGGAGCACCTACTGCATACAAGACACCAGGCTGGAGTTATGGCAGGAGGGAATAGAATGTGGGCACAGAGACAAGAGAGATGCTGTCTCTGCCCTCTTTTGTATCACAAACTCTAGGAGAAGTTACCATGAGCATCCCCAGAAGGAAATTTCATGTTAGCTTTTGGAAGCTGCTACCAAGTTGTGTAGTTGAATAGGCTTAGAATTTGAGAGAAGGTGAGAGCCTATAAATGCTGGGCTGGATTTAAGGTGTAAGAAGAGAATCACATAAGAGATGGCCCCAGGAAGTACATCACTGGCTGCCTGACAATAAGAGGAACAGTACCTTGTTTGCTGCATGGAGAAGTCAGGGAAAGCTTCTAGAAGCAGGGGAACCCATATGGGCTTCAGGGAGGAAGAATTTGAATATTGGTAGAATGAGACAATAGATCCAGACAGGAGGAGTGTAAAGATCAAAAGCACCAGAAAAGGTAGGACAGCATCACATCTGTCCCCAGGCATAGTCTAATTATAAAGATCATTTGGCTTTGATGATAGAAAGAGTTTGGCATTCAGAGATTAAGAAGATAGTCGTCCGGTGTTCTTGCAGCAGAAGGAGTGGGGAGAAAAGAGGGGAAGCTCAGGATGAATACATGGTCAGGTGACTTTTCCCGGTGATTCCCCTTGTCTGGCCAACATTCACAGATTAGACAGTGAACCACAGGTTAAGCTGTATTGGACAGACAGAACAAGAGACTGGTAATACCCCTGGCTTGACAGGAACCAAGAAGTCCCCTCCCTAATCAATCATATCTTCCTAGCATAGAATCATTCATGGCCCATACATGGTTGCTCCCAGCTTGGGACTCAAAGGCTCCCTGAAAGCTGGTGTGTTGGCAGTAAGAAGGCAAGAGAGAATGAAGTGAAATCTGTAGTAACCCATAAACCATCCATCATCTTCAAGCAGGCATGGTTTGAGGACTTCTCCTCTTAAAGGTTTCCTTGAAGTTCATTTGCAACTGATTTCATTTAGGTACAAATATGTAGAGAAAGAGATGGAAATGGGAAAGGTAGCACACAGTGTTTCCAGGAACCATATTCCATTGTCCTTTTGAGTAAGCAGTTGCTCTGTAAGAAGGCAAGCTCCCGCAGCAGAGGACCACCATTAACTGCCATCCACATTGAATGTGGTTTATTTAGATTGCTTTTGTGCCTGCTTTCTGCACATAGGCTCCTCTGGAAGAAGTAAGAGGTCTGCATTCAGAGACCCTTCAAGGAGCTGATGTCCCCTCCCCTTCTCATACCCTATCTACCTGTGCCCTGGCTTGGGAGCTATAGCACAAAACAAGAACCTGAGGAGAAGGGTGCTGAAGCAGAGGATAAGAGGGAACTCCAGGCAGTTTTTCTGACCTCACAATTTTTAACAGGCTGATGTGGGCTCTGTCTCCTGCTTTCCTTCCTAAAAAAGCCCAAGGAAGAGCTACCTAATGTGTCAGCCCCTCAGAAGCTGAGTAAATGACAGCTACCAGGAGGCTGCCTGCTGCTGCAGTGCCACAGAGGACAGGCAGAGGGAAAGGAAGGTCAGAGGAAGAAGGATGCAGATGTCAGATAATCAAACAGGGAAGGTGCAGTGGCTTGCCCAAGCCACATAGCCAGTCATTTCACTGAATGAATCAGTCAGTCTGGTATTTAAAATCTTCTAACATGTGGTTGGTGGTGTTTTTGCAAAGAAAGTGACTGCTTGTGTGCTTCTGAGGAACCCGTGCAAAGTCTTCTTTTCTTTAGGGGTTTCTAGAGCTGAGAGGGCCTGAATTCTAAATGCTTCATGATGCTTGAATTTCCCTGGACCTTTTAAAATTTCCAAGGGTGAAAATTTTGAGTTGAGGAGCCAAGAAGAATAAAGCAATATTGCACGTGTTCTGCCCTGTGCACGACCTGCATGACTCAGTCCTGTGCTGTGCTTCCATTGGCAGAGCTGCCTGTCCTTCACCTTCAACTCACAAACTTGCTCCATCTTTCCAGAAGTAATTCAAGGCCTCTGCTCCATGAAGGCAGCTCCAAATAGCCAACACCGATCCATGTGTTTTCCCAAAAGCTAGCTAGCCGAGAGCTCCCATTTGAAGAGTGCTGACTCTGGAGGTCCTGTGTTAGTCATGGTTTCTTTGTTTGTGTTCACAACAAACCTATGAAGTAAAACATTCTGTTTCCTGATGGGAACACAGAGACTCAGAGAAGCCAAGGAATCAAAACCTGGGTTCACCTGATTCCAAAGTTTGAGCTCTGAACCACGGCATTCTAGTGCCTCTTCCAGCCATTTTTTTTTTTTTTTTT